>NC_139635.1:34923520-35241020 GCF_964638095.1 Poromitra crassiceps
TTACACACACAACACAATACGACGCCAGAGCCCCACCAAACTAGATTTGAAGGCCGCATAGCGGCCTGATATCAAGTGAAATAAAAAGGCAGACTTAACTTGAATTATAGCTGCTGCTAGGAGTAGGGTTTAATTAGTTTAACTCATTGAGTGCCATGGACGAACATGTTCGTCATTTCGTTTAGTAACGTAGAGTGCCAAGGACGAACATGTTCGTCAATTGCGTTTTTTGACGGGGGGATGTCGATCTAAGCCTCTTACATCGCCTCTTACAATATGGGAGCTATTGAATGTGTCTAACCTATTTTACAGAACCCTTAGGTGGCGACAGTGCTCTCCAGATTACAGAAAGGCCAGGAGAAAAGAGAGAAGAAGTCATGAGGAAACGGAAATCGCATCGATATGCATGAAGCATACCGTTAGCTGTGCCTGTGAACAGCAGTCATCTGCTGCCACAATTGAGCCCCATCCGTGTCCGCTGCGATAGCCCATCCATATGATTTAGTTGCCGACACGGCGACACCAGCGTCTTTCTGAAAAGTTACATTATTCTCAGCTGGGAGCTGGCGACACGCTGTAAAAAAGCGGGGGGATGCAGCGCGCTTTTCAGTGCAGATCAAACTCAGAGCAAACCGCAGCAGAGACACTCCTCCACGGAGGAGGAGGAGGAGGAGGGGGGTGGGGCACGCAGGGCACTACAGCATACAACCATTGACAGTACACACACACCCAGGCAGCAGCAGGCTCGATGCACAGAGAGCAAACAAGCTAGAATAGGCTATCTGATGCACACCAGCAGTAAATCAAGACCAGCAAGAAGGTGTAGGGTCTGCGCACGCAGGGGCCAGCGCTGCTGGTTGCAGCTAAAAAATATTATTTGGCCAAACAAAATTCCTTTGTTTTCACTCTTTTATTGAAGGAAATTATTTTTTAGGTGTCATTATATCAGAAAATATTAGCTTCAGAGTCAATGATGTGCTTGAAATGCTTCCTTTCACAAAAGGCTGAATATCTCAGATTCTAAATTGAAATGTGTCTTTTTGCTCAAAACAACCTATCTTCTCCGGCTCATAACTAAAGAACGGAAAATGGTATCAATAAACTTTTTTTTGCAGATGATAGAAGAGAGTCTAATCGTTCTTTGTGCATGTTCGGTGTTTACATAGTAATATCACACAATATTCTGTGGGCCTCGAGAAATCACTGAAAACGCTCTGAAACTCTGGCACTGGGAGCGTCCGTTCTCCAAAAGTGGCTGGCACTCAATCGTTTCTGCAGTTTTGCAGTCTTTGGACTTCATACTTGGCCATCGGTTGCAGTATACAAACGTTTCTCCTGACTTGGGCCCACATTTCGGTGAAAGTTGTAAAGCGGTAGCGCGTATGCCTGATTTGTTATGAATTTTCAATTTTTGAAAATTTAGACTGTAGCGCCACCATCAGGACTATTAGCGCCAAATTCGCGTTGACAAAGTTTTGGCATGGGACTGGACCTTTGTCCAAAGTTTGGTTTATTTTCATGCATGGGAAGTCCAACCTCCCAGAAGAACAACAATATTGGCAAATACAAACAGTGGCCCTGGCGCTGGCCCACCCACTAATTACAGGCCTATATGTTTTTTTAAACAAGTTAAACTGGTGATGTTCATTAAGTTTCAAGAATCTGAATTCTTTCACTAAAAGAACGTCGCAACAATAACATTTAGGGATATTTGGAGTTATTCCCCCGACCAGCGAATCAGTTATGAAGCACTGCAGAGATAGCAGAGAGTTAGCCAATCAGAGGCAGAGTCGGGCGGGCCATGCCTTCACCATAGTACACAAGAAATGGGATTTTCAAAATTGTTGGATTTGGCTGTCTTGTGTTTATACCACCAACAAAATGCATTAAAAAACAGTTTGTGCTTCCCAGCTCTGATCTTATTTAATATGCTCTCTCTTCAAAAGTGTTTGATTTTCATCATAATCTGGTTTTCCATAATAATAATAATAAGTTCAGTGTTTATGCCTGTGTTGCTGTCTGTTGTAGTGTAAAACGACTAAAGGGAGAGCAGGTGCTTATATGAAAGTGAGTGAGAAAAGGAGCAGATACTGAATAATGACATCACAACAGTATAATCCTAATGTTAATTTAAAATTAAATATTCTTCTAAATATGGATTAAAGTCCAAAAAACATCAAATTTTCTTCGGAGAGTCCCTTCCTTACAGCACCCCTTCCTAAAAGTACTTCCAGCGCCACTGGGGAAGGGCGATTCTGAGCCTGCACTGCAGTGGTGGAATTCGCTGCAATATAATTTTTATTATATTTTCTTTGGGGGAGGGGGGGCACCAGCACAAATCTTGCCTAGGGCACCAACTTGGTCAGGCACGCCACTGGGGAGGGGGTGTGTGTGTGGGAGGGGCGTCGAGAAAAAAAAGGTGAAATTATATGTAGGCTATTATTGATAAACCAAATCCTGCCTCATCATAAAAAAAAGGAAGGGAAAGGGAATACCCATGGCATTGTGTTTCTGTAAATCATTCTTAACCTTTTTCATATTAAGGACTCCTAATTTAGTTCACATTGGGGCCATGGACCCCCAATATGATGAAATTTGGTTTCTCAGATGCAAATCAGATTTTTTTTAATGTAGCCTAGATATGATTTTGTTCAGAATTCCATATATATTAGGTTGAGAGAGACAACAGAGAATCTTGAATCCTCTCCCCTGACCCCACATTGAGAAGCACTCCACCACTGACTTGTTTGTGCAGAGAGAGAGGAGGGAGGGGGAGGGGGAGCAGCCCAGCTGCAGCTACTCTGCTCTGCTCCGGTCTCGCGCTTCCTCATTTAATGAAGAAAAAGCAGGGGGGATTTTTACATGGCGCACTGCACCTTTTGACACGAATAACAAAAAACCCCCAAACGAAAAATGAAAACTGACTTGACAGCGTTCAAGAGAACAAGTTGGCGGACAATTTCATGTGTTCACATCGCTGGTCCCTCAAAGTTGAAGTTAGTGGCGAGGCGAATGAAGGGAAATGACGCGATTTTCGTAGGTATAACCCAAACAAATCAAAAGGAACCATTCACCATGACGTGTACACAGGGGTTGGCTATAATTTAAGTGGCAGACCAATGGTCAAATCAAAAAATCCAGTTGGGAATCCACTCTTAAAGGCGAGGAGTGACGATTTTTTGCTGTGCCGTTTTTATTCCAGCGGGCTGAAACGCTGCATTTGCTCCTCTAAACAGAGCTTGATTTAATTTATTATTTCGGCCTTTTTCAAAATTATTTTTTCATTTTGTAGTAGTGATGGTGCATATTTATCGATACAACCCGTGTTTTTATTTAAACATGACCCGAAAGTATGTTTAATACTAGATTGAAATGAGCCCAGAATGCAGAAATCTCCCATAGTGATTACATTACAGCGTGGTTAGAGCGGTGGGTTTGTCCTGCCTAGTACAAGGTCTGACAGTAGAATAAGTCGAGCGTGCTGAACGGACATGGAAATGCTTTGTAACAAACCGAGCCTTTATTTTATTAAAAGTTGTCAAATGAAGATGAGCGTGGAGCACGGTTCATTTTAAGGGTGCAACATACAGAACACACTTATGAGTAATTTCGTAGCTTTGCAGCATGTCAACTAAACAAAAATGATTTCCTTTTCACAGAGAGAGGGGGTGCACCGTTCCTGGAGGTACTGCAATACCAGGTCGATGCGTGGAGTGGACGGAGCAAGCCCCTATTCCATCTCCCAGTTCCAAAAATCAATTTAATATATGGTCCCCGGGTAGGGGACGTATCAGATATTAAACTGATAAGAACAGATACTACACTTGATCTTAGCCAAAAGGCCGAGAAGCGATACCGCAATGCTTTCGGAGCGACGGGGGCATTCTCCGAGGTGTCTCTCTCTCTCGCGGTTTTCTACTGAATTTCTACGCAAGACCACAGAACAAAATATAAAGAAAATGCCGTTCAGCCGGTTATGAGTAAAACAATATCAAAACGCTAAATATGCTTTTTTTTTTAAAGAACACCAGAATGCGTCTTTTCATCCGTTTCTGGTCACGTGTTGTGCCACAGCCCAATAAGAAACGAGTACGATCTAATAAATTAAAATCCTAAATACTTCTTTTAGCCGTAAAGTTGTCGTCTCGGAGAAGATGGAGATGCACCAGAACTGATTTTCCGAAAAGAACCGTGTCCGGATTCAGTGAATTGCAACATTGCAATTCATTGAAGGGAGGGAAGAAAGTTACATTGTTGCAATCTGACGCTTCACTCACTCACTCACACACACACACACACACACACACACACACACACACACACACACACACACACACACACACACACACACACACACACACACACACACACACACACACACACACACACACACACACACACACACACACACACACACACACACACACACACACACACACACACACACACACACACACACACACACACACACACACACACACACACACACACGGAGCTCTGTCTCCCTCATGTGAAGGACCAGGCTAACTGCACCCATTCACACCTTTTTATTTTACTTCACACATACAAACTACTTTGCATTGTATAGGGGGCAGGATTTTTTAATTAGGTGATTGATTGCATCATCAGTGATGATGTCATCAGTGATGTCATCTTTCCTGGCTGAGGCTATAGAGAGCCCGAGGGATGACGTATTTTTGTAGTCGGAACTAGAGCCCGACCGATATATCGGTCCACCGATATTATCGGCCGATATTGGCCGATAACCGATATATCGGTGTTGGCTGATATGCCGATATTTTTTTATTTTGTATTTTTTAAGACATAGAGTGCGTTTACATGCAGACAATAAACAGTTTATTAGCGGATTTATGGAGTTACCTGATTATTCAAATGGTCATGTAAACAGCATAAACCGATAAGCTTTATCCGTTTATGGCCGTTATGAATAAACCGATAAACATACCTAGTTTTTGGCCAATAACCTGTCTTTTGAGTGCATGTATACAGCGTATCAGGTTTCTTGTGGGTTTATACATCTGCGCATGTACAAGTTGCATGTAAAAAGTTGAATTACCGCCGCCTTCTGGAGAGAAATCCGACTAATTGACTGAATCATGTAAACCCGGGTTTTTCCTATTGTCGGATTATTAAAGTGCATGTAAACGCAGAAATCAGATTGCCATAAACTGATTACTCACAGTTATCAGTTTATTGGTGTGCATGTAAACGCACTCTAACATGTTGTGTATATTTGATCTTTTTTCTTAATTCAAGTTATATTTTATATTTGTGTTTTTGTATTTCTAGTTACTTATAATTATTAAATCCCCAGTTAAGTTTACTGTTTCATTGCGTTGATGTCATTTTGGACAATAAAGTTTATTGATAAGCTGTAAAATATCCTGCCTACATTACATATCTCAAGCAGGGCCGTAGCTAGCTATGAGGACGGGGAGGTCCGGACCTCCCCTAATATTTCAGCCTGCCAAAAAAAAAAAAAAAAAAATTTTTTTTTTTTTTTTTTTTTTTTTTGCAGGCCAGGCCAGGCCACTCACTGAACAGCAGGCCAGGCGCCGCCTACTGGTTTACTAGTGGTTTTATTACTTTATTCAGGTATAAAGTGGGTGCATCTCATTGTAAAATTGGACTTGGCCCAAATTGGGCTTCAAACGGCCCAAATCAGGCTTCAAACGGCCCAAATCTGGCTTTAAACGACCCAAATAGGGCTTCAAACGGCCCAAATCTGGCTTCAAACGGCCCAAATTGGGCTTCAAACGGCCCAAATTGAGCTTCAAACGCTGAATAATGACATCACAACAGTATAATCCTAATGTTGATTTAAAATGATATATTACTCTAAATATGGCTTAAAAAGGGGGGAAAAAAACCTCAATTTTTTTCCGGCGGCGCCCTAACGGGCACCGCCGAATCCGCCTCCCCTTGCTGGACCTCCCCTATTTCGGAACCCTGGCTACGGCCCTGATCTCAAGTCATGTCAAGTTATCTTTGTCAAGTGTTTGATATTTGAGGGATCATTGCAAAAACATTGTGTAATATAATGTGCATAATTAATATAAGATTATCGGCCAATATATTGGTATCGGAATTTTTTTACTCCCTAATATCGGTATCGGCATCGGCCTCAAAAATCCAGTATCAGTCGGGGCCCTAGTCGGAACGCGGAAGTCCCGGACTTCCGGGTTCTTCACTGTTTCTGTCTATGGGATTTTTGAATGGGTTTTTGGCGCAATGCTTCAAATAAGGTATCTGGGCAACGCAAGCTTAATCAAACACGAACCAGTGTTCAGTGGGATAATCTTCACACAGGAGGACCACTTTCATGAGTGGTCCGATTCCGAACAATAAGCGGCTCTTCTCCATTTATATCTCTTAACTCCCAACAATCTCCTTCAGGGCGGAGGTCAAGTCCGGGTACTTGTATTGAAATCCGGACTCCAAAGTCCTCTTGGGCGTTACTTTCTGGCCCTGGGTGAGGACCACGGCTCTCTCGGACCCCATCAGAGCATTCATGACGAAGCCGGGCACGGGGAGGACGGTGGGCCGCCTCAGGGCCCGGCCCAGCTCTTTAGTGAACTCATAGTTGGTGTTGAGCGCCGGGGCGACTCCGTTGAGCACCTGTGGGACGAGGGAGGGGGGGCCGGCAGAGGGCTCCAGGGCGTGGCTGATGATTCCCGCCAGGTCCGAGACGTGGATCCAGGGGAACGGCTGCCTCCCGGACCCCAGGGTGCCGCCGAGGCCCAGCCAGAAGGGCAGCAGCATCTGCTTCATGGCACCGCCGTCACGGCCCAGTACTGCCCCTGGTGGAGGGGGAAGGACAACAAGGAATAAATCACAAAGTGGGACTGCAACAGAAAAGAGACATATCCACTAATTCAGTTCCTGTTTACCCAAATAAAATTAGTGTCGGGTATGGACACTTCTTCACCTATAACCGACAAATCAAAAGTTAAGCGTGAAATCCAAACTGTCTCCTAAACAGCAGTTATCAGCTCTCCGTCCAGAGAAAGCTGGACTCACCAACGTTAGATCTTTGGCCTCTCCCACCTCTTTAGCATCACAGACTGCCCAGGTTTCTAAACAAGAGAGTGCTGTGTGCGCCGGTTTACTAAAGTTGCATTAAATGAATTCTGGGTATTGAAGTTCAAAACCTCTTGCTCCTATTTGGAGCCACTAACATGGAAAGTTGCCGAGTGTAAGTGTTCAATAAATGGCTCATTTTGTACGTACCGGGCCTGATGACCACTTGTTTGGTGATCTTTGCCAAGTCCTCAGGAAGACAAGCCGCCGCCTCCCACTCCTTCACTAACCTGGACAGGAGGTTAAATGGCGTCCATTCACTGTCTTCTGTATACTGAGCTTCAAGACTGGGCTTGTAGCATGCTGTGGGGTCAAAAGCACATGTTTAGCTCGTATACGTAAGTACTGTGCAGCCCCCAGTAGATGTCACTGTGTGACATAACACTGGCTCTCCTCCTCCAATCAATCAAATCACCCAGTCTGCCTACTAGCCTGGACGCATTGTAGGATGTTGAGGTTTTCTCATTGCGGCAGAGACCCACCTACACCTGACACCAGGACCCACGAGTGAGGGGGACTGGGGGAAGCAGCGATGGCTTGGGCCAGAGTCTTTGTTGTGTCGATGCGACTGGAGAACAAATCCTTCCTGTAACTCTCGTTCCACCTGAAACACCAAAGGATAAAATAGATTTTTGCTCATTCTTTACAGAAAATACAGTTTATCCATCCACTGCATAAACGTTCACAGTTAATCTAGGTAGTCAAATGCTTTACATTTCTGTGAGAAGTATTGAGAAATTCTAAGCTATGACTGAGCAGGGCAAATATTCGATGATGGATTGAATTGTGCAGCTGTATTTGTTGGTCCTGCATGCTCTGCTTGTTGCTCACCAGCGCAGGGGGTTCATGAGATTCTCTCCAGTCAGGTTGACAGCGCCCTCGCATGGTGGGAGGCCGCCAGACTCCAACTCACCCTGCAAAAACACAGAGGAGGAATGGAAAACAATGGAAATCAACAACAGAAATGCTGTATTCACCATGAACAATAAATATACAGGAATTTGTACATGGCATCATTGGATTTGGAGATGTTAAAATTTACAAAGTACAGACACTAACTAGTACAAGCACAACAGGACCTCACAGTGTGAGATGTGATAGATTTGATACAGTAGACATCACTCTACAACTAGGCACTAGAGCAGGGGTGTCAAACATATGGCCCGGGGGTCAGAACTGGCCCGCCAAAAGGTCCAATCCGTCCTGCAGGGTGACTTTGCAAAGTGTAAAAATCGCACTGAGAAGTCCTTCAATCCAATGTGATGCACTTGTGAAGGCTAAGAGGTACCAGCTTTGAGGAGCAAGTTAAATATTAAGTTGCGTATTCATGTTTTCTGTATTCATCAATAAATGGTAAAGTATTTTCAGTACAAACAAAAGTAGAGCACGCACATCCACTCAGCATTGCAAGTGCAGGACAACAGACGATCAATAGCAGGTTAAAAAGTAGAGTCCACACACCGCATTGTAGACTTCACTCCCAGTTTATTTGTTGAGCATTGACATTTCGGTCATGGCGACCTTCATCAGAATGAAGCAGGAAGTGACAGACCACTTATATATAAACAATTTTCAGTACCATTCCTTGACTAGAGAAATTGCACAATTGCCATCAATTGTAATGCACAATTACAGACAGTAGATTTGATCATTTGTTTGATGGTAGCTGAAATAACCCTACATGAAGATATGTTCTTAAAACATACCTGCAATTCTTGACACTAAAAGAAACCACAAAATGGTGAAGTTTTGTCATTTATAGGTTATTATTTTCTTTGTCTGGCCCACTTGAGACCAAATTGGGTCGCATGTGGCCTGTGAGTTTGACACCCCTGCACTAGACACTTTAATCATTTTTATCTTCATAGTTTTATGGTTTTATTTATATTTATTTCTATTGCTTGATAATCTTTTTTCTTTTTTCTTTACTTATTGCCTGTACCGCCTTGGCTTTGTTCTGACAATTGCTGATGTGACACCAGAATTTCCCCTAGGGAATCAATAATGGAATTTTATTTGATCTTAACACGTTCACTGCCAATGACGAGTTGAGTCGTCAAAAAAAATCCAACGGTTGACTGCCAATGACGAGTTGAGTCGTCAAAAAAAAAAAAAAAAAAATTTTGACGGTGGGACGTGGATCAACGCCCCCCACGTCTCCTATAAAAATATTGGAGCCACCGAACGTGTACAACCCATTCCACCGACCCACTAAGTGGCGACAGTGCTCTCCAGACTAGAAAAAGTCGAGCCAAAACTGCAGGGGAACGCGCGATGAAACCATTCTCATACTGTAAAATGGATTGGCGAAAACGCTTTCGCTTTCGCGCTGATTGCTGGCGGTGGGGGATTGCAAATTTGCACAATAGATTATGGGTGCAACACACTTTGAAACACGCAGCATAAATAAGACCAGAATCGCAAAAGAAACCCCGTTTCTTGGGGTTTCTCAACCGAAACCCCAAGAAACAAGCGAGCCCATCCTCGCCCAGCGGCCGCCAGCAGACAGGAGCAGCAGCAGCAGCAGCAGCAGAAACGAGCTTGTGACATGCCCGCTGCAGCCAAGAAGAACACACATGGAGGGAGGAGTTTGAAGTAGAGGGGGGTTTCCTGCTGTTATGGAGGAAATTACTGTTCAAAACTATTGTTTAGATGTCTGACGTCTTACTGATGCCAAAAATGAATGGTTAAAGTGACTGTTCTATCGAATTTCACAAAAAGCTATTTATCTCAGCTTAAATTTTCAGACGCTGAAACCATGCTGTATTCAAGTGCTAATGCCTACATAACTACTAACTCTACAAACTAACTCTTTTAGACAGAGAAAGCACACATTCTATTAGTTCTTTTGAGATATTTTGTGTTCACAAAATCTTAGCAGAAAAGAATCCTCGGGTCTTGAAAGATGAGCCAGAATCCTCAAAAAAAACCTCTGGCAGAAGCTACCTACAGTAAAAAAAAAAAATGGCTGGCAGTGAATGTGTTAAAAAACGCAATCACTGTATATTTCAGCAGCATGGCACTCAGTATGGCTGCAGCTGTAGAGGTGTAGTAAGTGCTGGTGAATGGGGATTAGTTACCACGATGAGATAGTGTCTGACCCTGGTGTGCAGGTGAATCAATCTGTGACTCGTCTGACTCACTGGAAGCAGGCTGCGGGGATAAGCTCTGGCATTGGCTCCGACCATTTCTGTCGGAGCGGAAGGGAAACCCCTTTCTGCTCCCTGCATGTCACTGTCAAATGCCTCTGCTGCTATGAAACAACAACAATAACGCTAGCTACCTACCCAAGTTATCTTCCCTGGACCGGGCTGGCGAGATATCACTGTGACTTCATGACCTTTGTCTCGGAGCAAGCGAGTCAGCTCGCGGCCCACGAAGCCGGATCCCCCTCCTTTATGGAAGAAAATAGAGAGGAATGGACAAGAAAAAAAAGAGACATATTATCACACTGACTACAGAATCAATGAGTACAGCTGTTGGCATAAATAAGAGAAAAGTTGATTGTATGTGTCCTAATGTCAATTATATTAAATGTTGAGTATGTTTAATATGATGATGGCATATGGCTGTGTAAATATAAGTTTGAACATAGTTATCAAAGAGCAGAACTAACACTGTAGTACAACTTGACAGATCAGTGCGCATGCGTAAATGGCATGCTTACAAAACAGCACATTTAACAGTACTATTTTAGTAAACATGGCTTTGAATAATAATTAAACCGTGCTGAAGTTAGCGGTTGCCACATGCAAGTAAGTGATATTTGTGACAGACACACGCAAAACATGTAGCTAAATAATCAGAGGTGAGGATACGCAGTTGAATTTGTGGTTGCAGTAACATTAGCTAGCAGCAGGCAGTGTTATGTCACTCTGGTCACATTGACCTTTTATGAAATAAATTCGCTATTATTAATACCGTTACAATTACAACTGGCATACCTATTAAGACTCTCATTACCACCACCAAATGCTGAAGGGAAAAATCGCTGCCCTTATATTTTAACCAGTCCTTCTGCAAAATAACTCCGACTTTTGGGTAAGGCGGAACTTTTGGCATAGAAGGTCTGTTCCGCCTAATTGAATGAGAAGAGTCTTCACTCTGCTCCTATTTACGGGTACCGTCTAAGGACCAGTCTTTACCATCGACATTATCAAGATATCTTAAAAGCAGTTGCGGTTTACTTGGTTTACCTTGGACAAATTACAGACACTCAGCGCTAAAATGTGCGGTTTTGTGACGATTACCCTTTGATCAAAATAAATTAGTTTGTACAGATCTTTTTGCGCTGAAGCGGGTGTAGAGCGCATGCGTGAGAGTCAACTCAACAATTGAGAGTGATTAATCGTCTCAATAAACGATCTTTACTAGTAACACCACCAGCGGCGAGGGTACTTTCGCGCCCTCTTCCTCACTTGCCCCTTCACCACAGTGTTGTCTTATTTTCCTAAACCATGAAGCGAACAAGAGGGTCGAGGAGTCAGACTCAAAGTGCAGCAGAGAGTGGAGAAGATGTCCAGTCACAAACAGGTTGGTGCTTGTTTGTCGCGGGAAGGCTAGCTTGATAGTTTAGCTAGCTTCACCATTACTTGTGGACTCTCTCGCTCTGTACAGGAGGACATTATCTTTTGTCTGGTCCAACGTTGACAGGCAGCATCAGTTCGTTGCAAAGTACATCAAACAAAACACATTAACTTACTGGAATACACGTGTGTTTTCATTTCGACAGTTCTGTTTGTTTACACTGTCACATAATAAAAATGTATCCATGCCAGCTCCTCTGTCAAGCCCCTCACACAACAGTATCAAGTGTGTTTGGATTCAGATCAAATCCTGTGTATGTTCCATGTGAGGGGTACTAGACTGCACAGGAGCATGTTTTGTCTGTTTGTCCTTTCTCCCCTCCTCACACAACCCAGCAGGCCTTTCATGCTGCACATTTATTAAGATTCAAGAAAGGGATACTGTCCTATGGAATCCCATCTAAGATGAGTTATTGTTAGATATGACTTGGTAACAGTATTATGATAATTCTATTAGCATATATGTTTTTCTAAGTAAGGTAGAGTGAGACCTAACCTATAAGAAAAACAGTCATCCTTATACATAATGCTGCATACCTCCCTTATTAAATGTTTGTGAAATTTAACTAATGCTCAATCTTCTGGGGATTGTGAATAGATTGTGAAGTGGATTTACATTATGTTATGATGTTCAGATGGGGATAATGAAAGGATGCTTTCTGTTCATATGGTCATAAGTAAGCCAGAGTAGAGCAACGCTGTCGTGATGGCAGACCATGGATGTGATGTTCCGCTCTTTGTCATCAGTGTGGCAGTGGCAGGGAGATGAGGGCCAGTGGGAGGCGTACCCTCCGGAAGCCTGCAGCCTCCTGGACGCAGCCGTCTCCTCAGGGAAAACCTCCCTCAGCCTCACTCTGGGCTCTGGAGCCGCCTACCAGGTCGACCTGAAGAAGAAGGTCCAGATCAACCCTGTTACCAAGTACAAGAGGAAGATACGCTGTCACACTGTAAAGCCAGGTGTGTGTGTGTGGCAAAGAAGTGAATAAATATTGACATGGCAAGACAATGTTAGGCTACATCTTTCTGTCATTTTCTACAATAGCATTATTTTAATGGGGGGGAACTCCCTTTGATTTTTCACTTGCATTTTTTTAGATCCCTGTTCTTGTTACCTGCAAAATGCTCTCTATGTTGTTGTTTTTTCAGTTTGAATAATGAAGACAATTTTGTAAGTTTGAAATGTCCAAATTCTTGAAAGTATCTCAAATGTTTCCTCTTTACTCTTTCCCCGTGCAGAAAGTTTGAATGGAGGGAGCGTCTTAACTGCTCAAGATGGGAGTCCGGTACAAGTTAAAGAGGAAAAGCAGGAGAAAGAGGAGCAGCCTGCTGCTAAGAGGCAGAGAGGGCAGGGCAAGAGTCAGAAGAAAACTAAAGCCACACCCAAAGAGGAAATGGAGGGCCATGGTAGTCATGGTACGTGTGTCTCATTTACATCTCTTTTACATGACTTGCCCTGTTGTTGTTGTTGTTGTTGTTGTTTTTGACAACTGTATGCAAACACTAAGAGAGAGAGAATCATGCAGTATGTTTTGTTCAAGCTCTTCTGTCTTATAATATTCTCTCACAGTGTTAGAAACTGAAGTCTATGGAGCAACGAATGATACACGAAATGCACTATAACGTAGGCGTGGGTGATATGGACAAAATCAAATATCACGATATTTTTGACCAAATACTTAATATTATTATTACTCGATGTTGCGATGACAGCTAAAACAGTTTGGTAAGTTTGTAAAATGACGTCGCTTTACTGTAATGCAGCCTTTAAAACCAGGAAAAGACAACACTTATACCATATTACCTTATCCAGGCAAGATCGATATCAAGGCGATATATACTCATATCATGATATCGATATAATGTCAATATTGCCCAGCTCTACCTCAACATAGTCTTTACTGTTGGTTGTTCATGTTGCATCTAATCAGTATAGCGATGGACAGCATGTGGTCATGTCAGTTGTCCCGCTGACTTCATTCATATGTTTTGTGGCTGATCTCTGGCTGTTGCACAGAGGTTGTGAAGACGGTGGTGATGAAGGGAAAAGCTCCGGTGGACTCCGAGTGCAAAGCCAAAGTTGGCAAGGTACGGCCGATTCACACGCTGTTCTCTGGGCTTTCACATCTGGCTGAAGAGCTTTGTAGACTAGAGCATCGCTCCAGTTCCAGTTCCCTTTCTCTGAGCTGCTATACAGTGTTTTGGCCATGTCATCGTTTATGATGCATCAGTCACGGTCTTACTGTTTCATTTCTGGTCGCAAACTGGTTCCATACTTATTGAATTCAATCTACATTTTAGGCATGCAGATGATGCCCCTATCCAAAACAGTTTACACGTGCAAGTTAGAGTAGGTAATTCAGGCGGGTAAAACTGATTCATGCTGTGAGTACATCTTGAAAAAGAAAAATCTCAATCTCATTTTCTATCAATACATACTGAATGACAATATAGAAAGTGCAAATCTACATTAGTACAATTACTAATATGAGAGAACAAACCAAATATATACTGTACATTAGTTTGTTTTTTATGTTGTTTTTTTCCGGTTGCTGTAGATATTGATTTTATGAGAAGTTATATAGTCATAACAAAGAAAGTGTAATCTGATTGCTAGCTAGTAGATTATTTACAAATAGGCATTAGGCATACATACAGTATAATAGTATTTTGTATCCCTATGAATGTCCTTCATAATTGTTCTGTGAAGTTGTAGTTCTTTTTTGTATTACGCCAGACAGGAGGTAGAGCAGGCGCAGTTACCTCAGATTCATTCACATTATTGGTCATCTCTCTTCCTCCTAGGCCCATGTTTACAGTGAAGGAAATGACGTTTACGACGTGATGCTAAACCAGGTAAAATATTATATTTAATATTCAACAAGCTTTCTCAACTGCATCTGCCAAATCATTTGATATCCAGTAAAACAGGGTTGAGGATCATTTTCTGTCACTCATTGCCACAAGTAAATTATTCATAAGTCAGTCCTCATTAATTTAGTCGATACTGTTATCATCATGATTATTATACATTGTATGTATGAACACATTTTTTACTGTGTTTTTATATTAACATCTCGACTATTTTCACCTACAGTGGACATTCAAAATGAAATGCAGTGTTTCAATATTGTTTATTAATATTATTTTATTTATTTAATTATTCATTGAGAAAATTACAATTGTGACATGTAATTATCAATGACTAATAATGCAGGCCTAATCTAGCCAATCTAAAAAGAAATGAAGTGAAGGCGGTTTCATCATAACTATAGTTTCAGTTGAGTTCACATCCAGTCCTGCACTCATCACTTCCTCTGTTTGTTTTTTACAGACAAATCTCCAGTTTAACAACAATAAATACTACCTGATTCAGCTTCTGCAAGATGACAATTCCAAGGCCTACAGTGTGTGGATGAGATGGGGCAGAGGTGGGTTTTGTGCTGATGATGGTGTTCTATATTTGATTGATATTTAATATTATTTTAGTTGGCATGGGAAATGAACACCTGCCAAATACTGGACAATTCTAGCTGTGGCTTGTCACCAGAATGCTGCTATGTGAAGGTTCTTTTCCACTCTAAAAGCCAAACTGACTGATGAAACGCTTCAGTTGAGTTGCCGCTGTGGTGAGTTAATTGCCGCTTGGCGTTTTCATAATGGCGGTCTGTCCTTTGTTTGTGCAGTGGGTAAAGTGGGACAGAACAGTCTGACAGCCTGCGGCGGCGACCTCCTGAAAGCCAAAGACTTCTTCAAGAAAAAGTGAGATTGCGCCATTGGAAAATTAGTTTTGAGTGTGTGTGTGTGTGTGTGTGTCACATGGAAGTGGGTTTTGTGAAATTCTGAAACGGGGTTTGTTTATTTTTTGCCACAGGTTCCTCGACAAGACGAAGAACGAGTGGGAACACCGGGCGAGCTTTGAGAAAGTGGCTGGAAAATATGACCTGGTGTTCATGGACTACAGCGCCGATGTCAAGGCAAGATTCATGTCCATGGATACTGGACAGTGTTGCTAACTGCTCTTGCTAACCGCTCAACCTTTGTCATATCAAGGACCCTAATCTAATCCGCATTAGAGCTCCCTCAATTTGACGAGATTTTGTCTCAGACAAAAACCTGAGAATATGTTTTATTCTCGAATTCCATGACTGTCTGTATTGCAGGTAGAGAGATAACGGAGAGACTATGATCACCTTGCAATGGGATCACACCAGTCAACTGGAAACCTGTCAAGTTTTGTGACTGCAACTTGCACGGTTTTGATGCTATTGCGCTAACCAAATCTGCACAGACAGACAGACAGACAGACAGACAGACAAACACCTGGCAAAATACTCAAAACGGCTTCTGTGGTAGTACCCGTAGTTCATCCATCCTGTTCGCTCACTCCCCTCTGTTTATTAGTGGCCGGGCCAGCGAAGCGGCAGGGCCACTTCTTGTATTTGCCTGTATTCTTCTTCTTCTTCTTCTCCCCAGGAAGTCAGACTTCCCATGCATGAATATAAACCAAACTTTGCACAAAGGTCCAGTCCCATGCCAAACTAAGTTGACGTGAATTTGGCGCCTATAGTCCTGATGGTGGCGCTACAGCGACCGTCTAAAGTTTCAAACTTTGAAAATTCATAACAAATCAGGCATATGGGCTACGGCTTTGGCACTTTCACCGAAATGTGTGCCCAAATGAGGAGAAACTTTTGTACGCTGCAACCTATGGCCAATTATGAAGTCTAAAGACCGCAAAACTGCAAAAACTGTAATTCTTCTTCTCCCAGGAAGTCAGACTTCCCATGCATGAATATAAACCAAACTTTGCACAAAGGTCCAGTCCCATGCCAAACTAAGTTGACGTGAATTTGACGCCAATAGTCCTGATGGTGGCGCTACAGCGACCGTCTAAAGTTTCAAACTTTGAAAATTCATAACAAATCACTAATCAGGCATATGGGCTACGGCTTTGGCACTTTCACCGAAATGTGTGCCCAAATGAGGAGAAACTTTTGTACCCTGCAACCTATGGCCAATTATGAAGTCTAAAGACCGCAAAACTGCAAAAACTGCAAAACTAATTAAACCCTACTCCCACATTTTTTCTTCAAACGACACCAAACTCCAGCATCTGCATCGTTCGACTGTCCTCCACAAAACTATCAAACAGATATTTGATAGATCAAAAATTGAGCCCACAGTGCATCAAAATGTTTTACTGTAAATGGTACTTTAAACAGCTAATGCAAATTCTTGCTAAATAAAGCTTGAATCTCCACTGATCACTGATGATGTCATCAGTGATGTCATCAGTTTTGTGACATCACTGATGATGTCATCTATAAATCGCTCAGCCTTCCTCTCCATAACATCAGCTCTGCCTTCTGCCCCAGCCCTGTCATGAACTGCAGTGTTCGAAGCAGACTGGATTGCATGCAGCAGATGATAGAAAGCTCATCCATAAGAGACTTGAGACTTGACTTGGACTTGTGACTAAAGACTTGAAACGTGAATTGGACTATAGCTAAAAGACTTGAGACTTGCCCGGGCCACGACCCATTGCTGCGCAGCAGCTATAATATTGACATTGGTTGTCTCTCTTATCAGTAGGTAAAGTAGATGTATCTCTCACTGTTCCAGGAGGAGAGCCAGACTGAGGTGGACGCTCTGCCCAAGAAGAGGACCTCCAAGCTGGACGTGAAGCTCCAGTCGCTCCTGGAGCTCATCTGTGACCTGAAGGCCATGGAGGAGTGTGTGCTGGAGATGAAATTTGACATCCGCAAAGCTCCTCTCGGTCAGTTACAGTAAACAGGCATGTTATAGCAGATTGAGGAACATGAAGAATGTAGGACAACCATTAGTCTCCTATAGAGACACTGCATGAAATAGGCCACACCCATCACGGGGGAAAAGCTCAGTTCATTTCCACACACCAGCGTCATTTTCCTTGAATTAAACATAGCTAAAAGCTGTTGTGTGGTGGGCTGCGCAGACAACAAATGTAAAAAAACGCCAGTTAAAGTTTTTTTTGTACTCCTGAGCAAAACAAGGAAGCCATTGAGAATTGGCGAGAAGAAAAATGTGGATCTAGCTGTCAAGAAGTAAGTTGGAGTCTTCATCTTCCGTATATACAATCTTTTTGTGCAACACGCAACCATGCACGTGACATAGGAGAACACCAGGATTGGAGGGGGGCTTTCTGTTTTCCCCCGTCTTGGGCGTGGCTTCTGAATGATGACGCGTTTTGCAGTGTCTCTATTGGTTGTTTGTCCGGGGGGGGGGGGGACTTGAAAAAAGTACACGTTACTTCCTTGTTACATCCCTGATGAACCAATTATTAATATATGATAGGTTTGCACAGTTGATCATGTATAATAAGTTGAAATAAGATGCAAAAGATGCTATAAAACAACTTGGAACAACATGGAAGACTAATGATTATAATTCATAATCGTGTTCCCAATATCCGGCAAAGATAATCGGGATCATCATTGTGCTGCCCCAGTATGTAAGATCCTGCTGGAGACAAACCAGTGGTCTATATATTTGTCAAACCTTATATTGTTGTGTTTTCTGACTGATGATTCATTGCCTCTAAATGAGGTATGTCTCCCTCTACCTGTAGGCAAGCTGACCTCAGAGCAGATCCGTGCGGGGTACGCGGCGCTGAAGAAGATCGAAGAGTGTCTGAAAAAGAAGAGCAGCAGCAGCAGCAGCCGTGACCTGCTGGAAGCGTGCAACCAGTTCTACACACGCATCCCACATGACTTTGGGTACGGAATATAGCAGCAGTTAGAGGATCCACTCAATCTGATGAGGCTGGGGCTTCTCTTCCCGCAGGGGCAACACATTACCATTAGAAGTGTCCACTCTAGACGCTTTGAATATGAGCAGCCGTGAAATTTCATATGTGATGTAGGGAGTAGATGTTTAGTATGACTGGCGTTCAAAGTGTTTCATTTGTAAGTAAGTATTCTTAACCTATATATGATCTAATCTTCCAGGTTGAAAACTCCCCCACTCATCCGCACAGAAGACGAGCTGAAGCAAAAAATTGCTCTGTTGGAGGTAGAGGAGCTCTGCGTCTTTTAACTTAGTAGGAATCACTTACAGCACAAACACACCAGACGTGGAAGCGCCTGGAAGCACAGCCAGTTTCCTTTCCCATGTTAACAGATTAAACCGCTCAGACCATTGTCAGCTTTGGCGTCTGGTCTATTTTTTGCGCAAATGTGTCATGCCGGGCAGGAAGTCAGTCACAAGAACGGCATAGAGAGCATCCCAGTAACTTGTCAAAATAAAACGCCCTGATTGATTGGCTGCCCAGCTTACATATTTGTCAGTGGTGTGTCTACACTTTTACAATGGATATGTCTAAACAGACAGCGAGAGAGACGAGCACAGAGAGAAATGAGAGAGAAAGGGAGAGAACCAAAGTGAAAGTGTAGAGGAGCAGAGCAAAGCACGTCTGGTGTGAACGGCCAGGCCTCTGCTCCAGCGTGACTTTACGCTTCGCGGTGCTTCCGGATTTGGTGTGTTTGAGGCGTTAAGAGTTATTACTATTAATTTAACCTTCTTCTGGTAGCGTTAAGTGACCTACCTATTTCCTCTAAGTCATTCGCTTGTAAAGCAACATCTTCCCCAAGGTATGTACTGTATGTTTTTCCCCCTCCTCCTTCAGGCGCTGTGCGACATCGAGATAGCAGTGAAGATGTCCCGCTCCAGTGAATTCAGCGACGAGCATCCACTGGACAGACAGTACCACTCACTCCACTGCCAGCTGCAGCCTCTGGAGTCCAGCGGCCACGAGTACAAGGCCAGTGTCCAATGCTACCGTACTCCTTTTTTTTTATATATATATTTTATTTTCATATTTTAAATTTGTATAGAACACAAACAAGACAAAACAGACAAACAGGCTCAGACACAGGGCAAAGAAAGGAAAAACAAAACAAAAAATATATAATCAACATTACAAAGTGGTGCCGCCAGCCACCTAAGGTTCTTATGTTCTTGTAAACGATATACTTGGGATCTCACTCAAGGGGTCTATGGGAAGCCAGCCGGGCGAGTCACTCGTGACCCAAAACGGGTCCCAGATAGTCACAGACTTTCTAAGTGCATTGGTTCTCAGGAACCTAAGTCTCTCCATGCGTATAACAGAGGTCATGTCCGTCAACCACAATTGGAAAGAGGGTGGAGAGGGAGATTTCCATTCCTTCAGAATTTGTTTTTTGGCAACAGTTGTCCCCAGTGTCAGAGATTGTTGCACAGCTGTAGGAAAGTTCAGAGAGGACTCTGAGCAGCCGAAGATGGCGAGTTCTGCCTCCGACTGAAGGGCCACCCCGTAGGCCTTAGAGTACCAGTCAAATATTCTGGCCCAGAATGTCCAATGCTACTCTTAACTGTTGAATGGTACCCAAAGTTGGTCTGTTCCGCTGTTAATACATTCCACACGATCAGAGGATACATGTATAAACCAACCAACAGTCATTTGTGCAATCCAGGGCGAATGTCCTCAAGTCAATCAAACTGTAAGAAACTCAATTTGCTCTTGACCTGTCTATTGTCTAATAGTACCAAATCAACAACTAGGCCAGTTAAATTGTCCTAGGCAGTAATCCAGTCTGCTGTATCCTGTAATTAGTGATTCAGCAGGTTATGAAACTCCTTTAACATGTCTAAATTTGAAGTATCTAAATTAAAAAAGAACTTAAAGGAACTATTGGCGAATCGGCGATATACCTCATTTTATTGCTGTGTGATATACATGTTTTTCATATTCCTGGGGATAACTGGCCAGATGTAACGTCAAGATATTTCCAGGGCAGCTACCGTGGAGTTTGATAGCAGAAAATGCTTCAGCGATTGAAAATGTAAATGGAACGTTTCCGTCTCAGTGCCTCAATCAAAGAGCCGCTATTTTGCACCGACGTTCAACAACATACAGGGAGAAATCCATCGTAGAAGAGGAGAGCGACAAGTTTCTCCATCCGCAGCTGCCTCAGTATGCCAGAATGCAATGCAGTCAGCCACAAACACAAGACATGATGTTGCGTAATATTTTCATGAGCTAGATGTTTACGTACTGTGGCTAGCTTTATTTATAGTTCCATTCCCATACGCCATTTAATTGACAGCAACACCTTCAGGGGGAGTGAGTACACCGCAAAATGTAATGGTTGAAATGAAAGTTGCTCTAAGGTGCTGCAGACAGCTTGTGTATCTAAAGTGATGTCTCCTCCCGTCTGTGTGCAGGTGATAGAGAAGTATCTCCGGTCCACTCATGCCCCGACCCACAGCGACTACACCATGAGCGTGCTGGACATCTTCTCCGTGGACAGGGAGGGGGAGACCAGCAACTTCCTCTCTCAGATGCACAACAGGTAATAGCAGAAGTGGAGTTAGTGTTTGTTCATTGACGCTTTACCTCAGCCCTTTGTTCAATAACGTTATTGTTTTAGGTCGTCTCGGATGAAATCTTGCCTCTAAAACTGTGGCGATTGTGATGAGGTGTCAATGAAATGATGGTGTTGACAATGATGATTGTGTGTGTGTGTGTGTGTGTGTGTGTGTGTGTGTGTGTGTGTGTGTGTGTGTGTGTGTGTGTGTGTGTGTGTGTGTGTGTGTGTGTGTGTGTGTGTGTGTGTGTGTGTGTGTGTGTGTCAGGACTCTGCTGTGGCACGGTTCCCGCCTGTCGAACTATGTTGGCATCCTCAGCCAGGGGCTCAGAGTGGCCCCTCCTGAAGCCCCCGTCACTGGCTACATGGTAGGATGGAGGGACAGTCTTTTCTTTTCTTTTTTTCTTTATCATTCATTAAATTAAATTGTGCAAACTGCAAAGCAAATTCTCTGAGGGACAATAAATGTTTCATTCATTCATTCATTTCTTTGTGGTACTCAATCACTCATTTGTTGTTGTTGGGGGAATGAAAATGTTGCTCTTGAAAAAAAGTGACTCCTGTGCACGGCACGGAAATGTTTTGATTTGCCTGCCAAATATGAACATATTTATTATAGAATCGACTTTCGAGTGATGCATTTAATATTAAGTATTAATTATTTAAAGTGATAATTCACATGAATGTGATGGAAAGAAATATATTGACGTAATTTTTTCTCTCTTTTCTTTTCTTTATTTTGGTCTAGTTTGGTAAAGGAATCTACTTTGCTGACATGTCGTCAAAGAGTGCCAACTACTGCTTTGCCAACCAGCGCAACAACGTTGGGCTGCTGCTGCTGAGCGAGGTGGGTGAGGGTTTCAAACATACACAATCATTTCACTTGTCAAGCACAGTAACTGCACAGAAATCTGCCTTAGTGGCAACGGTTTTGACGTTTGGACAATTTAGTATGTCAAAGTGTCTGCCGACACATGATAGTACAAATAGACAAAAATAATTATTATACATTTTTCCTAGAAACGTACTATCTGTTTTCAATGCTATTTTGTGTATATACTATCAACAGCCTGTTTGATACAGAGCCTCCCATGGTCAGAGAGAAGGTATGGTGGCCAGCAGGGCCCAAGTCTAAAAGCCCCTGACACACCAAGCTAATTTTTGTGCGTCGGCAATGTCTGGGCCGTCGGTGAGCGTCTGTGGCCCCAGTGTTTGTGGTGTGTCCCACACTGTTGGCTGTAGTCGTGCCGTCGGTGAGAGAAGTCACTCTGATTGGCTGGTCAGCTGGTTAAGCGAAGCAGTGCACGAGAAGAGAGGGCACGCACAAAACATTCTCACTTTTCACCTTCATCTCATCTGATCATTCCAACACACGGATATTTTCACGACCACGTGGCCTTCAGGAACGCCCCTTGAGGCTGTCGCTGCATGATATCCCATTTAGGGGTGGGAATCGCCAGATACCCCACGATACGATATTATCACAATACTTAAGTCACGATACGGATACGATAGTATTGCGATATGCTAGTATTGGGATATATTGAGTATTGCGATTAGGGTTGTGCGATGTCACCTAAATAACCATCACCATGGTTCCACAGTGAAACATCGCGATGGACGATGGCATCGTCGTTGACGGGGCATGGGGTTAATTAATGATTTTTATGTCCATGTGGTGCCGTTTGGCTGCGCCACTGCAATGTACGTTCATGTTTACAACAGGACAGCTGAGCTCTACATGTCATGAGAGACCAGCGGACTTGGATAGGCTACTACTACAGCACAGAGCCAGGCGATTCAAACAGTAGGCTATCACTACCAGCAATATTGAAAGGTGTAAATCAATCAAATGTTAACGTTACAGATAATGACCAACAACGTGTGTGTGTTTAATTTAACTAGCTGGCAGAAAAGGGGCAGAATTACTGGTGGCTAACGTTAGATTTGTGTGGGCTCAGTTTTGAACCTAACATTGGGTTACGTTAAGGAGAGATAGAAACACAGCAGCAGGCAGCCTGTACACAGTATGTAATGGAGAGAGTTCCTGGAAACAGGCGAGTTGAATTCACAGTTGAAGACTTGTAACATTACTCACATTGGGTTGAAAACAGGAAAGAACGTGAAGTTTCTTCGTTCTTAACATTTTCACAACACAACCGACTTCTGCTTATCTTCTCTTCCTCTCCGCTTTACTGCTTCTCTGAACTGGGGATAAGGTACGCTTTGCCGCTTGTTTAATGCCGCCCGTGCGTCCCCAGTGTGTCGCGGTTGAGTGGAGATAGCCTTTTTTATTATTAAATCTGCAAAAAGTTTATTCGAACAGATAATCACGATGGTCCGATGTAGAAGGGTCAGAGGTCGATGGGGGTTGGCCCATCGACGATGGTCGATGCCATCGTCCATGGTGCCAACCCTAATTGCGATATTACAATATATTGTGATTTATTACCTTTTATCAACTGCAAATTATGTCCCCCAAAAGAAGCTTTGTCAAGGATTGTCAAGCACAGACTGACCAACACTGTCATAAAAGCCTGTCATAAATGTTGCATGCACTTGACATTTTGTATAATAAAATATCACGATACTTGGCATTCGATGCGATACGATATATTGGCCACAAAATATCGCGATACTATGCTGTATCAATTCCCCCCTACCATTTAGTCTGGCTTCTCCTTAATTTTCTGACTCCACCTCTTCCTGCCTTCCACATGCAAAAGAGCAGCAGACAATGGATGATTGACTGTTTATTCATACTGGATATTCAATTTGATGTACACATCTTCACTCCTGTGGGACATTATTAAAGATTGTTAACTGAACTCTTGGACAGACCCTTTTCACGGGGGCCATTTTGTGTCGAAAAGGCAGGGTAAACAGGTGCAAGCAACACACTAATGAGGGTTTCCAATTCCAAATTCCAATCACGGAAGTGGAAACCCTCATTAGTGTTTTGCTTGCACTTGGGTTTACCCTGCCTTTTCGACACAAAATGGCCCCCGTGAAAAGGATCTATTGCTGCGGTCTTTCTGACAGAAGACTTAGGCCAGACTCGTATACACCAGCAGTCAATATACATACAGTATATTTCACATCAAATGTTATTGTCTAGTGTGACATGTGACCCTTCCTGACTGTTCTGTAAATAACCACTAAGGAGGCTGATATAAACAGTGTTTCTTGGTGAGCAGCTGTTTAGGAGGGGGCCAGGTGTGATGCAGCACTGCTTGAGTCTCCATGCTGGTGTGTGTGTCTGGTTGCAGGTGGCTCTGGGAGACAGTAACGAGCTGCTGGATGCCAACTACGAAGCCCAAAAGCTGCCTGCCGCAAAACACAGCACCAAGGGCCTGGGCCAGACGGGACCCCATCCCGACAACTCTGTCACTCTGTAGGTCTCTCTCACTCTGTAGGTCTCTCTCACTCTGTAGGTCTCTGTCACTCTGTAGGTCTCTCACTCTGTAGGTCTCTCTCACTCTGTAGGTCTCTCTCACTCTGTAGGTCTCTGTCACTCTGTAGGTCTCTGTCACTCTGTAGGTCTCTCACTCTGTAGGTCTGTCACTCTGTAGGTCTCTCACTCTGTAGGTCTGTCACTCTGTAGGTCTCTCTCACTCTGTAGGTCTCTCTCACTCTGTAGGTCTCTCTCACTCTGTAGGTCTCTGTCACTCTGTAGGTCTCTCACTCTGTAGGTCTGTCACTCTGTAGGTCTCTCTCACTCTGTAGGTCTCTCTCACTCTGTAGGTCTCTCTCACTCTGTAGGTCTCTGTCACTCTGTAGGTCTCTCACTCTGTAGGTCTGTCACTCTGTAGGTCTCTCACTCTGTAGGTCTGTCACTCTGTAGGTCTCTCTCACTCTGTAGGTCTGTCACTCTGTAGGTCTCTCTCACTCTGTAGGTCTCTCTCACTCTGTAGGTCTCTCTCACTCTGTAGGTCTCTGTCACTCTGTAGGTCTCTCACTCTGTAGGTCTGTCACTCTGTAGGTCTCTCACTCTGTAGGTCTGTCACTCTGTAGGTCTCTCTCACTCTGTAGGTCTCTCTCACTCTGTAGGTCTCTCTCACTCTGTAGGTATGTCACTCTGTAGGTCTGTCACTCTGTAGGTCTCTCTCACTCTGTAGGTCTGTCACTCTGTAGGTCTCTCTCACTCTGTAGGTCTGTCATTCTGTAGGTCTCGCTCATTCTGTAGGTCTCTCACTGGACTGACTTCATGCAGGTGTTGTTACACAGCCAGGGTGTAATTAAGGTTTCCAAATATGTCTTCATTGTCACAAAGTTTTGCACGGACTTTCGTTTCTACCATAATTGTCTGCCATTCTCTGTAACCTGATTTGTTAGAAAAAGTACATAATTAGTAGTGGCACCACTCTTTTACAAACCTATTTGTCGGTGGCCATTTTCTACCAACCTGTCGAAATGTCAGTGTTTTATTCCCAAAAGGTGGCATATGGAGTAGAGCCACTTCCCCCAAAGTCAGAGTGGCAAGTTCTGAATTCAGTTTGCTCTGTAGTGACTCGTACTCTAATGCAGCGGTTCCCCGACCTTTTCTGACAAAAATGTGTGGCCCACATCCGGCCGTAAACAATACAGAGGCCAAAGAATGTGTTCTCAGAGCACTTTTTATTTTAATGATAAAGGAGCTGTCCATCAGCACCACGCAGGAATCTGAAACTAAAGTGAGGGGCTGTCTGCAATAGGCTAATTAACGCATAATTGATTACAAATTAAATACTGGTATCTTTCACTATGGAGAAATTTGTTCTCATACATAATCATATTTTTTAATTCCACCCCTCCACCCCCAAAGATATCGTAATGTTGATTTGGCGGCCCACTTACAAACCAATCCAGATCCACATCTGATCCAGTGTGATTTAGTGTGACTGGTACAGTTTTTCATTTCTTGCTCTGTTCTCATTTGGCCCACCCTAACCTCTCTCTCTCTCTCTCTCCCTCTCTCTCAGCGATGGCATGACGGTGCCGATGGGACCCGGTGTGAAGACGGGTGTGGGTAAGGACGGCGGTTACTCCCTCCTCTACAATGAGTTCATCGTCTACAACCCGGCCCAGACCCGCATGAGGTACCTGCTGCGGGTTCAGTTCAACTACTCTTCTTCACTGTGGTGAGGCCTGGAACACAATAGAGAGGCGTATTGCGCGGACGGGACAGAGCAGACTTCAGAGGAGGATTTCTTTCCACAAAGCAGGGTTGATATATTAGTCATTCTTCATGTACAGTTAGATGCTGTATATCTGTTGGTTTCTTGGGGGGCGTAATTGAAAGGTTAAACTTGCAGCTGTTCAGACCAATAACTGGTATCTGGGGATATATATATATATATACATATATATATATATATATACACACACAGTATATATATATATATATACAGTATATATATATATATACTGTATATATATATATACTGTATATATACTGTATATATATATCTCTTTTTCAGAAATGAAGAATACTAATTTTCTCACTGTTTTTGAAATTATACACTGGCGTTTCCAGCTTGTTTGAAAGACCCAAGGGTTATAATGAAACTCACTATGAAACACATAAATGAGCACGTGAATGTTCAGTTAAAGTAAGAAAAAGAATGTCATAATTGTTTTTTCCAGCAGTAGGTAGTTGGGATTTTCTCTGGTAATCCGGCCTCCTGACACCTGTCGGATATTTCTGAATGCTTCTGGGTTAGTAGAATGAGACTGTATATAGTTAAAGGTTGCAGGTTGACTGTACTGTTGTTGAAGCCTGTGGTAAGGGTGAAGAGGGAATATGAAGCGATTTGATATGAGGAAAATCTTGAACATTTTGCACTACTTTCTGCCCGTGCTCATTTGTGAGCATGTGTTTATATCGATTGAGGCTGTATTGTACAGTAACTGGTGGTTGTTGCAGCGACAACAGTGTTTTTCTTTTCAATTTGAGTATGTATTCAACACAAAGGCCTTATGGAGCTTATGGATTTTTCAGTGTTCAACTTATGACGTCATGTTGTGAACTTCCACAGACTTTTTGGACACGACTTGCATTTATATTACAGTCTAAATTTCACAACAAATGTGTCTTAATATTGAAATTGATTTGTGATTTTGTATGTGTTTTACAAGTTGACAGGTCAAAAACCTTGTGGGGGTTAACATCCAATACTCAAAAAAAGAGAGAGAGAGAAATTCAGCAAAACATTTTGTTGATTTAAAATGTTTTTTAATTGAAACAGAAAAAAACAAGGTTCTGTTGATAACCATTCATTCATTCCTTGTATGTCGGTGAAAACAGGATAAAACTATATACAAAATAAAGGACATTTTCATTGTGGGTGCACTGTGTGTGTGTGTGGTGTTCCTATGTTCACCTCCTCCCCAAGAGGTAGAGGAAGATGAGGACGACATCCAGGTAGATGATGAGGGCAGCGTTGACATATTCCTCTGGATTCAGCCGGTAGCTCATCGTCCCCATCAGCAGCTGACAGTCGATCACCAGAAACTGACAGAGAGACATTTATATTAGAGAGAGTCTTTATTTTGTCTCCATCTTTGTTGCTCAACCTCATTCCTGCTGTGTTTCTGCACTGCACTCCCTAGAGATCACCTGTCAATCAAACAGTTTGACTTTCTGTTGATGCAGTTTTAGTTCCTGTAGGTGGAAGCATGCTGACGTAAGACTAAGCCATGTTGGCTCTCGCTTCTCATTCTAACTACCCAGTTCTTCTTCCATATATTCCAAACCAACTGCTGTTGCTGCCGGAAATGTAAAACGCATCACTTCCTGTGTGGCAGAGGATTTTCCCTACTGACAGGCAGGGCTGAGTTCATCACCGACAACGTGTAGCAAAACGTTTTTTCTACGGAAATGGTGGTGCGTTGAACACCCTGTTGTGTTATGGAAGCGTTGCACCTAACTGTTGGGTTTGTATAGACCAAATCACCGTGACGTCACCATGTAAACAAATTTACTTCCGGGTACCACTTGGGGAAGGCGGCAGGTTTAAATGTGCGTGTTGTCAAATAAATGCTGTCAAACCCTCTCGTTTTCGGCCGACTACTTTCAATTTAAATGGTTAAACGGTTGGTAAACATGCTTGTCCGACGTATCTAGCCTTTCTTCTGTGTTTGTTTTATGTAGTGTTAGCTAGCTAATAACGTTTGTTTGTCTGTCAAACTCGCTGTTTTTTTGCAGAGTCGTTAACGTTACAGACAGAGTAACCTCGCGTCACCAGGCTCTTCTCGGCGAGAAAGAGCCTGGTACAGACAGAGCTACTGACGCCACGTCAATTTAATTTAGCTTCAAGTCTACTCTAGTCTGGTCCAACAGGTAAATTAGCTAGTCTGGTCTCCACTAACGTTAGTGAAAGTGTTGTTATGAATGATATTAAACAACAACACAACACGGACGAACCATTTTTGTCTTCTTTGTCTGTTTTTGTCTTCAACACGTCAGTTTGTGCCGTCCACCGCCATTATAATGTGTGGACCTCAGGGGTACCCAGAAGTAAATGTAAACATCCCGCTGATTTGGTCTATACACGCTGCTGCTGCTGATTGTGTAACACCTCTGACACACTCGCCAAACGACAGACAACCCCAGGTGCAAAACGCTGCACACCCTTTTAAGATTGAACACACCCCAGGTGCTCAGAACAGCAGATGTAAAAACTTTCATGAACTGGCTATATAGGCTGAGTCACTATTATGTCATATCAAACAGACATTTATATGAAAATGTTGTGGACAATTACTTTAATACAGGAATGTGTGGTTGGTGGTGAATAAAGTTAGATTTGAGGTTTAATCTGTTTCAGTTGAACGTTGCTTTGCATACGAGAGTCGGCTGAACGCCTAAAATGCAAATGTATTCCATCCATTGTTTGACCCTTGCACTCACACTTAGTCAGTGGCGTAACGAGTCAACAACGCTGGGCCCCAAGGCAAGATGGTAAAGTGGGCCTGCCCATCACAATGCACAACAGACAGCCACGCTACAAAATCTGGTGTCTGAGCAGCAGAACAACAGATATACATATTCGGTGACAACGCACTTTCTGTACATTTTATATCCTCTTAATAGAATACATTTTTCAAAGATAGACAGGATAGGGTTATTAAGGGTCAATGTACTCAGGACAAGTCTGAGCACAGCTGGGATCACTGGAGACAGTAAAATGATACTGTATGTTAGGAAGCAGTGAGATAGGAGAGCACAGAAATCCTTCAGATTGAAACAGTCAAGGTCACTTCTCACACCACAGCTTGAGAAATGCTACTGGCACAAAATTCCAGAAGATAACCAACCATAAACTGATATTCAACTCAGATCATTCTTCTGTTTTTTATGACATTATTTCTGAATTAAAGTAGCCTACTATGTTTGTGGACTCCTAATTTACCATCTTCCCCAGCATCGCCGGCAACCTGGAAATTCCACGACAGCACCTTGACAGTATAATGTAAAATACTATGTGAAACGATGTTATGTTGTATGTATTATATTATTTATTTGGTGAATGAATGATGTATGTGACACCATGGAGCAGACATTAGCTCATTGAGTAATATATAGGCTACTTACAAGGCTTACTGTGAAAACGTGACTGCATGTATGTCGTCAGTCTGGAGATTTTTATGATATGATAGTGGTGAGATAAAGAGGAGGGGCCGTGAGCATTACCTGCAAATATGGTAGTTACGCCTCTGCACTTAGTATTGGTTACTTGTAACAAGATTCAACTTGTTTTACTGCTGCAGTGAGTTGCTCCGGATGTTACATGGCAGAAGTGAAAGTGCTTGTCGAGGCCACAGCTAACCTCACTCTAAACCTCCTTGATGTTTTGACAGCAGTCTACAGCTCTGGTAACATGGGAACTCGCAAAACACAGAGCTGGTCTGAAAACAGGAAGAATAACGCTGAAGTGGAGGAGTTGGACGTGCTTTCCCACAATGAAACTGTTACTGTGGTGCTAAACATCAACGTCAAGGATGTACGTATGGGTAGCACTCACCAACTTGAAAAAGGACAGGCACAGTGCCTCAATTTCAACTATTTATTTTGGCCATCAAACAAAATGTGCTAATGTTTCGGCCTAATCGCCCTTCATCTGAGCACGCCCATACATCCTTGGATGTTGTTTTTTGAAGAAAGAATAATAATTAGGGGGCGCCTGTAGCTCAGGGGTAGAGCGGGTTGTCCACTAATCGCTTTGGATCAAAGAGGTCGGTGGTTCGATTCCCGCCTCCTCCAGTCTGCTTGTCGAAGTGTCCTTGGGCAAGATACTGAACCCCAAATTGCTCCCGATGGTGTGTAGGCACCCTGCGTGGTAGCCTGCCGCCATCGGTGTATGAATGGGTGAATGTAGACTACCTACTGATTGTAAAGTAGCCTGCCGCCATCGGTGTATGAATGGGTGAATGTAGACTACCTACTGATTGTAAAGCGCTTTGGATAAAAGCGCTATATAAATGCAGGCCATTTACCATTTTACCATAATTATTTTATTCCGTTTTTACATATTATTACATGTTATAACATGTAATAACTGTTGGGGGGACGCTCTTATCCAAAGCACACCACAGTACCATGAGTGCATCTAAATGGTATCAGTCACTACCAGTTGAGCTAACCAGAGCCACAGATGTTTATATTTGTATAGCCCTTCAGACAGTTTTATTGTTATTTTTCTCCCTTACCAGTGAGTAGAGCAGAGCTCCCAGACATCCATAGACGATATGCATCATGTGGGAGGAGTAGAAGGTGCAGAAGATCCCGAAAATAATCAGGTCCACCAGCAGAATCAGCAGAACGCCAGACCACACGGTGAAATCATAACGAGTCTGCAGGCAACAGACAAAGACCTGGGTGAATTCTCTGTGCTGACCAAATACAGCTTTGCAGTGAAAAGGGCCCAGAATGATCCAAATCTTTTTTTTACAAAGTGTTCGTTTTCAAATCAGTGTAAAAGATTAATGATAAAAGTAATAGATAAACATTTGATTCCACACAATCTCAATATCTGAGGCAGGATTTATTTTGCAACTACTTAAATTCTGCATGTTTCTGCAAAGGACGTAGAAAAAAATGCATGTTGAAGTTGTCTTACTTGTCCAAAATATACTTGTTTTATACGGGGGGAGGACATTATCTATAGCCTCATTTTCCTGATCTTGCATGGTGTTTCATGCTGCATCAGATATGGATTTTATTTACAAAAGACACAAACAAACAAAAAGAAAAATCTGCAATTTCCTACAAGTGACCTCTCTTGTTTGAAACTGATTTATGGCTTTTAATTTAGGCAAATTCTTCATTGTAGCGTTTTCAAAATGTAACTTAGTCCTTGTTTGATAAAATGCTTTATTTATATAGCACCTTATATACATAGCCTAATGTACCCCCCCACCCGCCCCCGCCCAAGACGGGGACAGATAGCGTTTGGAAAGGCAACCTTGTGTGTCTGACCTGTGCTGAGAAGGCGATGATGACCATGGTGATGACGAGTGTGGCTGCCATAGTGATGACAACAGCAGTGGTGTTGTGGAAAGATGCGGCGGTTCCCACCATGTACGACAGACTGATGGTGACCACAGCCTGTACGCACAAATAACTGGGTCAAAACTCTGGAAGATCAACTGGAACAACTGTTTCTGCATTGTTTCAGGTTAACTCTCCCTCTTCCACCCTGCATTTCAAAATGTGCCCCTCCCCACCGCCCCCTTTCAGCCATTTGGCATGAACAAGAATACACACACACACACACACACACACACACACACACACACACATACACTTGACCTCCAAGCCAAATTTCAGCCCTCTGCCCCTGTCATCCTGCGTTTTGAAATCCCCCCCACTGCCGCCGTTTTAGCCAATTGGCATGAACACAAACACACAGCTTCACACACAGCTTCACACACACATACACACACACACACACACACACACTTGACCTCCAAAATTGTGCCCGCAAAATCAGTGGTTATCCTTTTTCATGTCAAGGACGCCTAAACTAACACAAACTAATTAGACCACGGACCATTTGATAAGATTTTGTCCCAGGGTCCCCCATCTGATAAGATGTTTGCTTTTAGATGTTTTATTACAGAAAGTGCATGAAGCCCATGGCCAAAAACAATCACTGTCATTGTGTTACTTATGGATGGAATTATATATAGTGAAAATAAATGATTCCCCTTTTTGCTGGGGACCCCCTGGAACCCCCTCAAGGACCCCAGGGGATGCCTGGACCCCACTTTGACAAACCACTGCGCTAAATGGTGAGAAACGTTTTGTGGATCAACCGACCAACCGACTTATAGAGCTGCTGCTGGTCGCAGCAAAAAAATATCAGTAGGCCTATGCGTCATTAAAACAACATTTTGGTGAAGCCCTGTTGTGGTCATGTTTGCCGCATCAGAGTGTTTGGATGTGCTCTGCTGCTGTAGGTGTTTGTGACCCACCAGGCCCACGATGTTCCAGGGGTGCCGCCTGCTGAAGGTCCTGCAGCAGCTGAGGCTGATGGCCACCACCACAAAGACCATGTAGGAGCTGAGGTAGAGCCACAGGTTGCTCTGCACGGCCGCCTTCACCACGCTGGAGAAGGTGAACACACACACCACACTGAAGGTGAACAGCAGCTGCAGCGTCACTATGCTGAACACCTGAGCAGTGAGCAGGGAGAGAGGAAGGGACAGAGGGGATAAAAAAACAACACAAAAGTCGTGTTCGGAATTTGTTCACTCATTTTCCCTTTTTCCCCGAATACAGATAGGCCTAACTGCTGATACAAACTGCTGATACACACCTTTCTAACGAACGCCATTCGCACCGTCTTGTTGTCAAAAGAAGACGAGTCTAGAAGTGGTGACGCCTCTGGTGAGAATCCCGGCATTATATCGCTGAAAGACTCGTATCCCGCGGCAGTTTGGGTGGTACAGATAATTGTGTGGGTTTTGGGTTCGGGGTACATGGGCGGGGCATCAGAGTAGGGGGGAGGGGCGTAGAGTGTTGGGGCGTAGGGGGGAGGGGCGTAGGGCGGCGGTGCGTTCGGGAAGGAGCCGGGCTCATCCTGTGTCTCTTCAGAGGCCAGGAGGTTCTCTGTGTCCGACATGCTGCAGGAGAGAGAGAGAGAGAGAGGCGGAGTCAATCCACTTTGACTGAAACAGACCACATATTAGTAGTACGGGGTTCCCACTTCCCCACATGTCATAGGATTTTACTAATTCCATGACTTTTCCAGGCCTGGAAAACAAGACTATTCCAGGCCTGGAAAAGTCATGGAATTAGTCAAATCCTTGAAAACTTGAACGTTTTAACCTTCCACATAATGTAACATAAAAGCTGTTATATTCTCTGTACCTGTTGACCTAACATATCTCTAATATGTGTCGATTTTAGTGCTCCTTCTATTTTTTTATATATATCTTTTTTAATTGGAAATTCATGTTTTATTTCAGTAGCTGGAAAAGTCAAGAAAGTGGTGGCAAGAAGGCTCAGCAGGCCAATATAAACAGTAAATAGAAAAAAGGAGCTTCTTGATGCTTATAGAAGGATTTAATAAAGAAGTAATGTACAGTTATACTTATTCAGTTAATACAAAGTACATCTTCAAACTAGGACCCTTGTGCCCTTGTCCTAGTTTGAAGATGTACTTTGTATTAACTGAATAAGTATAACTGTACATTACTTCTTTATTAAATCCTTCTATAAGCATCAAGAAGCTCCTTTTTTCTATTTACTTATTTCAGTAGCTTCCATGTAATGTGATGCAGTGACTCTAAAGCACTAAAATCCAATATAAAGGGGTGTGTCCTATTCGCGGCCCCAAGTGGGGTCGCCTGAAATTTTGAAACAATATATAATAAGGGGCCGATATCTACACGCACACGCACACGCAGCTCGGCCGCTGCGTGGCCTTGCTCACTTCGCATCACTGATGACATCCATGTCACTGATGATGTCACAATGCCTATGACATCATCAGTGATGTCATAAGATGATTTTCGTCAATAATGATGTCACTGATGACATCACTGGGAAAAAAATGGTATTGTGTTTGGGTTGAGGCAGGCATAAAGTCACTGAGTAAGGGAGGCAAAACTGTTGGGTGCGACTGTGGATAAAACACTATCTTGGTCCACTCACATTCATAATGTAGTATCTAAAATGAGTCGTAATATATCCAACATCAGAAGAAGTACTTACCTGCTAAATGAGAATACTGTTCAATTATTAATTCAATCCCTAGTCTTATCACATCTTGACTACTGTGCAACAGTTTGGTCCAGTGCGTCAAAACAAGAACTTGTTCAATTACAGCTGGCTCAGAACAGAGCTGCGCGGCTTGCTCTCCGCTGTTCAATTCTAAGCAGTGTTGAAGGAATGCATGCCAGGCTGTCATGGATGAGGGTGGATGACAGACTGGCATGCAGCCTTATAAGGTTTTTAAGGAACATTCACATTTCACGTAAACCAGGTTTTTTGTTTTCACAGCTTCTACCTACACACGATAGACATGGCTATAGCACCAGACAAGCTTTGGGCAGTCGTTTTACCTTGCCTTTACCTAGAACCAATGCCCTTAGGAAAGCGGTCATGTACAGAGCTGTGGCACTTTGGAATTGTCTCCCCCCATATCTCACTGTGCTCTCTAATAAGTTCACTTTTAAAAATAAGCTAATAGAATCTGTCTTGAGTCAAGAACTCAGATTAGGTCCGACATAACCTTCCTTGATTAACAGACCTGCTATTTGTGTGACTAATTTTGTTTATGACCTCACGTTTTGGATTAATTTGATTAACTAATCTGCTATTTGAGTGTTATGTATACTGACCTGCTGTCAACTTCTTGTTTATGACCTCACCTTTTTGATTAATTGATTAACTGATCTGCTATTTGAGTATTATGTATACTGACCTGCTATCAACTTCTCTTGTACAGCGACTAATTGTTATTTGTGGATGATTGTATGATTGTATGTTGATGTGGACCCCAGGAAGAGTAGTCTCCACTAAAGTTAAGACTAATGGGGATCCTTTTAAACAATAAACAATCAACTGAGGTTAAGGTTAGAGCAAGCTTACAGTCAAGGTTGTTAATGAAAGATTAGTTAATGCTTTTAAGTAGTTAACCATTAAACCACTAACTAACCGTGATTTATTGTACCAATGTAAAGTGGTAACAAAATACTTGAGTTAAATGTCAGTACAGTACCTCAAAATTGTACTTAAAATGATGGACCTGTTTCACAGCAGCCAGTTTGTGTCTAAAAGTGAGGGTAAACACAGGTGCAATCAAAACATTAATAAGGGTTTTTAACTTCCAATCCATTTAGGTGTTCCAGTGCTGGGGCCCTCATTAATGTTTTGCTTGCACCTGCGTGTTTACCCTGACTTTTAGATGCAAAATGACTGCTGTGAAAAAGGCCCATTGCAGTTGATGTTCACTACTGTAGTTGTGAGTGTGGGAGAGATGTCTCTGTGTTTTAGGTGTGATGATGTATCCACTCAGATCTGGTAAGTGGTTGAGGCAGGATGTGGACGGGTGGTCATGTGACACCAGATCTTCCTGTTGAACCTTCACTTGATAATGGAAATGAGTCAGTTCCCAACCCCCCATTTCTAATAACATCCAATGTTTTGCCCTAAATGAGACTTCCATCAGATCCTGCCCGTCTGTTCCATCAGATCCTGTCTGATGTGAAATAAAATGTCGTGATTTCTACTGAGAGCAACAACAAAACACACACCAAAAAGGAGAGAAAAAAAGAGCTGTACTGCTAGCATGTTTCCTGGGAATGGAAGAGGAAGTCCAACTGCTTCTGAAAAATAGTTCAGGTTTTGGATTTATATATTCTCTATATTTGTCATGATAGCTCACAAAACTCTCAGACTGGATTGGTTTGTTAAAATATACTTTTACTCTCATAAGAAAAAATCCTGTTCGAGCCAGTGAAGAGCTTTCAGTTTTAGTAGGTTATATATGGCCATGTCTGTTAAAACAGCATGAAACATTATTTTAGTATCGTCCACTATTTTAATTCTATTTAATCTTTGATGAGTTAACTTCTATAGCCTATAAGATAGCTTAGTGCAGTTGCCACTTCTTTAATTCAGCTGAGTTGAAATGTAAACAGGGATGATTTTTTTTTTATGAATCAGTTTAAGTAAATATACAGGTACATAAACAGTATATTTGCTCTGGTGTGGAGTGAAGTATGAGAGTATTCCCCTAAAGTGGAAATACTTTTAAGTACTTAATGCTTGAATAAGTGAAGTACAAGTTGAATCCTCTTCTTACCTTTGTAGCTGGACACACTCGTCTGAAGAACGACTGAGCGCAGGTCTGCCAGAGAAAAGAAGACTGCTCAGAGCGTTCACCCCGTGGTGCTGTGTGTCATTTACGGTATTCTACCATGCCGTGGTGTAGGGTTTCACTTCCTGATGCTCTGTGGATAGGAGCAAAAAACAAAAGCCCCATCTCATCTCAGAGGACTCAAAATGGGGAAGTTGGAAACTCTACGGTTGCTTCACACTCTTTTGAAATCACTGGTTGGTAGTCTGAGGAATTCCATCCAGGGCGTTGTTGAGGTGGTTCCAGGGGCTCCACATAGCAAAGAGCAGAGTGGTCCACCTTCACTGTTATTTCATTATTTAGACATCAGCACAATCAAAGTATATTAAGTATTCAAATTACTTTCTGATCATGGCCTTCACTCTGCTCACTGTGGTTATCATCCACTTGAGGACAAAATCACAAATTACAATGGACAAGAAATCTTTGTCAGATGAAGCTACTTAGAGGTCTTATCAGATGTTTTTTGACCTGAATACGTTTGGGAACCTGTCACATGTTGCCAGGCAGAATTGTTTGTGGTATGTTTAGACTAGATGAGGTCCACTATTCGACAAGTAGGGCTCCTATTCTGATAGAAATGACATCTGGAATTAAAAGTCACACATTGTAATTGATATTGTTGACAGTAACATTTGGTAGAATAGAATAGAATGTATTTTGTAAATACAGTACTGAACAATGAATATCAGGTAAGTATTGTTTTCTATTTTTGGGGGGTGGTCAATTTTTTTCTTTTATAATGTGAAGTGGAACACAGTAAACACAGTTTCAGTCCAGCGGGTCTCTGTGGCGAGGGGAGGTGGTGACCTGATTCTGTTGTTTGAGAGGGCTTGGATAAGCTCGGTGAGGTCCGGTGTGGGTCCAATGGAGGCATCCAGAATCTCCAACTGTCTTAGATTCTGCAATTGGTCTTCCTCTTTTAAATTTGTATGCCGAAGTTTAAGGCTCCTGAGCTTTGGGAAGTGTTTTGATCCCAAACGTGAGGGCCATGGGTCCAAGTGAAGGTGGAGGAGATCTGGAATGGCCATTGCATACTTATCAATTGGCGGACCCTTGACAACGGTGAGTGTGGTCAGTTGATGGAGGTCCCCCAACCATTTCTTCAAGGCACAAGGAACATCATCATACCCATCATCAGTAGGATTACCATAAGAATATAAGTAGCTACTTGTGGAACACAGAAGAGTCTGCAGGTTAGGGAAGAGCCTCATGTTTTCTGGCAGCAAAGGCTTCTGATAGTCAACAAGCTCCAGACTGGTCAAGGCTGCAGCAGATCCTTCTAGGGGGGAGCGATCAGTGTGCAGAGAAAGAGATGCCTGACCCATAGACCATGAGAGATGCTTCAGCTTAGGCATGCAGGTAATGATGCAGTGTGGAACATCTGACCTGTGTCTCAGAGTCCTCTGCTCCCGTTATAATGACAAACCAGAGATGTCAGTTTGGTAAACTGTGAGACAACGGCCATCAAGGCATCATTCGCTTGACAGGGAAGCTGAGGTGAGTCGGCTGCTGGGGTTGAGCCACAGTGGAGCCATCTATCAAAACAGGGGAGCACCTAAAAGCCAGCCATTTTAAATTTGGGAATGTCTGTTGTAAGGCGTGCAGACCCGGCGATGGGCCTGCACGCTCTGGGTGGAGACATCCAGAGCCGTGGTCCATCACGACTGTAGTGAGAGTTGGAAGAGACGAGTGGTCGGCAAGTTCCTTGAAATACTTGCAGCATGTGCGGACACTGTACCTGTCCGCCTCTGAGAGATATCCAAACATGTGGAGCCATACTTCTGGGGGAAGCTGTAATGCTAGTGGCAGCTGCGCCATTTCCTTGGGATGCTAACGGATGTCAGCAGAGCACGTTACTCGTTTAACAAACGTTGGCCGCGTTTGTCATTCTTGAGTTGCAATCCAGGCAGTTGAGGCTTGAAGTACCTAGTGGTCAGACAGGAGCTAGCTACTACATGTAAATGTAACTATGCAGTGTTGCCAGGTGGGGAAATGTTGTTATCATAGCGGCTTCTTCTGCTTCTTGCGCCTTTCACCACAGCCTATTATAGCCTCAGCCAGGAAGGATTTATGACATCACTGATGACATCACAATTGCTCAAGTGACATCACTGATGACAGAGCTGCCCAACACAGCAGCCGAGCTGCGGGCAAGGTCACGCAGCGGCCGAACTGCGAATGCGCGCTGCAGGACGGGGGAGGCAGCGGGCCCGCGCAGCGGGCAAGCCTAGGTATCGAACGCGCGTAGCGTGCGAGATGCCTAGTGCTATAAAACTTTTCAAACACATTTCATTGCAGGATGATGTCGTTGGTGTACGCCTGCCTACACCTTATAAAATCAAATAGGCCTACGTGTTTGATTTTCAGATTTCTTTACTACTTTTCTTTCTGTATTACATTATTATGGCTTCCTACAGACTACAACTACAATCAACTACAATAACCCACCTTTTTGAAGAATTAACAAAATAAGACATGGAGTGAAAGAGTTGCAAAATAGTGCAACAGCAGATTTATTTGAACATTTCACTTATTTTCAGCATTATATGGACATTTTTCCATTTGGCATTAGTGCTTTAAAAACATTTTCAAGATCAGTAGGCATAGCCTACTGATGTCGTCAGCCTGCAATGAAATGTTTGAAAAGTCTCATAGCATTTGTAATTGATCTAACGCTAATTATCTATTTGAAAACATTCACTTTAGTAAACGTACATTTAGGCTATTCAGTATTCAGCAGGTTGTCTTTGTATTGTTTTGTTGTGAGTCTTGCCTTCTGAACTTACCTGACAGCAGAGTAGATCTCCAGGCCAATGATTTTCATGACAAAAGCACACAGCCCACAGGATTACTCCTGTGGAAATAGAGACACCGGTAATATTTCCGACCTGTGAGAGGCAGCAATGTGCCGAAAGGCATCCAGTCTGCCGGAAAGCTAAAAGAAGAAGAAGGACTCGGACAAGATGCATCGCAGCCAGTGTATCCATGGTGTAAATAGGTCTATCTTGCCGTTTTCCCTCTTCATTAGTATAGTTTACAACTGTCACTGACCAAAGACTCTGGTATGTATGGATGATATTATCATGAATATATAAATTGGAGACGAGGCTCCGTTTAGGACGGAGAGAGGAAGAAGAAGCTCCTCGGATTCATTGTTTAGTTAGCTAGCTGTCAAGCTAATATGGATAACGTTTATTTATAGCTTTGAAGAACAACGTTGGTCAGTAAAACGTTCAAGAAGAAAAGTTCCTGTGTCGCTGTATGGAAATGTCTTGTCCAAGACCTGACAGCGTTGGTGAACCAGCGACTATAAGTGCGGCTGCTGAAGAGATATTTGGGCTGCTTGAAAGAATATAAGAGTATAGGAGGAAGCTTATTTGCCTGAGTCCAGACCTTCAGATCTTCCCACTCCACTGAGTTGACTGCTTCTGAAGGAGGTAATGGAGTGTAACGAGGTAAACGTTCAGTCTGATATCAGGTTAGAATCTTCTTGTTGCAAAAAGAACGAGCAACCACGAAAGCTGCTGGACACTGTTTTAAATCCTGTAGTGCGGTTACACAGAGTAGCCATACCTCCAGACTTCCAGCAGCTGTTGGTCATTAAAGAAGAAGTTCCCTCTGAGCTGCAGGGCTGGAGCGCCAGTCTGGACCAGGAGGACCCAGAGCCCCCACACATTAAAGAGGAACAGGAGGAACTCTGGAAAAGTCAGGAGGGAGAGCAGCTTCAGGAGGACCCAGAGCCCCCACACATTAAAGAGGAACAGGGGGAACTCTGGACCAGTCAGGAGGGAGAGCAGCTTCAGGAGGACCCAGAGCCCACACACATTAAAGAGGAACAGGAGGAACTCTGGACCAGTCAGGAGGGAGAGCAGCTTCAGGAGGACCCAGAGCCCCCACACATTAAAGAGGAACAGGAGGAACTCTGGAAAAGTCAGGAGGATGACCAGCTTCAGGAGGACCCAGAGCCCCCACACATTAAGGAGGAACAGGAGGAACTCTGGACCATTCAGGATGGAGAGCAGCTTCAAGGGCTGGAAGAGGCTGATATCACCAAGTTCCAATTCACCCCTGTTCCTGTTAAGAGTGAAGATGAGGAAGAGAAACCTCAGTACTCACAGCTTCATCAAAGCCAAACTGAGGAGAAGAGAGAGGCAGAGCCTCTAGCCAGCAGCTCAGCTGAACAGATGAAAACAGAAGCTGATGGAGAAGACTGTGGAGTATCAGAACCAGCCAGTGCTGGCAAGACTTCAGACACGTCTGAGACTGAAGACAGTGATGATTGGCCAGAAACTAGTGAACCTCAGTCAGGTTTAGATTCACAGAAAAACAGTGATGTTCTTGGGAGTAAAGACTTTAGTTGTTCCTTTTGTGGTAAAAGATTTGCTCATAACGGAGCCTTGAACAGACACATACGAGTCCACACAGGAGATAAACCATTTAAATGTTCAATCTGTGGTAACAGTTTTTCTCAAAAAGGAAACTTGACAGCACACATGAGAGTCCACACAGGAGATAAACCATTTAAATGCTTAGTCTGTGGTAACACTTTTGGTCATAAAGAATCCTTGAAACAACACAAGAGAGTCCACACAGGAGATAAACCATTTAAATGCTCAGTCTGTGGCAACAGTTTTGCTCAAAAAGGAACCTTGACAACACACATGATCGTCCACACAGGAGATAAACCATTTAAATGTTCAGTCTGTGGTAACGGTTTTGGTCAGAAAAGACGCTTGAAAAAACACATGAGGGTCCACACAGGAGATAAACCATTTAAATGCTCAGTCTGTGGTAACAGTTTTGGTCGTAAAGAATCCTTGAAACAACACATGAGAGGCCACACAGGAGATAAACCATTTAAATGCTCGGTCTGTGGTAACAGTTTTGGTCAGAAACGAACCTTGACAACGCACATAAGAGTCCACACAGGAGATAAACCATTTAAATGTTCAGTCTGTGGGAAATGTTTTGGTCAGAAACCACACTTGAAAAAACACATGAGAATCCACACAGCAGAGTTCACTTAATATTGGGCTGGACAATATTTCAATATTATCATTGTCTATCAATGGAAACATACTGTGTCTATTACTATACTATTAATTACAATTCTGTTCTAAATGAATGATAAAATGCAAATCGGTGTCTCATTACTTGGTAAATAGTGTCTCAAAATGAGATGAAACAAATGAGGGAATATTATTTGAAGATGACATGTTTGTGTTTCTTATATTGTCCTGCATTTCCATTGTTCAATTGAGACAGGGTATCTGCGGGGTCTTGAAATGTATTAAAAGTTGATTTAGGGAAAATTAAGACCCTTAAAAAGTACTAAAAAGTCTTAATTGCCATTTGACGAGGTATTACATTTTGTAGCTATTGTTCTGATTGTGTTAAATGAGCAAATGATATCGTCTCATATCGATTGCAGACCCTTGAAATGAATTTAATCAAAATCGTATCATGGCAGACTTTGTGATATCGGCAAATATTGTATCATTGTCCAAATAATCTATATAGAATATCGTATCGTGATGAAAGTTGTGATTTAAACCGCTATCGCTGATGTGACGAAAGTGGCGTTGAGGTCTTAGATTATATTGAAAGGGACTTAAAAAAGTATTGTCATTGTCATATATTGCTATTGAAAAGTTGGGTAACACTTTAGAATACAGCCCGCAAATTACCCTGTAACTACAGGGTAACAAATCTGTACTTATAGGGTAAGTATGGGGTACCACACCTAGGGCTGGGCGATAAATCAATAATAGCAATATATATCAGCGATAGACAATTCATCAATACAATAAAATTGTTCAATATATATTGATATGTCCCTTGATAATGGAGTGTTATGAATGACACTCAAACAGCCAATCAAACAGACAAATTAGTCAAGTTCCCACCCGAACATATCTATTATTACACAGCTGCAACACTCAATTTGTGTCTTTTTAATTATTGTGTTAACATTAAAATGATTACCTGTGTGAGTTGATAAATACACTGGTTCAAAAATAAAGTGGTTAAATTCAACCTTTTTTCTCTCGTGGTCTTTAGTAAAAATAGGTCATTAAAAATGATCAATAATTATCTATATAAAATATGAAATGTTATATTTTTGGCTATATCGCCCAGCCCTAACCACACCTGTCCTTACAGTACTTGTAAGTATGGGGGTACCACACATGTAGCTAATTACAGGGTAAGTACAGTGTACCACACCTGTAGCTACATACAGGTTAAGTACAGTGAGTGTACCACACCTGTAGCTACATACAGGTTAAGTAGAGTGTACCACACCTGTAGCTACATACAGGTTAAGTAGAGTGTACCACACCTGTAGCTACATACAGGTTAAGTACGGGATACGAGAAGTGAATTTACCCTGTAAGTACAGGGTACCACACCAGTACTGTAAACGTGTTATCAGTTTATCAACAACTAACAAATAACCCAACTAAATTTAGTTTTAAAAGTAGTGTTTTAAAATTGGTAAACAATTTAGGAATAGTAGGTTCAATCTATTTAAATTCTGTATTTTGTAATAAAACACATTCCTTTGGTTCATGGGGACACACCTGACCCTGCAGTACATCCTGACTTTAGGTGTCACTGACTGCACTGAACCTTTACAAACACAACCACATACAACAGGTCGCCGGTTCGATGACGGCCTGGGCGGATGCCACTTCGCTATGTGCAACTGATAGATGCTAGTGACCTCAGCAGGATGTTATCGTAAGATGGCTTGGACCTTCCCCTGACATCATGTCGTCATAGCGATGTCATGATGTCACCGATGACATCATCCCTGTCATTATTTGTCAGACGGTGATGTCATCAACCGATGATGAGCACTCAAAACATAAAAACGGACATCCACAAAGACAGCTCTCACACATAATATATTTATTGTAAAAAATACATATAAAAACAACTTCTGAGACATACAAAAGATCGGAGCTTAGAAACAGTATGTTGAACAGACAAAGACCAAGCCATTTTTTAAATTGCATTACATATTTACAATTTTAATAAATAAAAACTCAATTTGTTTCTATACCAGAGTAAAGGCAGATTGTCCATATCTTGGGGATGCAGATAGCGCTGTGGTGACTCTTTTTAAAAACAGCCGCATTATTCGCATCCAATACATCAGTCTCAAAAGTGGACGAGGGATCAACGCCCCATGATTCAAAACCAAGGATGGAGGAACATTATACAAAATATCATCCTTGGTGTGAGAGGAGCTAGTTTACACAGAGTGTTTAGTTAGCATTGGTAAAAATTGAGGTATTGCACCACACAGCTTACAGGGGGGTCAAACTAAAAAAATGACTAACATGTGGGGCTTCAGATTGTCCATTATCTTTACTGACAACCCAACAACCCCCCCCCCCCCCCTTACCGCCCACCCTGCCACTCAAAGTATACAACACCATTACTAATTATCACCACACCAAATGTAACATCTAATGATCAATGTGTCTCTTCTTCCACACTCTCTCACACACAGCTCCCAAAGCACAGACTGACTTTTGGCATTGTTCTTTTCTCAATATACAAAAAGGGGAAAACATGCATGGGGCTGCCCTCTAGTGGCAGGACAGGTCATAGCACCACGGACTGCAGGACACTGGGGACAAAACAAAGGCTGGGGTGAGGAAACTAGCCGATGGGAAACTTTTGTGCTGATCCATAACTTGGTAGGATAGAAATGTATCATGTAGCGCAGACAGGCCCTTTGAACAGGCAGCAAAAGCAATGAATCCATGTTTTTGTAGACTGTGCACAACCTGAATCAGCCAGGCTCTGCATGTCTACAAACATTACAAATACCTGCTTGCACATGAACCCCTTCACCCGGCAAAGGCAATCAACACACAAAAAGGCAAAGGAAGCCATTTAACACATTTAGCGATAAGTCTCTATCAGAAGGATAGAGCAATAAAGCAGGCCTGCTTGATGGTGGTAAAGATAACAGAGCCCTTTTTCCCAGAGTGAGAGTAAGCGGAGCCAGACTCTCTCCTGCACTGGTACAGCGCGAAACGGAGATAGTCTGGCAAGCGAGACTAGCTGGGGGCTGAAAGAGAGAGGCTAATGTTTCAATAGCCAGTTAGCATAGGGGAAATGGCTTGCTGGTTGAACAAAAACCATTTTCTGATGGAAATGGGGTCAGTTTGTTTCACACAACACAAACTACATAAAGTAAAAATCTATGGAAAGGTAATTCTGCTGATCACCTTGTGCGCCGCCATATTGCTGTGACGTCAGGTGCGTTTACCTCGGGGCTTGGTGTATGTTGCCCCAGTTTACGACTCGGAAACCTTTCCATTGCACTTTTCCGTGTCGGAGTTTGCTTTCTCCAGAGCTCCAAATGCAATGAAACGCAATAATACAATACAATAATTAGCCATCAGCTGTCCGTAGTCTCCATTGTCAGGGAATGAGGCAGCTGCCACGTGGCGTAAACATGCCCCAAAAATACATCCCTCAACCCGCCCGTCCCTCCCCGATCTGGCATTAATGTAACCAGATGGCCAAACGACCGCTGGGCTCTGGTCCAAAAATCCGGACTAGTCCCCAGAGAGTGTGAGAGCGAGGCGAGGTGATGGGACAAGACCCAAACTGCATTCCTTTATCAAAGTCGAATGGAACTGCCATGTGGCGTACCACTGCCACACCTAGCAGAATGTTGCAGTTTAAAAACTACCTTTAAAAAACTGAAAAAGGGAACCCTCTTGACCAGCAGACCTCTGGGCAATGTACTGTAAACACACACACACACACTATCTTGAATATATCCTCACCATCTCAGGACACTTTCTGTCCCCAGTCGTCACATGAACACACACACACACACACACACACACACACACACACACACACACGCACAATCTTATTTGAGAAAAAGAAATAAGCCTTGAGGGACCAAAGTGCTCAAATCGGTGCGGACGCTAGCGCTACTATGGCCCTATGTATGACCTACGACCTTCCTAAACAACCACCAAGTAGCAGCACATTGAGTTCAGCGCTAACTAACCACCTACAAGAAACTGACCTACCCAGCAAAAACAATCAATTAACTCCACCCCCCCCCCCCAAACTTCCCCCTGAAATGTATATAGGTAACAACAGAAAACACAGTTACAGCAGCCCCCCCCCCCCCGTTCACAACAGCCCTGAACCGTCAGCTAGCTGAAAATAAAGCAGTACAATATTGACATGGTAACAGTTCACTCTTTCAGTGTGAGGTTGGTTCATTTGGGGTTAGCCAAGGAAATCAATACTTTCTTTTGTTGGAAAAATGGTAGAGAAAATGACCAATCCCATTTGTGGGCAGGAAAAATACACAGGAGAGGATGCAGAGTCACTGTTAAGACAAGTTTTCTCTTTGCGTTCGTCCTCGAGTCCGAGAGGTTCTTTCGAGTGGGGCGTTCCATCATTCTGGGATGAGAATATTTATTAGACATTTCTTTGCGTCCATCGGTTTAAAGGCAAGTCCATCCAGGAGAGAGGGGACCCCCCCCCCCCCCCCCTCTCTCTTCCACAGATTGATGGAGCAGCTGTTGGCGTTTGGCTTGAAATGGTCTAGACCAAGTTCAAATGGACCGGTCCGGAGGGACAGGGTTGGGTGTTCACAACTGTAGCTTCCTCTTGGGACCCCTTCAAATCCACTCAAATTTAGGTTTGTGTCTGGGGGTGGGGGGCACTTTTTTGCTTTGTTCAATGAAATATACATTTTTTTCTGCAGTATTGGGATTCAGTGTAGTCTCCTGTAGGGACGAACAGGTGAGAGTGGCAGTTAGACAAATGAAGCATTCTGTCTACTGTCTTTGTATTTGAATATAATCTGCGGCGATGTGTGATGCGGCAGTTGGTCTTGAATGTTGATTCAACATTTAAACATTCAAGATTATTTTATTTGTCCTGAGGGAAATGAGTCTTAGGACTTTCTGTGTACATATTAGGGGTTGCAAAGAGTCATCGACGCTACTACCACAAACCGGGAGTGACGTGCTTTGAGATTTGTACTGCACCAGGCAGCAGACTGCAAGAGCTGCTCTTAAGCTTAATTTATACTTATTATAAAGTTTCGCTCAGCACATGGTCGCAGACGAAAAAGAAAGTGTCGCTCATGGTGTTGCATTTATACTTCAGAGGATGTTCGCCTCGGTTCAACGGTCACGTGACACTCGAACGCTATAAGCAGCTGCAGACAGCCAAGAGAAGAGAGGGAATGAAATGCACAGTGAAACCACCTCGGCGGCAAGATGTAACGTACTTGGCTGCAGCCGCATATAAACAGCACACAACCACACAATTCACCTCCTCTCTCTCTGGGAAATTGGTCACGACGTTCTGACGGCTGATAAAAATAGCGGGGACATGTTCATTCATTTCAATCGAGCGAAAACTAGCGGGTGGACCCCAACCAAAACAAGGAAGTCAAGCGCGTGCCGTCTATATAGCCAATCAGACTTACTATGACGTAGTCAGCGACACTAGACATTTCACCAGGTAGCAGACACTGCTGCTCGCCGACAATTGAAAGTGTCGAGTCAAGTCCTCATTTCAGTCGGCGACCGTTTCAAAAGTGTCGGCAGACGAAGCATAAATTGGGCTTTAGTGCTCTTCTCTTCTCTTTTCTTTTTAAATATTTTTTCACGATTTTTTATCCCCCGTTAGTGCTCATTTTAATTGGTTTATCCTGGTTGTTACTCCACCCTCTGCCAATCTGGGGAGAGCCGAAACTGGCTCCATGCTTCCTCCGAGAAGCATGGCAGTAGCCAGCCGCTTCTTTTCACCTGACAGGGGAAGCTTCACCGGTAGGACATAGCATGTGGGAGGATCACGCTATTCCAACGAGTTCCCCTCCCTCCGAACAGGCGCCCCTAACGACCAGAGGAGGCACCACATCAGCGACCAGGATATTGCATATTTTGGTGTGGGGCTCCTACTGTATATGAAGGAAACCCCCAGGGGGCACGGGGAGAACATGCAAACTCCACACAGAAAGGCGCTTTTGACGACCCCACCCGGGCGGCGGGCACTCGAGGACATGCGGACGGGCACGCACTCCTTCAGCGCTCACAGCGTCCCAGGTGGGAATCGAACCCAGGACCTTCCAGGTGGGAATCGAACCCAGGACCTTCTAGCTGTGAGGCGACAGCGCTTACCTCTGCACCACCATGCCCCCCCCCTCTTAGTGCTCTTCTCATCTTGTCTTTTTCACACGTCTATATATTTACTTTTTCTAGATTTACTTGGTAATAAAATTACTTCCCACGTTCGTTGTTTTTCTCGCTAGCGCCGGGAGTACTTTTATTGTTGCGAGCGGCTCCATTGTTTACCAACGTTACTGGGGTGTGTTCAATATGAAAACGGTGTGCAGTTTGCTACGGCTTCCAGGGTGAACGTCACGTTCAAACGTTTTACATTTATAGATTAAATTGTGCTAACTTTTGGCTTGTTGTTGTCTTCTTATAGACTACTCGACTAGTCTAAAATAATAAAACAGAAGAGTCCTCAGGGAAATTAGTCGCCACCTGCATCCCTAGTCGACGTTGACTCGACTTTATAGGTAGGAAGGTCGATTTGAATTTTTTTTGACTCGTGCAACCCCTAGTTTGGTGGTTCTCAAACGTTTTCACATCAAGGACCCCTAAACTGACACAAATTAGACCACGGACCCACCATTTGATAGAATTTTGTCCCCAGAGTCCCCATCTGATAAGATTTTTGCTTTTAGATGTTTTATTACAGAAAGTGTGTGAAACCCATGACCAAAATAGTCATACATTCTGTCATTGTGTTAGCTTAGACTTATGGATGGAACGATAGGCTAGTGAAAATAAATGACCCCGCTTTATGCTGGAGACCCCCTGGAACCCCTTCAAGGACCCCTGGGTGTCACCAGACCCCACTTTGAGAACCACTGTCCCTGACACACTGTTGTCCTTATATTAGGTGTTCGCATTAGCATGTGCTGTAAAACTTCACGTTGACAATATGCCTCTGTCTGAACCAATGTCAGCAAGACAGATTCTAGTTCATTGTTTCACTTGGTGATTTTTTTTTACTGTGCACTGGAGAGTAGAACATCTTACATGCAAGAAAATGCTATTACCCAGACATAATGCAACACAGATCTACTGCAGATCATAATGTTGAAGCTAATTATAAGTGTCTTAACACACACCTGAGTCGGGTTGGTCACTCTGTGGAATACATGTGACCCGCAAGTCAATCGAAGGGATGTTCAGGACAGCAGGGCTTCACCTTGGACCAGGAATCAATACAACTAGAGGGACAGGAGAGGAGAGGAGAGGAGAGGAGAGGAGAGGAGGGGAGAGGAGAGGAGAGGAGAGGAGAGGAGAGGAGAGGAGAGGAGAGGAGAGGAGAGGGATACAGACAGAGACAACATTACATTTTGATTAACTCAAGTCAATGTGCCCATTGTATGCTCCAAAAGGAATGTGGTTTTGATTGTGGTGTCTCACACAAGGCTGACTTCACTCTGTCATAGTGCAGCATGGGTTTTCCTGCAGCGAGAGTTCAGAGGCGGCCACCTCTGTCAAATTTGGTGCCACCTCCAGCTCTCAGCAAAACTCTGACAGGTGTCTTCATGGAAAACACGATTTCCTAACGCGTTGCTGTCATTTGTAATTGCGGCATTATGCCAATGTGTTGACAATTTAATGTTAAATATTCTTTAATAAAATTATTTTCAAAAAAACAACTTCCGAGTACCTTCAAAGACGACGGGATTCAAGCAAGACGGCCCAACTTCAACTCACTTCCAGTCATTTTGTCACGTGGTTTTTGTCCATAGTTTTCCACGGACACGCCCACTTAGGAGACTTTCGGCAGGTCTGAGTCAATGGTTGACCACGCCCATTTAGGAAACTTGCCGCTACCATTTGTTAGAATTGGCGGAGCCTGCGGTGAACCATCTATAGTAATATAATATCTTTGGTACCTTTGCACAGTCAACGTAGAAAATTCCATCTCGGTCGGCCTCTAGTATACCTCTGCCTCATTTTGAGCCAGGAAAAACCCTGTAGTGTGAAATACGACTAAATGGAATCAGTGCGATAGGTTGTGAATCAGGTTCAGGTTTTAAAATCCCAGGCTTTTTCCAATGCGCTATTTCTTCACTGAAACTGCACATTTCAAAATAATAAATGCTGATAGTATCTTGATAATGGCTGTCAACTAGGCCGTGCCACTTCATAGAACATTATTTTTAGGATCATCATATCATTTGAAATGACAGCAGGTTATAGATATGGCTATAGGACACGTGTGGTAGGGGTGTCAAAAATAATCGATTATAAGATGCATCGCGATGCGGACGTGCACGATTCTGCATCGATTCACAAATGCCAAAAATCGATTATTATTATTATTTTTTTAATAATCGAATAAAATATAATGGAAGTACATGCAGTTGTTTATTTTGATCATAATACAATGCAATGCGAGAAAAAAGAAAGTGAGAAAAAATAAATCATGTATTGGGAAAAAAAGTGATGCATCGATTTAAGATGTATCGAGATGCATCGATAATCGAATCGTGAGGCCAGTGAAGATTCACAGCCCTAACGTGTGGTCATATGTGTATAAGTATAGAAACAAACTTCCCTACTTTTCCATAATACTTGTCCAATGACCACACTTTTCCACGCCTGTAAATGACCAAATACAATTTCTAGACTTTTCCAGACCTGTGCAGGATCCCTGTATTTATCTCACCCGGACAAATTTCTATTTTCCCACCTCGTCTTTCTATGTTTTATGGCGTATCTTATTACCATGCATGCATATAAAACAAAAACTAGTTTACCTCTTATGGTAGACACAGAGGCAAGCCAGCCTGGCGATGGTCTCTCCCTGTACCAGATCCTCCAGACAGATGGAGCACTCACCGCTATCTTTATTGAGCACATCCGCTGTAAAGCGCACACACACACACACACACACACACACACACACACACACACACACACACACACACACACACACACACACACACACACACACACACACACACACACACACACACACACACACACAGCTTAAAAACAGCAGTGTCACATCAACAGAGGGGACAATCAGAATCAGAATCACTTTCATTGCCACAGTATGCAAGATTACATAGGAGGAATTTGTCTTAGTGTCATTATGCAGCGTAGCGGCCATATCAATATTCAGAGATAAAGAAATAGGAAAAACAACAAAAAGACAATCACAACATTGCAAGTGCAGTCGAATATATACACGAGTGGAGGAATGTTCAGTAGGCATAAAATATAAATGTACATGAATTTACAGTCCGAGTTAAATAGGCAGTGAATTTACAGTCCACATTAAATAGGCATTAAATTAAATATGAGTTACAGTCTAAAGCCCTACTCGCACGGGACTAGTATTACTTGGGGACCTCATGTAGTTTAGTAGTTTACATTATCCTCAGATAATACTTATCCCGTGCGAATAGGGCTTAAAGCCCTGTTCGCACGGGATAAGCCAAACACAGAGGTCCTCTGATAATATTAGTCCCGTGCGAATCGGCATCTCTGTGATTTGGGGTCATCCATTAGTTTTTGTTTTGTTTTCTGTGCCATCTTCTGTCTCTTTTGCGGTCGAGAATTATGGTTGGCAATTGTAAATGAAAGTTTTAGTGGCACTGTCCGCACATCCCCCCACAATTTTCCTGCTATCTTCCCATTGCGCCTTATGTTTTTGTTAATAAAACATTACTTTTTCCATAAAGAGCCTATTCCTGTCACCCTGACGGCGTGAGCTGGAAGATCTCAGTTATCTATGCATGCAGCAGCTAGCAGCAGTTTCACTTCCCTTCTGCTTTAGGGATTTTGCCTTCAAAATAAAATCACGATGACGACAACAAAAATAAGTAGCCTAGGTAATCTAACGAAACATAAGAACAATGAGAGGAACCTCAAGTTTAATGTTTGAATGAAAAGAGACCAGCAGAACAAATACAAAGTAGACACAGTCTGTTATTTCTTGAAACACAATTTTTGAAATTGGCCTGTTTAATTCTGAATGATAGGAGCAAGCCTAATGTAGTTTTAGTACAAGAATTCTTCAGCATTACAATATCAAAGGATATGTAACTAAATGCAATATAAGGGTATGTACAAATTGTGAGACATCTGTTCAATGTGTGTATTTTATCAAGTTTGTACAAAAGCTTTTATTTTGAAAAATTCTGATCGGAAGTCCAAATGATTCTGCTGCTTACTTTATCCAGCCAGCTGGAGGCTGCAACTCCACGGGGATGTCAGTAAATTCGAGTAAAACACAGACTTCGCTTATGCCGTGTGGCCAGGGCTTACGCATGATGCAGTTAGCAAGAGTAATGTAATGGTACAGAGTTCTGGTAGAAGAAGCAGCTGTACTTTAAGTGACGAGTGAAGCCCGGCGGCAAAGTGACGGTGGGGGGGTGGCCTCCTGTCAGTGGTGGGGGGGGGGGGGATTCAGCTGAGTTTGGGTGGGTTCAGGATGAGGTGGTGGGGTGTGTTGGTAGGGACCTTGGTGGAAGGGGCTTACGGGCCTTGTTTGTGAGGTTGACAGCAGTTGGGAAGAAGCTGTTCTTGTGGCGAGAGGTTCTGGTCTTGACAGATCTCAGTCTCTTGCTGAGGGGAGGGATGGGTATCGTTGCGTATTTTTCCGATAACTGTGCTAAAACGATACTTTTGAAATGATACTGGTGCCTAAACGGATCTTTAAAACTTAAAGTGGATTTTTTTCATTTAAAGAGGATTTCAAGGGTGATGATAATGATCCTCCATCTTCCATAATGTCCAAATGATAATGTCTCCAAATGATAATGTTAGTGAAGGTGCGTGCGGCGCCGGTTTCCGAGCATCGGAGGGTGGATATTCCAATCAGCAGCTTGGGCATGGCACCTAAATCTATGTTGCAAGTCGGTACCGTCACAGGTACCATAGTGGCACCTGGTTTCGGTACCCAACCCTACAATTTAGCCGATTTATAAACTTGTTTTTCTCTACTTAGGTAAAAGGAGCCAACAACAATCATCGGCGTTTCCCAGGCTGTCAAAAATGTCCATGGAGCATTTCTGTGATGGGACACTCACTGTTGTAAGGTAGAGGGGGAGACGTGAGGCAGCTTAACAGGTGATCCTCGATCCGCCCTCCCGGGAAAGGCTTCGAACAGAACGGACAGCGGATATCTGCACAGAGTGGAGAAGAGACAACAGAGCTGAGATGAACACGGCGTGTCGTGGCGAGACATGAATGATAGATGAAGCGCACGGCAGGCGCGGCTGCGTTCGGACATCTAGCACACACGGGCTGACCTGCCAAACGAAACGGGGACTGAAATACAAGCGCCCAAACACAAGTGGCTGCATTGTCACCCTAGTGCAGATACCGATAGATTGGTGAGATTGATAGTGGTAGTTGTCAGCAGTGTTTGACTGCAGCAGTCCGCCACACACAAAACATTGGGTCAGGGCAGGGCAGGCCCGAGGGACAGCCAGGGTCCCCGGCCATCCGCAGATGGGACAGGAGGGGAGAAACTGCCTCGCTGTCCTACATTCCCCTCCTCCCTCCATGAGCCGCTGCCAGCAGTCAGCGGGCATGTCGAGCCTTTGACCCATTTCCTTACACTTGCTAGAGGGCTGCCCCAGGAAACGCACCCCTCCATGTTGTGTTTTGGCTTGCGATCTCCTGTTTACAACGTCACTGCTGCCATTTCTGTTCAAGTTTCAGTGTTTCAAGGGTACTTGAGCAGCTTACAGGGGGTACATGGAAAGATTGCAGTTGAATTAATTTCGAAAATGATTTAAAAAAATATATACATTCTAGCTAATTTCATATGCCATCTAAGATCGTCATATCGCCCACCCCTAATGCCATTGCTAAAATGCTATGTGCAATAGTTCCCCCTTGGCAGGTGTCAACTGTTACACTACTCTGTGAAGAGTACCATGATAAAACCAACTATCAAGCAAACATGGATGAATGGCTTCAATCATAACCTGTAAGAACTGTTCATTCATTTAATAATCAGAATGGGTAGATAGATACTAATTAATATGAGTTTACTAGAACACATTTAGGAGAATCATCAACAGCATGAGTGAGGGGGTATTATTGGCATGGAAAAACAGCTCAAGGGGTACATATGACCAAAAAAAGGTTGGGAACCACTGTATTAGATCATGATAATGATAGGTTGAATGTGTGTTTTTTTTTTTACTTCCTCTTCAAGTTCATGTTCCCTTTTCTGCACACTTAAGGAGAAGGAGGTAAAGTAACACCATGTTTTGAAATATGCTGCAACGGTCACCCCACTGTCGCTTGTGACATGAGATGCTTGTATGACTACATAGTCTACAATGGGTTCTCAGATGATTTAGTCAGCATGTAAGCACGAGAGAAGAGATTATCTGTTCAGGAATGTAAATTCCCAGAATAATCATTTTTTTAAGCAATGGCCACATTGGGTCACATTGATTTCCATGCAACTTTAAATCTAGTTGCTGCCGTTTTAATTTGTATCTGACACTGAGCTGTCATACACATCTACAAACAAAGCAACTCCTTCACAATCCAACAACCCATTAATAACGTTACGATCTGCAAACGATAGCAACACGTGATTTATTCGCGCACACAAAAATGCAACATAAAAAACGCTATTGCTTTTAATTTGTCCGATTTTAACTTACTGCCATGGCGGTTGTTGACACGGTAAAGGCCGATCCAAGCCTCTGACACCGGCCGCTGGTGAGTGCCTCGAACCCGGGCGGATCTTGCGCCGACACTGCGCCCGGAAGAGTGCCGATTCCCGGGCAGCCGCTCAGAAAAAGTGCGGTGGGGTATGCGGCCTGTCTCCTCTCCGGGCTGATGTTCCGCATCGATGGGAGGGTCTGGGCTTATGTCGCCGTCTTCCTCTGGTTTGTCCTCGCTGTTGTCGTCCGCTGGCGACGCCTGGCTGATGCCGGAGGGGAGGCTGTGGTGGTCGGCAGGGCTTCCCTCGGCGCTCGCTTGCTGCCCGGGCATCATGTCCGAGTCGCTGCCCTCCTCCGAGCGGCTCCGGTTGGCCTCTGTGTCCTCAAAACTCCCAGAGAAATCTACCATCAGGCTGGTGGGCCTGGTGCAGCGGGGTCGCCGGTACGAGTCTCGCTTTGTGCCATCTTTTCCGAAAGCTGGTGGAAGCGGGTCTTCTTGTAAGCGACTTGCTCTCGTCCCCATCTCTTCTGCTGGGAGCTGTTCACAGCTAGCGAGCTAGCTAACTTTAGCTTGCTAGCCGACTGCTTCCTCAACAAGGGGGACAAGGGGACGAGTCACTACTACGCCGTTCACCTCGAAATGACCGTTCTAGTTAAATACTCGGTCAAAAACTAAAAAAATAATAGCCAATATCTACCTACGGGGCTCTACAAAGCTGATATCTGTAGTTCAGCGTCCCTTCCCTGGCCTCAGTTTGTCCGTTCTCTCCACATTTTTCTTTCTTTGACGTTCCCGATCTCGCTGCTGCAGCGGAAATGGAGCATTTTCGCTTCCTCCTTTGCGCCATACAATAATAAGTACGGTAGCGTCATCGCGTCGCCCTAAACAACGTGCAATCTAATCCTTGAACGGTAAATGCGCATGCAGATGTTTTGATTTGCTTTGTATGTGTTGGATGTTTTTTCTGCCTAATGTATCTGAAGCAGTGTCGCCTTTATTTTATTCAAGTTCATTTAATTCAAGTTTATTTGAGGGCAGGGACCCATACCTGTGTAATTACGGTAAAAAGGTACACAATAAAACTGACCAATCAGCACTGCTCTGGATGGGCAGTCCTTGCATGCAGCTGAATGAGGAAATGTACTGAACAGTCAGGAGATACACAGCCTGACTAGACTTTAAATAGATGACGACGCTACATCACCGCTATATAAAAAGCTAACTTTATACGGTATTGGACAGATTGAACACCGGCCTGCTCGTAGAGGTGGAAGTTCAACCGTGTGGTTTACGGTAAGTTCACATTGGACTTGGTACTTGACTTGGTAACCACCACGCCTACACAGTACTATGCAAACTGACTGAGTCATGACATTATAGTCAATGGTAATTTCATTCACTGAGCTATATAAAGATTTCACTACCCAGAAAAACAGTAGCTAGCTAGGTACCAGCTTGCCTAAATGCTAGGATGGTTTCTCTCTTTGAAGTCAAGTACAGTAATAGCAGTCAAATATGACAGCAGTACAGTAGAATGGGTTTATTCTTTCCATCAAGTGTTCTAAGTGCATTCCTGTAGCTCTATCATTTATTTGTTTACATTTGTAAGGATCGATGTCATTTTTACACATAACTCTAGTTCTGTACACAAGTTATTTTTGCTTGTTTCCTATTGTAGCAGACTGTTCTGTATGTTAATGTCCACTTCCTCTGCCGATTTAATTTGCAGCATTATGATTGGGCCTGACAGCAGTCTGTTGGGCGTCTCTGGCTGACTGTATGCAAACTTTGTCCTCTTTTTATTGTCTTTGTCTTAGAAATGCCCGTATGTGAGCACACACCTTAACTGTAATAGTGCAGCGATCCCCTGTTCAAACACTTAGTGGAATGCTGCTGAACGGCTGTCCAGGGTGGAGACAGTGATTTTTGTTTATCTATGGTTTTCTAGAAGCCTTTGACCCTCGGTTGACGTCTTTCTCCACAGAGATGAGGGCGCTGACTTTGCTGCAGGTGGACGTGGCTCCTGGAGAGAAGCCGTCCGCGTTGAGCAGAAGCCTTTTCTCCAACTACGCTCCTCCCAGTCTGGAGAACAAGCTCCTGGCCCAGGCCCCCTCGCTGATGCCTCAGCCCGCTTCTCGACTCTCCTCCCTGGCATCGGAACGCTCCTCCTGCCCCTCCCTCCAGCCCTCCAGCCTGTCTTCCACCACATCCTCCTTTCTCCTCTCCTCCTCCTCCTCCTCCTCTCCTTCCTTCACATCTCCCCTCCTTAGCACCCAGAACAGGCTCCTAACTAGAGACCTGACCCTCCTCCCCTCTGCTGTCCCTGCTTCTCTCCCCCATGGCTCTCTGCTCTCTACTTCCCTGGCCGGCGGCACTCTGCTCAGCTGCTCCTCTCACCTCCCTTCCTCATCCCTCTATCCTGGTCTGGGTGGAGAGCAGAAGATGGAGGATGGAGGAAACGAAGGAGGAGAGGAAATATCTGAGGAGATGCAGTCCTGTGGTGAAGCAATGATTGTGGTACTTGAAATGTTCTTCCAATTTGTGTGTGTGTGTGTGTGTGTGTGTGTGTGTGTGTGTGTGTGTGTGTGTGTGTGTGTGTGTGTGTGTGTGTGTGTGTGTGTGTGTGTGTGTGTGTGTGTGTGTGTGTGCCTGCGTGCGTGTGTGTGTGTGTTTGTGTTGTCTTGATTTGATGTATGAAGAGAAGACTTGAAGTTGAGACTTGACTTGAATGGAGGGTGTTAGAGAATGGAATTTGACCACTCCTCATCTGCAATATGATAATTATAACAGCTTAAATAAACCAAATTAATGAAACCATGAGCCAGGAAGATGTCTTATAGAAGTATATTAAAAACCATACATTCTCTGGCAATCTGCATTGTCAGAGGACTGAATCTCAATGTACACATCTGATCATGTCATACAGAGTCCAAATATTCAGTGATGACTGACAGTTTGACATGCTTTATACTGTAAGGAGGAAAAGCAGAGAGGAGGGGGGATGAACTTTGGAAATGTGTGTGCGTCGTGCAGTCTGACAGGGAAACTGTTATCAGTTGTTATGGAACTCGATGCACTGTCCAAGACTTCAGCAAAAGAGAGAAGTCCTCAATGCCACGGGTGAATCTATATGTGTGAGATGTCATGTTAACTCATAGCATTAATTATGCGTATGCAATTATTAGCTTATTGATTAGGAAGTGCCCATGGAACTTATATTTTCTCCAACAGAGGGTCTGGTGACTTGTGCTTTGATGACTAGAAAACCTGAAGACTTGAAAATGTTCCTAAAGGCTTGACAAAAGATGTGTTTGTGTAAATGACTTTGAGTGAAAGTGATGAGTTTTTCATCTCGCAATTACTAAATTTTTATTATTTTTTCTGATTTTCTATGGAAGGCTTGAATATATTGAAGTTGAAACTGACTATAGAAATCAAACTCACCAAGGTTTGATCCTATTAAAACCATATAGCTTTGAAAAGTCCTAGATATTTTGTTTTCTTTAGATATCAACTTGATACTGTGACAGTGACACCCTATTTGTTCTGACTTGACTTGGCGCTCTACATTTAGACTTGAGACTTGACATTAATAACATGGTCTTAACTTTGACTTGAGTTGGTGTTGTACCTTTTAGATTTGGGTCTTGACTTCTCAAATCAAATCCCAAGTCTAAAAACCCGGCCTATTGCATGGCTTATGTTCTCCACTTGTTCTGTGTCGACAGCATTTGGAGGAAGACGACGGTGTGTCGCCTGCGGAGGACCAGCCCGACCTGACCACCAAGCTACCGGTCCTGCAGACAGAGGGGGGCGACCAGGAGGGAGACCAGACGGTACCCATCAGGCAGGAGGAGTTTGCTGAAATGGAGAGAGGAAAAGAGGAAGCTGAAGAGGAACTGAAGGATAAAAAGGTAAGAGAGTATATTCTACAGTGGATATTAGTAGAAATAGCCTCCTTTCAGATTCAGACAAAGCTGGATTAACTTGAATCAGGTAATACTGAGTGTCGCCAAAGCGTATTACAATAGTACAGGAGCAAATCAGATGCAGTACAGATGGATATGGTACAGCAGGCCTATTCAACCGGCGGCCCGCGGGACGGATACGGCCCGTTTGAATTTTGATCCGGCCCGCCAGAGTTTGATATTAAAAAAAAAAAATTGGGTGGGGGACAAAGATCTATGACTGGCCCGGGAGAAGCTTTTATATTTCATTTTTCCTTGTTTGTTACATTACAGTGTTTGATTTTCATCATAATCTGGTTTTCCATAATAATAATAAGTTCAGTGTTTATGCCTGTGTTGCTGTCTGTTGTAGTGTAAAACGACTAAAGGGAGAGTAGGTGGTTACATGAAAGTAAGTGAGAAAAGGAGAAGATACTGAGTAATGACATCACAACAGTATAATCCTAATGTTAATTTAAAATTAAATATTCTTCTAAATATGGATCAAAGTTAAAAAAAACATAAAATTTTCTTTGTCGAGATTCCCTTCCTTACAGCACCCCCTATTTAATAATAGTTCCAGCACGGCTGCGAAAATGTGGTGGCGGGTTGTGTCAAGTGTACATATATAATGGCTCGGGGAACGGTCCGGCCCCTGGCCCCTTAGGTTTCTGACAATGTGGCCCCCTGAACAATTTAGTTGAATAGCCCTGTGGTACAGTAAACTAAAGGATAGGCAAATTCGGTAATGATAGGAACTTTTCCCCCATATCATTATATGTCATGCTATGGACAATCCATAGATTCATATGTAATGCGTCATAAATAATTTAGTCACTACTTACTGTATCATCCCTGAGCTTATTAGCCTGGTGTCCAGCCCATAGGTATAAGGTAAAGTAAAGGTAAAGTCCCACTGATTGTCACACAATGTGTGAAATTTGTTCTCCGCATTTGACCCATCCCCTGGGGGAGCGGTGAGCGGCAGCGTGCGCCGCGCTCGGGAATCACATGGTGATTTAACCCCCCAATTCCAACACTTTGATGCTGAGTGCCAAGCAGGAAGGCAAATGGGTCCCATTTTTATAGTCTTTGGTATGACTCGGCCGGGGATCGAACTCACAACCTCCCAGTCTCAGGGCGGACACTCAGACCACAAGGCCACTGAGCTGGTATCGCGGTTTTCAGCACTCTTCGAATTTGGAATGAATCGCCATGCAAATTTGAATGCATGCAAATCACCATGCAAAATCAAAGGGTGCTGAAAACTTCCATTCATAGAGGCTGGACACCACACACGCTACTGTATGAGATTATAACACAATGAAACATATCTGGTAGCAAGTAACAGTTTTCTCCTCCACAAGAGCCAGTGGAGTTTGAATGAATGAATAGAAATGAGGGAATTGCACTTTGTCATTTTGGGAAGTGTGTTTCTCTTTGCCCTGTATGTGAGATGTGTTTGTCATGGTAACCTGTGTAATGTGTCTCTGCTGTATGTTTATTGTACTTGGCGACCAAAGCGATTCAGATCGCTCTGACTTGTGAACACATGCTTGGTTGGCTTGGTCTGCTCCCCAGTATCTCCTGCTGAACGCGGTGTGCTGCTCCCTGGTCAATAAGAGCAAGGCTCCAGGCCAGGAGGAATGGGACTCAGACGGCAGTGTGTGGACCAGGATCACAAACCTGGCTAAGGACATCTCCGCCTCTGACCCAGAGTTTCTTCTCAAGGTGTGTGTGTGTGTGTGCGTGCACGTGTATGTGTGCACATGCATGCGTGTGCGTGTGTGTCCTATGCAGTGTGTCTCCTCTAATTTTATGCAGCTATGTGGAGCTTGGGGCGATAATTCTAGTTTTGTCCCATATCTGTCGCTGTTTGGGTCTAAGCTAGGGGTGGACAATAAATACAATACCATTATATACTGTGATAAAGTCTGCCTCAATGATAATGATGTATAGATTTATGATATTTTCAAATATACATTATTTACAGCATCAGTCACTGACTCATGCAGAGCCCGTTCATTACAGGCCACTGAGTCAGTCTAATACGTTCAAGCAGAATACACAGTAGAGGCCATTTACACCTGGCATTAACATGCGTTTTCTGCCATCAGATTGCAATCAGATTGTGTTTGAGCACTTGAAATGCCAGGTGTAAACGCCCCCAAGACACATTGAAGAAGGATTGCAAATGCAATCTGATCGGCCAAACCACCTCCGGAGGTGGTCAGGGATGCATTGTGTACCGATTGAACACAAGTGTAAATGCAATGTGTCCTCTCAATCTGGATACAGCAACTGTATGCGGATTGAGAGGACAACCATTTTGGGTGTTAATAAGTTATCTGGATGGTATCTTGATCAGGAAAAACGCATGTTAACGCCTGTTAACATGTTAAGGTGTAAATGAAATCAGGCGAATGTGGTCAAGCACAACCAGATTGCAATCTGATCGCAGAAAATGCATGTTAACGCCAGGTGTAAATGGCCTCGTAGACTTGGCATCCATTGTGACATAAATTGGCTTTGGTGGCAGTTTTATATTATAGTAAAACTGAATTACTAAGAATTATAAGTGCTAATTGTAATTTCACATTTTACATTCACCTTATGTAGCCCCGCCCACTTGACTCGTTTGTGTTATGACTTCCTGTTCAAAACGCCGGCTGTTTTACCTGCTCAAACCAGAGATTGTCTCTGGTCAAAGCTGGTGACTCGCTGAAAGCAGGCTGCCGGGATAAGCTCTGCCACAGGAGGTGTCAACTCGGTTCCGATTTGTGTTTACACTTCCTGTTAGTCTCTCAAGCCAGACTGTCTCTTCTACATAAGGTGAATAGCAGTCATGGTCATTTCCTTGCTTAGGGCATTTTCTTAAGCAATTTTCATTTATTATTCACTATGCAGAGGCGGAGCAGTGGAGATTTGTAGCGATGGAAAAGTTCCTCTGACATTTACAACATAACAAACTTCAATATAACAGTGAAAATAAGCAAAGCAGAGGGACACTTCACAGTGCAACAGACACTTAATGGGCTAAGATGATCAAATGATTCATATCCAGTCATACACATGTGTTAGTAACTATTCATACACACAGCCATAGATAGTATATTTGTTCTTTCTTTCCCCATCCAGGTGGCAGTGTACACCAGACAGGAACTGAACATCCGCATCACAGCCAACTTCCTATTGGCTCTGGCTGCCAACCAGCCGTCTACCAAGTCACATGTCCGCAGATACTTCTGTGCTGCTGTCCAGCTGCCGTCTGATTGGCTGGAAGTGGTCAGAATTTACAGCACAGTAAGTCTTAGCCGCAGACTTGGGGAAGCTTGAAGTTCAGCCTCTGGACTGAAGACTCTGAGTCACCAGTGTGTCAGTGTGTCAGTGTGTCGGTGTGTCAGTGTAGTGTGTGAGAGCTTCAAATCATCATCATCATCTATATAAAATTGAGTAAGTGGGCTCTGTCTTCTTCTTCTTCTTCTTCTTATGGCTTTCCGGCAGACTGGATGCCTTGCGGCACATTGCTGCCTCTCGCAGTTAGGGAATATGCTTTCTCTTCTCACCCAAACACAATTGTCTGATTTTGCTGAAATGCATCCCTCAGTATTTCATCAGTCTCCGCTCCAGACACGTGCACCTGTTCCAGGAGTGGGCTCTTGCCCCACATTGTGAGATTTGGGATGATTTTGGTCAGTAATGATGTCACTGATTATGTCACAATGTCTATGACCTACAGCATCAGGGATGTCACTTGAGCACTTGATGTCAGTGATGGTCACTCGAGCAATTGTGATGTCACTGATAATGTCAGTGTCTATGACATCATCAGTCAATGTGTGGACTCTACTTTTCTCTCACTACTGATCACTCACTGATGTCATCAGTGATGCGAAGTTATGATGTGATCAGTGATGGTCAAACGAGCAATTGTGATGTCATCAGTGAGTGATGTCATCAGTGATGCAAAGTGGCGCAATTGTGCGCTGCACATGCCAATAGACCAGTTTCTTTTAGTGTAAAGAATTACAGGTACATTTAAGAACATGTTCTCACGTAGGGTTATCTGAGCTACCAACAAGCACATTATCAAATCTACTGTACAGTCTGTAACTGCATTACAATCAGGGGTGTAGTGGAGGTTAAACGCGGTTTACCCACCCCTTTGAAATGAGGCAGAGAGCTTACTCACCTATTTTCAGATCAACTGTATCAATCAATGAGGGCAAACAAGGTGGGTAAACTACTCACCTTGGATAGTTTACCCACCTCTGTATTTATCACTACACCCCTGATTACAATTGAGGCAACTGTGCAATTCTCTAGTCTAGTCTATAGTCAAGCAAAGGTAATGAAAATAGCTGACCATTTGATTAATACAGATAACATGAATAGGCTACTTAATATTTAACTTTCTCCTGAAACCTGGTACCTCTTAGCCTTCACAAGTGCATCCCATTGGATTGAAGGACTTCTCAGTGCAATGTTCACACTTTGCAAAGTCATCCTTTGGGCCGGATTGGCCCCTTTGGGCCCCCGGGCCGCATGTTTGGTCTATGAGCTGATAGAATGGGCCGGATTGAACCAGATAGAGCAGGGCAACTGTGTCATTTGATAGTTTATGGGTGAGTTTGTTAGAGATAGTTACCGGTAGATCAAATTCACAACACCCTGGATACAGCGATGCTGCATTCTCATGTGGAAATCCCAGATGTTCTTGACGACAAAATCCAACTCTACACCACAGATAGATATTTACCTTTTATATGTTGTTCTTGCCACCACCTGCCATGCTTTGGTGTGTTAGATCTTCCTCAGTGTCCCCATGTATTTGAAGTTGCTGATGCTATGAATCATGGTCAGTTTGGACACTTGCAGATTTCCCATTTAGTGGGAAAAGCACCTCAAAGTCCCTGAGACATTAGCTCAGGAGGTAGAGCTGTCGCCTGGGAATCGGAAGGTTCCCGGTTCAAGGATGGCTCCTCCCGGCAGTGTGCCGAAGTGTCTTTGAGCAAGACACTGAACCCCTAACTGCTCCCGATGAGCTAGCCTGGGTAAACCCAGCAGCCAGTGACCTGCTCTCAGACAGACCCTGCTCACTAGTCACAAGCAGGTCTGAGAGCAGGTCACGTGGGGGCTGGGTTTACCCAGGCTACCCATGAGCAGTTAGCGCCCTGCATGGCTGCAGACGCCGTCGGTGAGTGAATGGGTGAATCATGTGAGGTATTCATGTAAAAGCGCTTTGGGTAGTCGATAGACTATATAAAATGCGCTCTATAAATACAGTCCATTTACCATTTACCATCATCCTGCTTTTTCTACTCCTCTTCAAACCCCAAGGAGTGACTCATTCTTATTCCAAAAAAGCGAATGTTTTGTTGATTTGTCCTGAAACGGTAAAAAGCTAATGCTTTGAATTCTCAGCACTGTCTGCTAGTACTAAACTGACTGATCTACGTCTCTTAACAGTGACACTACTAAACAGTTACACATTAATGAGTGGACTCAGTCTTTTTTTTGGGGTGGGGGGCAGGGGGGGGCATACAAGTCTATTTGGACTGGCATTGCCACCAAAAGCCCCCCCCCCCCCCCCCCCAGCTCTGACTGTATATTTGTTGCTTTGACTGTTTATTTTGATGTGAGAGTACGAGGTCTCCTATCATCAGCCCATCTCTTTGCCTGGGTCCAGAACCTTGGACTCCGCCCACTCCACTGAGTTGAGTCTTGGCTGACTGTGGGATTGTAACGAGCTGATATCAGGCCAGCCATCTCTCTCTCTGTTCTGTCCAATCTAAACAGTGTTTCTCTGTCTCCAGTGCTTCAGTCGCTCCCTGCCAGCCTGCCTGAAGAAGGCCATGGCCGACAAGTTCAAGCAGTTCAGCGAGTATCAGCTGGCCAAGTACAACACACGCAAGCACCGCTGCAAACACAGCCGCAAAAAGCCCAAAGGCAAGGTACAGAGGACATGAGTTTGGTCACTATTTTATTATTTTTATTTGACCAGTCTGATGGTCCCATGGAAAGAAAATTGTCCCTGTTAGCCTCTGTCACTGCTCTCTCTCCGCTTTCAGAAACCAACCAATAAACAGCTGGAAGAGTGGGCAAACATGCTCAGATCAGATGCAAGTATGCTGAAGAAGTTTGTGAGTCTATTTTCATAAATTATTGTTGTTGTTTTTGCATATTGTTAAAATATACATATGTATTCATAGGATAGTTTTACTGTGTAATTTGATGCAGCAATGGTGCAAAAAACAACAACATTGCTAAAACAATTTTTCCGTAAAAAAAAAAAAATTAATTCCATGCACTGCATTGAGCCCATACTTATTAGTGTTTTGTTTTATAGCAGAGGTTTTCAAAGTGGGAGGCGGGCCTCCCCATGGGGCTCAAGCAGTTTCAGGGGAGGCTCAGTGTATGGAAGCTCGTTAGTTATTACATTAGTTATCAAAAGGAGATCACATAGAATAGCCTAAATGTGTGTGGTTTGGTTAAAGACCCCCTAAAGTCATGTTTCAAGATGTGTATAAAATACACTACTATTAATAATAATTTGTGTCTGATGGTTAAATTATCTTGTTAAAATCCTTAAAATGACTTCCCCTCCTTCTCCCTCATTTAGAAATCCAAAGCAACCAATCAGAGTTATCTCAAACATAACTAGCCAATCACAGAATACAACATGGGCTTTGCAATACATTCTCACTTGTTGTGACAAAGTGATGACAAGGGTTCCTGACCGATCTGCAGTATATGACGAGTTGGGAGTGAGAATGTGTTTGGCCTTTAACTACTGAATACTGGACAGGGATTGGCTCCCAGATTTGTGATGTCACAAATCTTGCTTGTTGAAAACGGCCTTTTTAGGGAGCTGTGAGAAACGTTCCACTCTCAGAAGATGATTGTGGAAACAGCCTTCTAGTGTCAAACTCTGCATAGACATCATTCTGCACAGTGAAGCTCAGACATCCAACTGTAGGAACATGAAGAAAAACAGATTTTTGACTTTAGGGGGCCTTTAAAGATAGTTCAGAGATACAGTAGTTTTGGGGGAATTTCACACTTTTTCTCACCTTCCCAGAGTCAGAAACAAATAAATGCCTTCAGACATACTTTTTTTATGTATTTGGTGTAGTCTAAAGTATGTCAAACATCAATATCAGGCTATCTTGCCTCAGTTGTTGGGTGTCTATGGGATCAAATAACATAATCAGGATCCAATAGGCCTCCAGGAATTGAGCGAGGGGGGTGTATTTTTCAAAACTTTGTCTGGGGGGAGGCCCACAGTCTCAGACTTTGAAAACCACTATTTTATAGGAACATCAGGCTACATTGTACTATTTTGTGTGTGTGTGTGTGTGTGTGTGTGTGTGTGTGTGTGTAGCTGCAAACGGAGGCTCAGAGCAGGCCAGCTGTGGTGGACAAGAAGCAGAGTCAGTTCAGTATAAAGAAGATGATCAAGAAGCTCCACATTAAAGAACCAGCCCAGCATGTTATGGCCATACTGGGAAGAAAGTAAGACACACACACACACACACACACACACACACACACACACACACACACACACACACACACACACACACACACACACACACACACACACACACAGAGACAGACAGACACACAGATTTTAGTAACATGTGGCCCAAATGGGAGTATTTTCACATGGAGCTAGCTCAAGCTAAATACCACACACTGGCTATCGGAACGTTTGTGTCCTGAAATTCCCTCGATTCGCTCTTGTACCACCCCAATTTCCTGCAAAAATATATGTAAATATGCACATATGCACATTGATCTGTCGCTGTACATCTGAATGAACTATGGTAATGCTGTGGGCCCTGTTCGACTGACTTGCAGTATATTCTTCAAAGGAAACGGGATTTAAATTACCTTCAGGTGTTTATGCTTCATTTATTATACACCTGGAAAGTAGCAAGGGAGACACGTTCCATAATTCCATCTCAGTTGTTCCCGAGGCGGGTGACTTACCACTTGACTACCTCTGGGCATGTCCCACGTGCAGCTTTAAACTACACTGTGATGTGTGCGTGCGTGTGTGTTTGTGTGTGTATCTGTGTGTGTGTGTGTGTGTGTGTGTCTCTCGCAGGTATCCGTGCGACCTGAAGGCGTTCACCCACAGCGGGCTGAGTGGTGCGTGGGACAGGGAGAGAGCCGGGACGCGGATGAGGCTGAAGGAGCCTGAGACGTGGGAGCGTCTGCTCAGTCAGCAGGGCAACAAAGCCGCCACCTGGGAGAAGCTCATAGGTAAGCTCAGTATGAACCAGTGGGCCATATAGCTCATTTCACCTTTCATAACAATTGTAAGGGGGGGGGGGGAGGGGGGGGGGGTGCAAAGTTGACATTTTCTGGGAAACGGAAAGGTCAGATTGCGATGCCTTTTAAAGGACGATATTTTTTCACCCCGAATCCAACGCCGCCACCCGTGAGTCTATCTGAGTTACGGTTTGCGGAGATACATCCGCCTGCCTGCAGGGCTACAGGAGACAGATATACTGTACATGTAGAGGACAGCGGTGGGTTGGGAGTTCCAAGTCACTGACCAAACACTCTATTTCAGTGATTGCTGTCAGAATATAGAGCCATTTAACACTTATTTTAACACAAAAACATCGCTGAATGCAGCTTTAACTGAGCATGCATGCATACTCTTTTCAAGCAATTCTGTACACATGTGCAAATCACTTTGTCACACACACACACACACACACACACACACACACACACACACACACACACACACATGATTGTGCTCTTGCATACAGTATCTAATACACTTTGGAACAGTCAAACACAGAAACACACACATGCTCAACTCACACATTATTAAATATTTCTACTGTCCAGACAACAAGTCTCTTCCCTTCATGGCCATGCTGAGGAACCTGAGGAACATGATCACCCAGGGCATCAGTGAGACTCATCACCGGAAGATCCTCAGCAGACTGACCAATAAGGTGAGTCTCTCAACCCCATAGTGAAGCAGACTGACCAATAAGGTGAGTCTCTCAACCCCATAGTGAAGCAGACTGACTAGTAAGGTGAGGCTCTCAACCCCATAGTGAAGCAGACTGACCAGTAAGGTGAGGCTCTCAACCCCATAGTGAAGCAGACTGACCAGTAAGGTGAGGCTCTCAACCCCATAGTGAAGCAGACTGACCAGTAAGGTGAGGCTCTCAACCCCATAGTGAAGCAGACTGACCAGTAAGGTGAGGCTCTCAACCCCATAGTGAAGCAGACTGACCAGTAAGGTGAGGCTCTCAACCCCATAGTGAAGCAGACTGACCAGTAAGGTGAGGCTCCCAACCCCATAGTGAAGCAGACTGACCAGTAAGGTGAGGCTCTCAACCCCATAGTGAAGCAGACTGACCAGTAAGGTGAGGCTCTCAACCCCATAGTGAAGCAGACTGACCAGTAAGGTGAGGCTCTCAACCCCATAGTGAAGCAGACTGACCAGTAAGGTGAGGCTCTCAACCCCATAGTGAAGCAGACTGACCAATAATTGTTGTTGTTGTTGTTGTATTATGAACTGTTGTGTACAACTCTGGTTGTTGAGAGCTGTTGTGTGTAACTGTCTGGTTGTATTAAGAGCTGTTGTGTGCAACTGTCTGGTTGCAATGGGCTGTTGTGTGTAACTGTCTCATTATAATGAGCTGTTGTGTGTAACTGTCTGGTTGTGATCTGATCATAGAAAGCCGTCATTCAGAGCAGACAGTTTCCCTTCAGATTCCTCGCTGCCTACAAAGTCATCATGGAGCTGAACAGTTTGGGTGAGCTACACACATGCGTGCGCACACACACACACACACACACACACACACACACACACACACACACACACACACACACACACACACACACACACACACCTGCCAACATTAGTATTTAGCCACCTTCGTGACAAGCTAGCATGACATGGTTGGTACCAGTGAATGCCTTGAGTCTTCTAGTTTCATATGCTACCAGAAACTTCACTCTGGGTTTAAAACTGAGCCTTTGAAAGCCAATTTTCAAAATCGTGATATGGTCGGGGAAACACTGGGAGACCCATCATTTAAGTCTTTCAATGAAGAATAAATTGCAAAAAAATAATAATTCTTCAATTCAATTCAAACTTCATTCAGGACACAGCTTAGGGGGGTCCATAGAACAACAAACACCAAACACAGAATAGAAATATATAAAAAATAGAGCTATAGAGAGAAACAGATTATAAAAGCACAGGTATTACAGTTGTTCCACCATGGTCATTTTACATACATGCTAAAGCGCCGGTGGTTCCACAATTTGGATGAGAACCTGACAGCTCAGAACAGGGTTGGTTAACACTGAAATAATACTGTTTGCAGAGTCTGTTAACCTACATCTGTAAATGAGGTTTGGTATTACAGCTGAACAGGTGGGTACATTTATGTCTACAAACATTTGACTGGCGCTACACCTTCTTGGGGCTTTAAGCAGCAGCCTCATGCTGTCATTATAGGCCATTGAAAGTCTCCGCATGCTGCCTTTTCTGTAGTTCCGCCACAAGTGGGCAGTATACAGCGGGGTACAGTACGCTTTAAAAAGAGCAATCTTCACCGCCATGTTCGCTTGTGCGTACATCTTACAACACTGTCTGGACTGTCTGCACATGTCCCTATCATCAGATAGGTCGTTGGTTATGTAATGTCCTAAGTATTTAGCCTCATTACATCCTTTAAGAGAAACATTTAAATGAATGAATTAATATAATTGAAAGAAAATACAACTTTATTGCAGGTTTTATATAGAATATAGGTAGTATATACCTGCATAGTTTGTATATAGCTGTAGTTTTTTTTTTACATATTTTATTTTATAATTTTCAGAACATGGAAAACAAAAACAGGCTCAGACAAAAAACAAAAACAAACAAAACATACATATACCAATATTAATATTACAAAATAGCGCTACCAGCCGCATCAAGTTCCCATGTGCTTGTAAGAAATGTGCGTGGAATCCCATGCAAGGGGTCCATGAGAAGTCAGCCGAGCAAGTTACCGTACTTGTCGTTCTTAACCTCATTTAAGTAGTCTAGAAATGGCTCCCAGATTATTGTGAATTTCCTACATGAATTGGTCCTCAGGAACCGAAGTCTCTCCATATGTATAACTGAGACCATGTCCGTCAGCCACAGCTGAAAAGCAGGTGGAGAGGGGGACTTCCACTCCTTCAAAATGAGTCTCTTGGCGATAGTCGTCTCCTGCGTCAGAGACTGTTGTATAGCCGTAGGGAGGAGCAGAGAGGACTCTGAGCAGCCGAAGATGGCGAGCTCCGCCTCCGGCTGAAGGGTCACTTTATAAGCCTTAGAGTACCAATCAAATATTTTGGCCCAGAATCCAGACAGTGAAGGACAAAACCAAAAAGCATGGGATAGTGTACCCTCTGACACCTATCACATAGTGGTGAGACAGAAGGGTAGATCTTGTGCAACCTGGACTTTGAATAATGAAGACGATGAGTGACCTTAAATTGGATCAGTTGGTGTCTGCTGTTAACTGAACAGAGCTGGACTATAGATAGACTCCTGTCCCATATAATTTCAGACAAGTCAACATCAAGTTCGTATATAGCTGTAGTTAAGGAAGAACAGTGAAATGACTTGCCAATATATAATATTTAACAAAAGCCCAATATCAGGCCAAATATATTGATCTAACCTAGGGCTGGCTGATACTAGACTAGACATCGTCTTAGATTTTGGATATGGTAATATTGTGATATGGTATAAGTGCTTTTAAAGGCTGCATTACAGTAAAATTATGTAGCTAATTTCCTCAACTTAGCAGACTGTTCTAGCTGTTCTATTGTCGTTGCCCCCTGTTATTTTGTGAAAGCACCAATAGTCAACCATACAATGTTGTCACAATCTCGATATCGAGGTATTTGCATAACAAATATTGTGATATTTGATTTTGTCCATATCGCCCAGCCCTAATCTAACCCTACATAACAAAGTGTAACCCCAACGTATAATATGTAAATATGTTATATATAAATATATAACAAATGCACACGTGGCATATTTGAGTGAGTGTTTGCCTGGCTCTCCTGCAGCCTCGGCCTCTCAGAAGGCGCTCACCCCCTGTAAGGAGATTTTGAAAGGCATCCTGAAGAAGGTTCCTCAGAGCAAGCGCTTCAAGAGCCTGGGCTGGGACACGGCCCACAGGAGGAGGCTGAGGATGGCACTGGGCGTACCCTTTGTCTGCAGACAGTACAGCCTAAAGAAGGCCCAGCTACAGAAAGCCAAGTAAGTATATGTACCGTACACTAGAGACTGTTCACTTTGCACCAAAGCGTCAACAAAGACGAAAAAGAAAAGAAAATCATCTTGCAGGTTACCACTTATAGCAATTTGTTTTATTTATTTATTTACTTAATTATTTATTTATTTATTTATGCAAGTTTTTAGCGGGGGTTCCTATCTGGAGGAAACCCCAGGGGAGCACGGGGAGAACATGCAAACTCCACACAGAAAGGTGCTTTTTGACGAGCCCACCTGGGCCGTAAGGCACTGAGGACACGGGGATGGGGACACACCCTCAGCACCCACACAGCGTCCCAGGCGTGAATCGAACCCAGGACCTTCTTGCTGTGAGGTGACAGCGCTACCACTTTGCCACCGTGCCCCTGTAGCATTTTGTTTTTGCCCATGTCCTCCTCGTTGCCTCGTTGCCATGTCTGTTGGTTGTCTTGATTGACAAAATTCATGGTTCGGTTCAATACACAGTGGTGTCACGGCTCGGTACGTTTTCGATAAAAGTAGAAATGCCAGAGAAATTTCCTTGATCCCCCCCCCCCCCCCCTAATTATTTATTTTATTATTTTGACATGTTACAAAAAGCAAGATACCGGGTGCTCACATTGCAAAGTCCTGGTGGATACAAGGTGCTCTTGAAGTTAAATAATCAACTTGAAACAACAGCAAGCCTCTGAGCCTACTTCAGACACACGCGCACAGAGCCAGGAAAATAGTTTAAAATGCCTTTATTTGTTCGGGCATGTCAAAGTATAAAAAACAAAATCAAGAACGCAGACTGGTATCGACCACACAGGGTCTTCGTCAAGGCCTGACTGGAAATAGAGTGTAACACGAGAGGAATGCAGTGATTTCCTAGATAGACAATTAGTCTTGTTATTGGCCTGGTGTGTTAAATTACACCAACAAAACCCTGGGGGGAGGGGGGGGGGGGGGTTGATCAAAAGAAAGAAAACGATTATGATTTTTTTTCACACCTGCCGTATTTTTCGTGTGTGTGTGTGTGTGTGTGTGTGTGTGTGTGTGTGTGTGTGTGTGTGTGTGTGTGTGTGTGTGTGTGTGTGTGTGTGTGTGTGTGTGTGTGTATCAGTCAGAAGCTGTACACCGTGGCTCTGTTGGGCCGCTACCGCGAAGCTCTGGAGACGGCGGTGCAGCTCTCCTGCCGTTACAACGTGCCTCCGCTCCCCGGACGCACCGTCGTCCTGCTCAATGCCGACCTGAGGAGCGACGAGTCCTGGAGCAAGAAACAGGACTTCTGCCTCCCCCCAGACCCTGAGGAGGAGGAGGCGGAGGGGGATGAGGAGGAGGCGGAGGGGGATGAGGAGGATACAGATACAGATACAGATACTTTACAGGAGGAGGGGGATAAGGAGGAGGAGGGGGATGAGGAGGAGGGGGATGAGGAGGAGGCGGAGGGTGAAGATGAAGAGAAAGAGAAGAAAAAGAAGAAGAAAAAAGAAGATGAGCATGACAAGCTCACTCCCTCTGTAAGCGCGCAATGTTTAAGCAATATCACACTCGAGGTTGTGCTGTTGTACTGAATATCAGTATATGATATCCAGCACAACAGCACGCCCTCGAGTGTGATATTACTTTTATACAACAGTTGTACAAAGCTATAGGACCAATCAGCGTGACGTCACTTGCCACACAGAAATGCGGAACCCCGTGGCAGTTAATAGTATGAGTTGTGCCAAACAAATGTTAATATCTCAAAAACTATACATGACATCGCTTATATTTTGACATTCCGAGTGAGAGCAGAAGTAGCTCAAGAGTTTGATATATAATATATGCATGTCGTGTTCAAGTTGTGTGAACTGTCGCAGTTTTTAAAATGTAAACAGAGAGCTGGCTACAGTCTAAGACAGACAAGCCTCGTGCCACTTGGGCTCCATAGGGTTCCATTGCCGTTGCCACCCAGTGACGCGGTTTGTTTGCCGAAATGCTGCTCGGCTGATCCCTCGTATTCAAGTAATAGTAATTTTTTTAAGTAATTTGAGACAACAGATGGTTTTTGCCTGTTATTTGTCTCCACCAAGAAAAACTGTTCCCCCAGGATTGCACTACCAAGTGTTGCCAAGCAACAGGTAAACTGTTTCCCGACTGCAAGCTACGTCCTTTGGAGGTTAGCACAGAAGATTTCAGCGTACCGTTCATACTCGAGGTCAAATGTATCCATATCGCCTTTGGTAGTGCGCTCTGAAAAACGCTGGAAGTACGCTGGGGAGCGCTGATCTCGGTGCACAATTATACAAGGAAGCAGTCTGAAACTAACATTAGTTCAGTGCGGTAGTAGCTTGATAGCTGACAGCTAACATTAGCAAACAAAACGCATACAGCGATTTAGCTCAACACTCACCAGAAATATTAAGTGTCTAGCCAATCAGCTCCCACAATTGAGCCTTTCTGTCTCTGTTGCGATAGTTTTTCCATATGATTAGTTGCCAGAAAAGGAGCACCCGACACCAGCGTCTTTCTGAAAAGTTAAAATATTTTCAGCTGGGAGCGCTGGGAGTTGGGCGCACAAAAACGCCAGAGCGCTGTGAAAATAGACGCTGGGCGCAGCGCACTTTCTCTAGACGTCCGTGTGCGCCCGCATACGCTCGCTCCTCATTGGAAACAACTGAAAAAAGACGCCGGAGCTGATGAAAAGACGCTAGATGGACACAGGCCCTAATCAAGGTTACTCAAGTGGAGTGATATACTTGGAGTGAAGCGTCCCAGTGCTGTTATACTGCATATCAGCACTCATGGAATGCCTCTTGTCCAATCAAATTGCTCGGCCGGAACTAACTGCTGTATAATAGATTCAGTCAGTGTCTCGTCATAGTGTTCAATGGATCAGCGTGGGGTAAATCCTTCCGTTCTTCCAATGCAGCAGAGTTAGCATTTAGCTGCTAGCCCAGCCCAGACAGACAGGATCAGGGATTCAACCCCCGCGGTGAACGTAACATCCGAACAGATGTCTATGTACCTGCTTTTGAATCCACAATCCTGTAGTGTAGAGCCGCAGCACCGTCCTTTGGTGATTCAGCCCATTGAGATATATAGGGGGGTTTACCCCACCTTCTAGTCTCGCGCGCCAGCCGTAGTAACATTTTGTGGGCGTTCCCACACAGACAGACTGTAAATCTATGTTTTATACTGAGCTTTCCCCATTTGTGTCTGCTGTAATTCCTCTCAGATGATGGAGGCGGCAGCTTTGCTGTCTCTGATGATCGGCTACAGCGCCGAGGACGCCAAGCTGTGTTTATTTGACTGGTGTCGCTGTGACGAAGCCAAGCTGCAGTCTGACGCCCTTCTGGATAATGTCAAGAGCGTGATCAAGCGAATGAAGAATTTTGACGGCGCGGAAAAGGCAGATTCTTTCCTCTCCAAAGTGTTCACAAAGAAAAACAAGGTTTGCTTATTCATACATCCATACCCGCTGGGAATGTTTCTGGGATATATTCGGCTGATCCTGAACGACGTCATTATAATCGAAATATCTTTGATTCAAACGGAATGATAGTGTTTTGATCAGTGGTCCTGAACCTGGGGATTTGGGGGATTTGGGTTGCCGTTTCAAATATAGAAATGTTCTATCATAATATGTCCAGTTCTTAGGATAAACACTTTTTACTCGCCAAGTAATAACCATTTCTGAGCTTCCTCCAATGACGAATCAAATGGAAATGCCTCGAAAGGAACAATAAAATTCCAGGCACAAAGGTTGAGAGCTGCTGCTTTAGATGACGGCACAAGCCTTCTCTTGTCACTGCTGCTGACCTGATGTACTTGTGCACCCAGGTGGACAACATCATCGTGGTGGCGGACAGTTGCCTTTATGGAGAAATTGAGTGGGCCATCAACCACTACAGGAAGGAACTGAACAATAAGGCGCTTGTGGTGAAAATCTTCCTGTCAGAAGGGTAACTACCTCACAGACAGTATGCATCGCTTGCACTATATAATAATAAGTACCGGTAAACAGAGCAGGAAATTAACGTTTGGTAACAATTTATATTAAGGTACACAATATTCACCATTAACTAGTAGCTTATTAGCGTGCATATTAGTAGCATATCGACTGTTTATTAGTCATTACAAAGCACTTATTAATGCCTTCTTCTGCATGACCATATTCTACAACTACTCGGCCATTAACTAAGAGTTTCCCCTCAATAACCTCCTAATTACTGCTTATTACTAGTAAGTAACAAAGTTGTAGTACATGAATGGCAAATTTGGCTGGTGGCTTATTAACATAGGTTCCTGTGGTGTTATTCTCAAAGTTTATTTTGGGTTTCCAGGGTCTTTAATATGCTTTGCTCAGTATGGGCTTTACAAAGTGGCAGTACCACATATTCACATTATAATATATAATATTCAAGCATATTCAGATTATAATTCATGTATAATAACTTCCTTACTTACTGAGGTTATTGAGGGAAAACTCTTAGTTATTGGCCTAGTAGTAGAATATGATCATGCAGAATAAGGCATTAATAAGTGTTTTATAATGACTAATAAACAGCCAATATGCTACTAATATGCACGCTAATAAGCAACTAGTTATTGGTGAAAATATGTAGACCTTAATATAAAGTGTTAATTAACTTTTCTGCCCTCTGGCCACAGTCATTGGCCACAACCACAATTTTCCAAATATTGAGGATTTACCTACAAAAGTGGGTGGTAGAAAAAACATATTTGGCTAGAGAGGTTGTTTCTATTTCCCTCTGTGTTGTTAACCCTGTGTTGAGTGCATTTATCCTCATGTTTACCTCTGTGTTGTTGTTTTTTCTTCTTTTTTTCATTTTTTTCATTTATTTTTATTTTTATAAAACAATAAAAACAAGAGAAACAAACCGGCTCAGACACGGGAAAATAAGAGAAAAATACATACATCTTTGACATTTAGCATTGTAACGTGGTGCTGCTAGCCGCATAAGGTGCTTGTGTGCTTGTACAAGATGCAAGGGGTCCATGGGAAACCAGCCGTCACGCCTAGCCTCAGTCACTAGTCACTCTTAAAGTCGAACTGAACCCGTAGTGGCGCGTGGGTCGGAGTCCGTTTCAGACTGAAAACATAACTTGTCTGAGATGACAGGTTGAGAGGCGGGTCATAGTAGCATGTCGATGATTTAATTTGACAAATCTGGGGACTGGCTTTTGGCATTGGCCAATCCCTAGCGAGTTCCACCCCCAAATCAAGTGGGATTCCGCGTGTTGTCGTGCTACGCGAGTGGGATCCGCCGAGTACCAGGCAGCCAGCTACTTGTGTGTGGAACGAGCGGACAATCCGATGCATGGGTGCTGCCCGCCCGCCTGGAATCTCCGAGGGGCGACCCCTGACAACCAGGCTCTCAGGCGCACGCCATTATCGCTATTGCGGTAAATACAATATTCCTGGAATGCGAGTTTTCTCAGACATTACCATTTGATTTATTTAGTATGTTCCATACAATTGGCCAAGTTAGTAGTTAGTTTATGGGCTAGAAATTCTGTCAGATGGCACTAGGCGGCATTTTCTCCTTCATTAGGAAGAGAAAATTATCCCGAAATGAAGATTTGATTGACAGCTGCCATGTCGTGATATGATTGGTTGAAATGGGGTAGACATTTGATAGTACTCGGTGACGTCAGCAAACTGTAGATTACAGTTAATGAAATCTTGAAAAATGAACTTTTGATGTGAAAAAGTGTGAAAAACGAAAGAAATTCGATTTTTGTGATTTTCTTTTGCATACAACCATTATTAAATAGGTGCACTGCATACCCAGGTATTTTAACTAAAATAAAAGTAATTTTTGGGTTCAGCCGACTTTAACCTCGTCAAAGTAAGCCAAAAACGGGTCCCAGATAGTTGAGAACCTTCTAAGCGAGTTAGCTCTCAGGAACCTCAGTCTTTCCATCTCTATAACAGATCATGTCTATCAGCCACACCTGAAAAGAAGGTCAAAATGAGTCTTTTGGCGACTGTTGTCCCCAGGGTCAGAGATTGCTGCACAGCTGTAGGGAAGTTCAGAGGACTCAGCAGCCGAAGATGGCGAGTTCTGCCTCTGACTGCAGGGTTTACCTCTGTGTTGTCAACCCGCCTTTGTTGAATGCATTTGTTCTCATGTTTACCTGTGTTGTTAACCCTGTGTTGAGTGCATTTATCTTCATGTTTACCTGTTGCAGAGACACAACAGAACAAAACCCAGACAGGAATGACGTGATGCTATCCGGCTTCAGCGAACAAATACTCAGGTGAAATGTCCTGTTGTTCATTCTTATCCAAACCAAATGCATCAACCTTCTAGATCAGTGGTTCTCAAAGTGGAGTCTGGGGACTCCCAGGGTTATGCCAGTGATGGCTTCAGTCCTCTCCAATCAGTAACGACTTTGCGATCAGACAACACAGGAGGCGCAGCCCATTTTTCGAACCGCTCTCTCATCGGTGCTACGACCTGTCACTCATTCAATTTCAACCCGCCTTCAAAACCAGCAGTGGCTGGTAACTGGCACAGACTCACTTATGTACGGTAGTATGCGGAGCGCAGCGATTCAACGTAATATTTGAGTCTGGGGAGAGACTATATGCATTGTGACATCATCAGTGACAGTGATGTCATCAGAAGATACGAAGTTGAGCAATTGTGTGCTGTGCATGCTAATAGAGCAGGCGATTGTGCGCTGTGCATGCCAATAGGGCAGGCGAGGCCACACAGCAGCCGAGCCCGCACGGCGGGCGAGCCTAGGGTTGTAATAGAATTACAGAATGTGTGACTGTTGTGCATTATTTTATTTACATTTTTTGTTGTTGAATGTATGTAGCATTATGTCTTTGTTAGGCATCACTGCTTATTGTCTCATGCTGCTATACCTTCAATAAAAAAAAAAACATCACCAATTTTTTTTTTTATGAGTGTTTCAGTCATGGGTTTCATACACTTTCTGGAATGAAACATCTAAAAGCAGAACTCTTATCAGATGGGGGTCCCTGGGACAAAATCGTATCAAACGGGGGGTGCGTGGTCTCATTTGTGTCAATTTAGGGGTCCTTGACATGAAAAAGTTTGAGAACCACTGTCCTAAATAATACAGAAATATTGATCGCAGTCCAATAGCTCCTAAATTCAAACTCTTGGTTTTCCCATGATGCCATAAATCCATGGATAGTCAAAACGGATCTATTCATTCATTCATTCATTCATTTCAGGTTTGTGGCAGAACGAGGATCCTCCAGGCTGCTGGACCATGTGGAGCATTTGGACAAACTACACAACATCCCACCACCAGAGGGAGCTAAACACCCTCAGACTGCCAGCAGTGTGGCCCCAATACCAGCCAGCCCCAAGTTAAGGTATTGTTTCCTCTCTGGACAAAAGAAAACGTTGCTTGTCTTATACTGAGAAGAGTGCAAACATACGCCAATGCTGAACAATTCTCCAGCTTGCTGTTGTTAAACCCAAAATCATCATTCATATTACCGGTACTTACATTTTAAGTTAACTCATTGAGTGCCAGCCACTTTTGGAGAACGGACGCTCCCAGTGCCAGAGTTTCAGAGCGTTTTCAGTGATTTCTCGAGGCCCACAGAATATTGTGTGATATTACTATGTAAACACCGAACACGCACAAAGAACGATGAGACTCTATTGTATCAGCAGCAAAAAAAAGTTTATTGATATCATTTTCCGTTCTTTAGTTATCAGCCGGAGAAGATAGGTCAAAAACAGCAAAAACAGGCGTTTCCATCTAGAAGCTGAGATATTGAGCCTTTTGTGAAATTAAGCATTTCAAGCAAATCACTGACTCTGAAACTAATATTTTCTGACCTGAAACATCTGAACAGTAATTTCCTTCAATATAACAGCACCCCCACCCCCCTCTACTGCAAACTCCTCCTCCGTGGGTGTGTCTTTGGTGGCTCTGCTCCCTCTGCTGCTTGTCAGGCGAGTCTCTGCTGCTTGCGGATCCACGTTCGGAGGCGGCCGCTCGTCGGGGGAGTCTGGATCGGGCTCGCTCGTTTCTGGCTTTTCGGTTGTGAGCTGGGATGAAGCTGCGTCCGATTCTGGGCTTTCTGGGCTTTCTGCTGCGCGTTTCAAAGTGTGCTGCACCCAGAGTCTATTTTCGGAGCCCCCCACCGTTGTGCGCCGGCTCCCAGCGCGACAGCGAAAAGCCAAACCATTCTCATGAGAATGGTTTCATCACGGCTTTTTCTGCTGTTTTTACTCAACTTTCTCTAATCTGGAGAGCACTGTCGCCACCTAATGGGTCGGTAAAATAGGTTATACACATTCAACATGCCCCAAAATTTTACAGGAGATGTATTAGGCGTTGATCCACGTCCCACCGTCAAAAAACGCAATTGACGACAATCGTCGTCATTGGCACTCTACGTTAGTAATCGAATTGACGACGATTGTCGTCATTGGCACTCAATGAGTTAAATTGGAACCAAAAAGGCCCCAATTTGAATGAAATCTACATCTTAGATTCATAATTATGGCTATGAAATGTAAACGGAACAAAAACATTTACTTCTATTCTCTGTTACTCCCCTCTTTTCACAGCCTTTTTTTCCTACCTCCAGCTTACTCCCCCCCCCCCCCCCCCCGCCCCCCCAAGTCTCTTTATTTTCAAATGACAATAAAAATCGTACAATATATTTGCCCAAACCCCCCCTCCCCCAAATTCTCCCCCCTTACTCTTGAACACCGTCTCTCTCTCTCTGGGTGCCTGTGTCCCTCAGGTGGCGAGGCGTGCGTGTGTTCATCTCCTCCACCTTCAGAGACATGCACGCGGAGCGCGACGTCCTGGTGCGCAGCGTATTGCCGGAGCTCCGGCGCCGCGCCGCTCCACACTGCCTCTACCTGCAGGAGGTGGAGCTGCGCTGGGGCGTGACGGAGGAGGAGTCTGGCCGCGCCGCCCAGCTGTGCCTGTCGGAGGTCTGCCGCAGCCAGATGATGGTGGGGATCCTGGGGGAGAGGTACGGCCTGGTGCCCCCCCGACCACACCTGCCCGACCTGCCGCAGTACAGCTGGGTAAGACCTGGCGTTACGAAATGAAATGATAATAATCAGGGTTCTCACGGGTCCTTGAAATCCTTGACATTTTGTGAATTTGACAATTAAAGTTGTATTTGCATGTAAAGCAATGTCCTTTGATAATATAATAATGTAAGATAACACCATTGTCCCTGTGTGCAGCTGGCCTCAGCCCCGGCAGGCCTGTCCATCACAGAGATGGAGATCCGTCAGTTCCAGGCTCTGTACCCCGACACCGCACACAGACGCATGTTCTGCTACTTCAGAGATCCAAACCTCACCAAGTATGAAGTCCCATGCTGACATTCACACCATCACCACTTCTACAGACGTTTCCCCCTTTGCTTACTTTTAATTTAATGAAATACTTCCTGTGTCAAATTTGTCTTGTGTGCAAATAAGTGATCCTTGAGGCTAATCTATGCCATAACATGAGATTCCAGCATGTCCAATTTTCTCCCCCATTGTACTTGGCCAATTTCCCCCTGCCGCCCCGGTTGCTGCTCCACCCTCTGCCGATCTGGTGAGAGCCGTAGACTAGCACCATGCTTCCTCCGACACATGTGTAGTTGCCAGGCACTTCTTTTCACCTGACAGTGGGGAGCTTCACCAGCAGGACGTAGCACGTGGGAGGATCACACTATTCCCACCAGTTCCCTTCCGCCCCGAACAGGCACCCCGACCGACCAGAGGAGGTGCTAGTGCAGCGACCAGGACACACCCTTAATCAGGCTTCCCACCTACAGACAGCCAATCGTGCCTGTATGGACGCCCGGCCAAGCCGGAGGTAACACGGGGCGCGAACATGCGACCCTCGTGTTGGTAGGCAGGGAATCCACCGCTACACTACCCGGACGCGCATGTTGGTTTCTTTGCTATAATGCTGGTTAATAAAGCCAAATATTAATGCATTTTAAGCTGTGATTCCGCCTGTGGTTTCTCAGATCAGTTCCTGTGGCGTGGAGATCAGATTTTGCCCCAGAATCACAGGAGGCTGAATCCAAAATGGCCGACCTGAAGAGTAGGATCCTGGCCAGTGATGTGAAAGTCACTGAGAAGTGAGTGCTTCAGTCATGTTCACAGAAGTACAGGAGAGGCCAAGCTCCATCCTGGACATTTTTTCCATGAAGGCCAAATTTCCTCTTGGATCCAGGATACAGAGTGACATAAAATGTGTAATTTCTAATTTGTGAGGAATATGTTGTACAAAAGAGCTTCACTCCAAAGTGAGATACAGTATCTATCTACAATTTGTAAAAGACAAATACCTCCTTTGACAAATCAATTTCTGGCAAACAAGTAAACCGCATTATGAGTTAATATGCATCCAAAAGTTATCTTGAAACCTGTGCTCACAAGGTAGTTAATATGTTTTAGGATAAAATCATCTGTTTTCGTGACCAATGAATTTGTTGACGCTACATTTTTCCATAATAGAAGATGCATAGCATTTTGGACCCTTAAAATGTTCTACCACAGTAAAATATCACTAACTGATCATACATGTGTCCCTCTCTGTCCCAGTTACCCCTGTGAGTGGGGAGGTGTTGTGGAAGGAAAGCCCTATCTGAAAGGCCTGGAGGACTTTGGCAAGGCGGTGCTGGAGGACCTCTGGACTTCTGTGCTGGAGCAGTTTATAGAAGTCAGTTACTTTGATAATACCGTAGTTATTTTCAGAAAGATATTTTCTGTCCAATCACTTAAGACAATTATCAGTACTGGGCGTTAACGGATTTATGGGATTCATTCAGACTCGAAAAGCTACCCGGGCAATTTTCAACATGCCAAACATACAGCAGATCCAGACAAACATCTTATTTGTATTCTCCGATTGGCAGAAGGATGACAAAGACGAGGCTGCGTCAGCTGTGAGCGAGCAGCAGGTGCACCAGGGGGCGCTGCAGAGGCAGTTCTACGGCCGGGCCAAGCTGCTGGCTGGGGCAGCTGAGAAGGTCCAGCAGGTCCAGGCCAAAGGAGGCATGGTGCTGGTGGAGGGAGCACCTGGAGAGGGCAAAACTGTCTTCATGGTAAATTACTGGCTCAAACACACAAGCCTGTCATTCATGCTAACCTCTTATTATAAGCAGTCAACACTTTTATATGCATTTAATGTGGCAAAATCATGACAACATACCAAACACAGACACACTGCATCTGCAAAGAGGTTAAGTTCACAGAGAGACAGACTAAACAGTAGGGGTGGGGAGGAATCGATACACCATAGTATCGTGATATTTTGTGTGGCAATATATCGTATCGCACGAATGCCAAGTATTGCAATATGTTATTATATAAATTGTCAAGTGCATGCAACCTTTATGACAGTGTTGGTCAGTCTGTCTACTTTACAATTTTGCTGCAATAAAAATGATTGAAGTGATGAACAGACTCATAAATTTATCTTACATAAAACAGATGTCGGCAAAGTTTTTCTTTGATGACATAATTTGCAGTGGGAAAAAAGGTAATAAATTGCAATATATTGCAATACTCAATATATTGCAATACTAGCATATTGCAGTACTATCGTGATAATATCGTATCGTGGGGCATCTGGTGATTCCCACCCCTGCTAAACAGGATAGTTGCTAAATGCCACAAAACGATGACCTCAGAAGGTACCTCAGAATTGAATCCTCACCTCCCTCCATACAGGCCGCTCTAGCAAACGCCCTCAGAACCGGAGAGAAGTCCAAGAAAAAACTGGGCTGTGATGTCATTTCCTACTCTACGTCTGCTAGCCAATCCGCTTGCTCTGTGGAAAACCTTCTGCGATGCATCATCCAGTGGCTGAGGAAAACGAAGGCCACTGAGGAAGAATCGCCCCTTCCTCCATCTTACAAGTAAGTTCAATGGAATCTACTGCTGTGGAAGTTTCCTCCAAGCAGTCCAGGCTAGCTTATGTTGTATTGTTCCTTCAATAAAATGTTTTTACAATCTATGTCCAATCATATGTTTTTATCATAGAGATTTGCTGGCAGAATTTCACTCCAAGTTGAGTGATGCCAAAAAGGACCAACCGCTGGTCCTGCTGGTTGATGGGGCGGACCTCGTCCGAGACAGCAGGGGCCAGCTCAACTCTGATTGGATACCACAGCAGCTCCCACAGGTCAGTCACATATTGTGCATTCATGTAATATATTACATGTAATATATTACATTTGTAATGAGTTACCCCCAACACTGCTTCCGGGTTTGATTTGAAATTGGCACATGAATGAAGCTGACTTGGGCCTTCCTACCAGCAGATACTGTAAGTGCCTGTCCGTTATCCATTTCCACATTCACTGTACACACTACACAGGCTATCTGGGTACTTGTGGGGCTGGCTATTTGTGCAGCTAGCTACCTAGCAATGCTACCAGTAATTAATTATTGACATTTTTACAATCTAACAGCAGAGACAGCCCAATATTTTTTAAGGAAAAAAGCTAACAAAATATAAAATGGATAGATTTGGTCATTACCTAGCTGCTATAGTTTTAGAGGACAACCTCCAAATGGTTTGCTTCCTCCCAAAGCCACTTGTTGAGTATGCTGGTGGCTATTGTTAAGTTCCAACCCTGTTTGGATGCAAATCTATGAGTACGGCATGCATGCATATGCACTAGTTTTTCCCCCCTCTCTTTCTCCTCAGACCCTCCTCTCCACCTGTATTCACTAAGCTGCTTCACCATTCTCTATATACAAGGGTTACTTTATGTCCTGTTGTATATAATAAGGGTAAATATGTTTCCTTTTTCTTGCCAGGGTTTGTGTTTGGTAGTAAGCCTTACGTCCCGTTCAGCACTGTTACAAACCCTTGCCAAGAAGAAAGGGGCCGTGCTGTTTGCCCTGGGACAGCTTTCTATGCCGGACCGGAAGGAGATCGTCCAAAAGGGCCTGGATGTCTTCGGGAAGAAACTCAGTGACTCTGCATTCAACAACCAGGTTCTTCTCATCCATTTCACAGTCTACATAGGCAAAGTACCGACATTGGTTGACAGTTTGGTTTCCTGTTGTAACTCGCCAAATCCTGCTTCTGCGCATTAAACTCCCATTTATATGTTCGGGTTCTTTGCCCGAGACTCATTCTAATTGAAATAATCATGTTTTCTCAGTCATTCAGTCAGTCAGTGTTAGTTTGTATATATCCTAAAAATGTTCTGTGTGTATTTGTTCAGCTCCAGACTCTGATGATGAAGAAAGGAGCGGTGAGCCCTCTCTACCTTCACCTGGCCTGTGAAGACCTGAGGAACTTTGCCTCTTTCGATAAGGTCTGATATCACTCACTTTGATAACGTCTGATATCACTCATGCCATTTTAACCCAAAGCTTCTTTCAATACATTCAGTGCACACATGTATAGCACTGTGTGACCTCGTTGGGAATTGGAACGCGTGATCTTGGCATCATGAACGCCATGGCATGTTTACGAATTAAATGCATCTCTCCACCTGTCCGGGGGTGTCTGGGTAATGTAGAGGTAAAAGCACTCACCTACCACCCGTGGAGACCCCGGTCCAATTCCTGGCAGCGGTACTTCCGGCTTGTTCAGACGTTCCAACAGACACAATTGGCCTTGTCCGCGACTGGGAAGCCGGTGGGTGTATGAGTCCTGGTCACTGCAATAGTGCCTCCTCTGGTTGGCCGGGGCACCTGTTTGGGGGGCAGGGGAACTGGGGGGGGGGGATAGCATGATCCTCCCACGCACTACGTCCTGCCAGTGAAACACCTCGCTGTCAGGTGAAAAGAAGCAGCTGGCAACTGCACATGTATCGGAGGAAGCATGTACTTGTCTGCGGCTACCTCGGTGCACATTGCAAGTATCTTGATAATAACGGTGATGATGACGACGACGACTATGCTAACATGTGTCCTCCTGCCTCAGATGCAGGAGAGCCTACAGAGCCTGCCCCAGTCTCTGAGCCAGCTGCTGCAGCATAGTCTGGAGCGCCTGTGCTGCCAGTACAGAGGAGTGGTGGGCCTCCGCTCCGCCCTGGCTGCTCTCACCATCAGCACCGCTGGTAAGATGCTACTCACACATGTACAGGGTATCTAACCACACATGACAGTAGTTTAGTGAAGTTTAGACAGTAGTTTAGTGAAGAGAGAAGCCAGCACTCCAAATGTCCTTTCAAATGATTTAATTGGTTCCTCAAACCTGGGCAGCAGCAGGCAACGAAGGTTTCAGCCAAAGACCTTCCTCAGCGTTGTGCTGTGTCAGGCAAAACGGTCGTTTCACATCACATCTTTAGCTGTGCATTTAGCTGTGCATAACTTAGCATTATGTTTAGCCTGTTTGGGTATGGGTTGGAGTTCGTAATTGGTACAATACAGTGAATGCGGTTAGATAGATTAGAATATTCGGTTAGATGCATTAGCTGAATTTGAGCCTGGGAGTTAATTCCAGTGACAAATTTTTAAGATGGAAATAATATTTATACAGTACGGAAGAGTGTAATTTTGAATACCCTTTTCCTATTTTTTCCTAATTTAACAATGATTTAGTTCATAAAACTTTGCATGAAACTACTTCACTTGGCTTGTGTTGGGCTTGTCAAACACAAAGGTTCTTTGATTTGTTCATATTCCGTTTATAAAGGACTTGTTATTACAGTGTTATGTGCTGTATAAAAAGGTTATTACAGTATTTTGTGGTCAGTCAGATGATGCTGTCAGTGTTAGCAGGCTACGCTTGTTGCTGAAGTGACTGTGGTTCCTTTGACATGTTCCTCTCTTGATCCGCAGGTCTAAGGGAGAGAGACCTGTACGCTGTACTCAACATATGTAATGACCTATCCTCACGGGACGGCCAGGTCACATGGCAGGAAGCGCTGCACCTGTCCAGGAAGCCCAAAGGACGCGTTCCCATGGCAACTTTCACCCATATAGTGCAGAGTTTACAGAGGTGAGTCCCAGGCTGAGATTACAGAGGTATATACTCCAGTGTGAGTTTACAGAGGTATACTCCAGTGTGAGTTTACAGAGGTATATACTCCAGTGTGAGTTTACAGAGGTATACTCCAGTGTGAGTTTACAGAGGTATATACTCCAGTGTGAGTTTACAGAGGTATACTCCAGTGTGAGTTTACAGAGGTATATACTCCAGTGTGAGTTTACAGAGGTACAGTATACTCCAGTGTGAGTTTACAGAGGTATATACTCCAGTGTGAGTTTACAGAGGTTTAGAACACGGCTCTCTTGAATACTCGATTCTGATTGGTCAATCAACAATATTCACCGGTCATTATTTCTCGACAACCGACCGCTGCTCTGCCACACCTGGATTAATCAGTTGATAAGAGCTTTTTGTCAGCAAGACACTACTAATTAGGCCAACCAGTTGCAGCTGTGGTGTCTTGTGAGCCAATTACGAATGAAACCGCTTTGTCGTTGAAAACGCTATTAAAAAATCTATTTGAATAATTATTTTTGTCAGATTATTGAATGATTTAGTTGTAGGCCGTGTTCTAAGCGGGATAATGTATATTGAGGCGGTGATTACTGGGAAATAATGACCTTCAGGTGAACGATTAAGCCCTCCGCTGGCGCGTCGGGCTCAATCCACCTGTCGGTCATTATTTCCCCCGTAATCACCGCCTCAATATACAGTATCCCTTACTTAGAACACGGCTCTCTCGAATACTCGATTCTGATTGGTCAATCAACAAGATTCACCGGTCATTATTTCTCGACAACCGACCGCTGCTCTGCCACACCTGGATTAATCAGTTGATAAGAGCATTTTGTCTGCAGACACTACTAATTAGGCCAACCAGTTGCAGCTGTGGTGTCTTGTGTGCCAATTACGAATGAAACCGCTTTGTCGTTGAAAACGCTATTAAAAAATCTATTTGAATAATTATTTTTGTCAGATTATTGAATGATTTAGTTGTAGGCCGTGTTCTAAGCGGGATAATGTATATTGAGGCGGTGATTACTGGAAATAATGACCTTCAGGTGAACGATTAAGCCCTCCGCTGGCGCGTCGGGCTCAATCCACCTGTCGGTCATTATTTCCCCCGTAATCACCGCCTCAATATACATTATCCCTTACTTAGAACACGGCTCTCTTGAATACTCGATTCTGATTGGTCAATCAACAAGATTCACCGGTCATTATTTCTCGACAACCGACCGCTGCTCTGCCACACCTGGATTAATCAGTTAAGAGCTTTTTGTCAGCAAGACACTACTAATTAGGCCAACCAGTTGCAGCTGTGGTGTCTTGTGTGCCAATTATGAATGAAACCGCTTTGTCGTTGAAAACGCTATTAAAAAATCTATTTGAATAATTATTTTTGTCAGATTATTGAATGATTTAGTTGTAGGCCGTGTTCTAAGCGGGATAATGGATAGTGAGCCGGTGATTACTGGAAATAATGACCTTCAGGTGAATGATTATCACCTGTCGGTCATTATTTCGCCAGTAATCACCGGCTCACTATCCATTATCCCTTACATATACTCCAGTGTGAGTTTACAGAGGTACAGTATACTCCAGTGTGAGTTTACAGAGGTATATACTCCAGTGTGAGTTTACAGAGGTATACTCCAGTGTGAGTTTACAGAGGTATATACTCCAGTGTGAGTTTACAGAGGTATACTCCAGTGTGAGTTTACAGAGGTATATACTCCAGTGTGAGTTTACAGAGGTATACTCCAGTGTGAGTTTACAGAGGTATACTCCAGTGTGAGTTTACAGAGGTATATACTGTACTCTAGTGTGAGTTTACAGAGGTATATACTCCAGTGTGAGTTTACAGAGGTATATACTCCAGTGTGAGTTTACAGAGGTATATACTCCAGTGTGAGTTTACAGAGGTATATACTCCAGTGTGAGTTTACAGAGGTACAGTGTGAGTTTACAGAGGTATATACTCCAGTGTGAGTTTACAGAGCTATGAATCACAGTTCAACAACAATCCACTCCCATCTGCACTTGAAAATTAATATCTTACAACATAAAACAATGCCAAAGTCTGTTTTTTGTCTTCCCTCTCACCTCTAATATGCAGTTTGTGATTTTTCTTTTTGTTGTTTTTTGCTCTCTAGACTGAAATTGGTTCACATCGCCATATGTAGCAGTCCAGAATTCAAGTTAAAAAGGGGTTCTGCACTCATTTTAATGGCAAAGAGCAAAGAGTTTACACTGATAGTACCGTTTCGATTAATTTGAAGCTAGGGGCAAATTGCCCACTGACATATACTGAGACATGAGTAAAGTAAGGGACAACAGTCCTTGAGGAGTTATTAAAATACATATTTCTCAAATTGCAGCCTGATTGGTCCATCTCAGTGCCACGGTGCCGACGACCTGCTGGCTCTGACCAATCCTGAGGTGAGGCGGGCGTTTGAGGAGTTCCTCCTCCCAGCTGAAGGTGACAGAAGCAGAGCCCATCTCGTACTGTCAGGTAAAACAAGAGTTTGTTTTTTTAAACTCTCAGAGCATAATCCCTTTTTACAGGCCTGTTGTATCAACTCTACCATCTCTTTCTACAGCTCATCTGTGGGCACTGGCCAACCAGCAGGGGGCCGACACATTCCTTCACTGTGAGGCCAGCTCCATCAGGCAGCTGCCTTCACACCTGGTTAGTAGCTTTCCATCACCACCCATCACAGAAATGCTGTTGGCCATAAGCAGTCAGTCATTCTGATTAATGCTGATCTTCACTAATAGACTTTTATCAATCCTTTGCGATGAAATTAAATTAAAAGGAAGTGTCAAGCTCTTGATCACAGGAACGTTTCGTAGCAGAAGGAAATGTCCAGTCAATAAAATCAGCTTATTTTTCAAGAAGCAAGCATAGAAACTAATACATCTTTGCCTCGCTGGGGCTGCCTCGCACAGTTACCGATGATATTTACCGAATGGTTTGTAACTCCATGGCTGCCTGTACTCCTGCCTGTGTTTGGTTAGGTGGGAAGCGGCCAATGGGAGGCGCTCTACTCCCTGCTCTCCAGTTACTATTTCCTGTATGCTAATGTTCGCCATGGCCTCCTGCACCACATCCTGGAGACCTACAGCTTGTCTGGTGAGTCACTGGGGCATCTCATCACGAACAAGATTGTTAGGTCATTTAGCCTTTGCATGTGTTTGTATACAACTGTATGAATATGAAGCACGGTGAAAAGAAGAATAAGTCTGCGCCTTCAGGTAAAGTGTGTGTGTGTGTGTGTGTGTGTGTGTGTGTGTGTGTGTGTGTGTGTGTGTGTGTGTGTGTGTGCGTGGGCGCGCGTCATGTTGCCTGGGTCCAGACCCTCGAATCCACCACTCCACCGAGTTGGCTGCTTCTGAAATGAGTCTGGCATCATGACATGCAACATCGATTTCCTTGGTTGAAAAGAAAACGACTAGTCCAATGAGCACGGAGGGGGCCTAACTATTAGCCAATCAGCGCCAACAAACAGTGCCACGGGGGCGGGACTAACGCCACTGTCAAGCGTTTGTCAAGTGTGCCAGACCGAATGGCAGGACCTAAAAACAATGGCGACCGCTATACACGAGATAGACGCTGCTATCGAAGCTGTTCTAAATCGATTAAAAGTACAGTCCAGTTTCAGTTCAGTTGTAAGTGTAAGTGGTAAAAGTACCACTTACTTTGAAATCCCAACAGCACTGGGATCTGAACAGGAAGGATGGATGTGACCGTAACACTGCACTCGGCCACTCTCGTCTATTTTCCAGCCAAGCAGGTAGTCACCTCAAACGAGCCTTGTGATGAAGCTATGTTAGCCTCGTCGCTAATGTTGTATTTCGATTCAGTTTTGACAGTTTGCTGACAGACTTATCTACGCAGTTCTCGAGGGGGTCTGGCTGCAGACTTTCCCCGCTCCACCTCAGGTCTCTTCTTCGTCAGTTATTTTGAACTACCAGTAACGTTACCTCAAGTTGCAGTCATGTGAAACTCACCACAATTTCGTCTCCAGTCTTGTCGCCAAAGCGCATCGATATCGCCCAGGATATGGAGGACTGCCGGGGCTTCCTGCGGCGTCACGCCCCCCATCTCTCCTCCTGGCCGGCCCTCTTTGTTCAGCAGGCCCTCAACGAGCCTCCCCAAAGCTCTGCCCACACCTGGGCACAAGGCCTGGTGGGAAAGGGAGGAGCCCGGGTTGTCCAGTGGCTAAACAACGACCGTCAGATCCTACGAGAGACCTGGTAAGCACGTTGTTGTCGAGGGGCAGTTAAGGTTATGGTGGGATGTCAGGAGTTTTTCCTCAATCAAAGCAGTTGTATGTTAACATTGCAAATGTAACAGAGGAAAATGTCTTCCCTTTGGAACATTCATTTGTCTTTTTAGAGGGAAATAAGATATTACTTTCATTCAGATGTGAAGCTATTCCTCAGCGTTTCTCTCTTGTATTTTCATCTCTGTAAGTTTAGTATTAAATTGTACACAATATAAAGTGGTGTTGGCCTTGTGTGTTTGGACCCAGTGAGCTGGTCTCGACCTTCTCCTCTGAACCCACCTGTGTGGTCCTGAGTCCAGACGGACGGCTGATGGTGGTTGGTACTGGAACGGGAACGCTGCATCTCATCCACACACAGACGGGACAGGTGGGAACATTTTCTTTCCAGATTTCTCTCAAGGTTTTAGGGATTTTAGGGGCATAAACTGGTTTATAATAGAAGATAACTGTTTAATGCTTCTCTGTTGCCGTCTGTTCTTGTGTTTTATTTTGTAGCCTCATAAACTTACTAGGCGATTTGTATTCATGGTTTCTATTCGTGGATAGGAGTCCTGAGCTATTGAATATTTTACATCTCTTCATCATTATGAAGCTTCAATCCCTGTCCATGTGTTTCTTTCATCAATCCTACCAAGATAAATTCCTGTAGATGTCTTGCACTTGGTGGAGAATAAAGTGATTCTGATAAGGAATAGACGAGTAAATGTCAAAAGTATTACAGTATTTGGTATAAAACCAATCAACTCTCTCCTGGCCGTGAACAGGAAGTGAGGTCGCTGGTCAGCAGCTGTGACGGCATCTCCAGCTGTGTCTTCCTAAAGGACGGGCTTCTTGCCACCACCTCTTTTGACGGCCGGATAGAGACGTGGGACATGGAGAGCGGCTGCAGGTTTACAGAAACAGACTCCTGCTGCATTCAGTTAGAGTTCTCCAGCCTAATGGCGTTTGAATTAGCAAACATGTCTAACTCTGCGTCTTCTCCTTACAGGACTGCTCTTATTGATGGCCACTCGAATACAATAACAGGAAGTGATGTCACCGCAGACAGGAAGCACCTCGCAACTGTGTCGCTGGACTTCATGCTTAAAGTTAGTCTCAATTACATCAAACTATTACTTTTACGCTACCAATTACTTTTGTTATTATACTATTAGTAGTATAATTTACGATCATTAAATGACGCTGTCACTGTATTATTACCCTTTACATGAACTTGCTGATGTTCTGAAGTGTGTGAACTTGGGTAACACTGTAGAGGGCTCTCGGTAGAGTGCATACCTCCGCCAACCTTTCTACAAAGTTTTGTGGCGTTACGTGAATCCGTTTGGAGGTCAAGCGCCTTTTTGTGATCAGACACGCCCATTGTCACGTCCCCTTTTGGCCAGTGGGCGTGCCGTGGAGTCAGTTCTAATCACTTCTAAGTTGGCCCATGACCTGCTTTTCTACAAAGTGTTGTGCAAAATATCCTTTTCGAGATATCCTGCTGACAAACAAACAAACAAACAGACAAACACACAGACAGACAGACAGACAAACGGGGGTGAAAACATTTTCACCAACTCCTTTGGCGGACAGAATAATTACCATATCTTTATTTATTTATTGCTGCGGTCAATTTGACCCCAGAACATGTCTGTTAATTTAGCATACTGTATAGTAGGATGGTCAAATTAAACTGTACACTTCGCATACATTATTAGATCCATAAATGCTCCTCTGCTCTGCAGGTGTGGTCCTCTGCTAAAGGTGATGAGGTCGCGGCACTGCCTAGCTCCAGCCCTCTGAACTGTGTGACCTTTGACCCAGAAGGTCACCTACTGGCTGCTGGCTGCTGGAATGGGAATGTGATGGTCTGGAACTGGCTTCAGAATAAAACTTTGATGGTGAGTTAAAATCAGGAGAGACAAGGAACTGGCTGCTAGTATAGGGAGCGTTAGCTTCAGTGTAATAGGGGAATATGTGCTAGCATGACTACCGTTATTCAACCAGAAGTGGTTATTGAGCTAGCCTTTCACTTTAACCTCCTTATTGGATGTGCATTTTTGAATTTTTGGGACAGTTTGGCTGTAGTGAGACAGAAAATATTGTGGAGGGGGGGGGGATGCAATGTGACATAGGCCAGATCCAAACCCAGGACCGGAGCCATAGGATGCCCATCCCTTCTTCTTTCAATTCAACCACTTCTTCTCCTCTTCTGCCTCCTCCCTCTCTCCCCCAGTCCCTGTGTGGTCACGAGCGGTCGGTGCGCTGTCTCTCCTTCTCCCCCTCCTCCTCCATGCTGTGCTCTGGCTGTCTGTCGGGGGAGGTGAGGCTGTGGTCAGTGCCGACCTCCGTCTGCGTGGGGCGCTACCAGGCTCACTACGGTGCCACCGAGGTCCTCACATTCCTGGACGAAGGGGACATGCTGCTGAGCGCCGGCTCCGATCACATGGTGAGGGTGGCCTCACACTGATCACATGGTGAGGGTGGCCTCACACTGATCACATGGTGAGGGTGGCCTCACACTGATCACACAGGAGACAGGATCACATGGTGAGGGTGGCCTCACACTGATCACATGGTGAGGGTGGCCTCACACTGATCACATGGTGAGGGTGGCCTCACACTGATCACACAGGAGACAGGATAGCAAACTTACATTTATTGTCCATTCAAATTTTTGACAATCCCATAAACAGCCAAACATATTTTTAGATGAAAGAAACGCGTAAAAATGAATAGACAGACTTGTGAGCCAGTTGCAAGAAAGTCCAAACCTAGCCACACATAAACATACATACCTCCATTTTGTTTCTTCTTCTGCTCCTCTAAAACAGCTCCAGCTGTGGTCAGGCGGACTTGGTCGACCAGTGACTGTGTTTAAAGAAGACGAGGTACTGTAAGATGCTGTTTAATCATTTACTGAACTATAACTCTGTCACTCTACGCGTGTTGCTATCCAATTTTCATCCATTTTAACTATCCAGAAGTAAGTTTTCATTCATGCCTTATACTCTCTATGTAATACAGAGTCTTGTTCCAAAACCAGATTAAAGTCAAAGTCGGACGGACAAACCCGTCTTTATTGTCACACGACAACCCAACACACACATGCTGACGGTGGCCGGTGAAATATCTCTGCTTTTAACACTCAGGCTTGTCCTTCCTCCGGGGGGCAGGCCAGGAGCAGTGGGCAGCTTTCTTGTGTACAGCGCCAGGGGAAAAAGTGACACCCTACTGTTACAAAATGATTAATGCTGCTAGGTGTGGCACTTACCTAGCCTGGGTAAACCCAGCCTCCACGTGACCTGCTCTCAGACCTGCTCTCAGTCACTAAATCGCTCTGAATGGCTCGTCTTCCAGACGGAAGTGACTGAGAGCAGGTCTGAGAGCAGGTCACGTGGAGGCTGGGTTTACCCAGGCTAGCACTTACCAGCAATAATTAGTGGATAATAAGCAGAAATAATACAATTGAAGTTCTTGGTTGACAGACTGGATCTCTCTGAAGCCTGTCGGCTTCTTATGTTGTTGTTTTTTGTGCTTGGTGAGCTGAAGACAGTTTTCCACCCTCGTGGACAATACCGTTATATTCTATTCTATTTTATTCTAACATATTGAATGACTGTACTTTCCCCAAATGGATGGACGGCGCTTTAAAAATGAGTTCTTTAAAATCCCACCTGTTATTTGGTCATTTAGTGTGAGCGGCAACCTCCTCAGAAGAAACTGAAGTCTGTAGGCTTGGGGCCTGCTGCGCTATGTGTGGCTGTAAAGGGAGACTACTCTGCTGTGGGATACCATGGTGAAGGCATCAAACTCTTCAACGTGGACTCAGGTGTGTGTGTGTGTGTGTGTGTGTGTGTGTGTGTGTGTGTGTGTGTGTGTGTGTGTGTGTGTGTGTGTGTGTGTGTGTGTGTGTGTGTGTGTGTGTCTGTGTGTGTGTGTGTGTGTGTGTGTGTGTGTGTGTGTGTGTGTGTGCGCGCGCATGTGTCTTTCCTCTTGATGAAGTCCGTTGTCCAAGTTAAGTTAAGCCCATACCACCTACTTGTCATGTCATAGGTTTGAATCTTACTTGAATTTCCAACCGTTCCAGGCCATGTCAGAATTATTTTTCTGCTCTCCGGTTGTCTCAACGGCCTATCTGTGCAATATGGCAGAAAAACGGCTATAAAAATGTCAATCGTATAAACAAATCCACCATGAATGAAGATGATTTTGACTGTAGGTGAGAGGACGTGGGCCAGTGAGGACCTAAGGGTGTCCGTTCTCTGCCTGATGTGGCTGGCCGTGGAAGCGGAGCAGGCAGATGCAGAGCTGCTGGTGTCTGGTGGAGGAGACATGAAGCTGAGGGTCTGGAAGAGAGGGGGAGAGGAGGGAATGCGAGGAGGCCTGGCCTCCATGGGAGGGTTTGGGATGCAACAGGGCTCCATCCTGGCTCTGGCCCAAAACTCCTCATATCTGGCTTCAGCCTCTGGTAAGACGTGATGATGGTTAAAAACAAGAACATAATTTGTCAGTTGAAGAATAAGATATTTCTCAAATAGGAATGATCTGCTCATCATCTTGTCGCACTCCTAAGAAATATCACATTAAAGGGATTGTTTTTAATGTTTTGAAGTGGGGTTGTATGAGGTACTTATCCATAGTCATTGTATTCCCTTAAAACAAACTTGACTTGGCACTTGTGAAGGAGGCATGAGGACTCACCACACACTCTTTTCTTATTCTCCCACTTCCCATATGATTCAGATGACTTCACCATTGCTCTGTGGTCAGTGGATGATCTGACCCTTGACCCCTGGGTTGAACCCACTGTGGTGTCTGTGCTGCGGGGTCACAGTGGAGGGGTCACCTGCCTGGCTTTCAGCCCTGATGGTGGAGAACTATTGTCTGGCGGAAAAGATCAGGTGTGTGTGTGTGTGTGTGTGTGTGTGTGTGTGTGTGTGCGTTCGCTGTCCTCTCATGATTCCAGAATTTTGACTTTTATACAATGTAAAGTTTAATATTGACTTACACTTACTTTTGTACAGGAGTTTTGTTATGTTGGTTGGTTGTGTGTCTGTCTGTATCAGCTCTCTAACGTTCACTTTTAAACCTTATTTAGATTTAGGTTTAGATTTAGGTTTTAGCCTTTAAACAATATTTTCAACACTATAGAGGGTATGCATGTGATGTCACAGAGGCAGAAGTCACTGTGGGGTCACGCCCACTGAGTCACAGCAAGACTGAGCTTGAATGCAGTAATCAGCCTAGATAAGTGACACCTGCTGCTCAGGGAGGAACTTGACACTCATTTTGACACTCATTCCCGATTGAGGGGGCGTGTTCCAGTGGGTGTGCATACCCTCTATAATATACGATTAAAAAATAATGAAGCATTATCTTGTACTGTACAAAATATGAATACCGGTATATGTGCATATTTTGATATTTACAGATGTTTTAAGCTTTCTTTAAATCTGCAATAATGTATTTATTTCTTTGTCTAAAACAGGTCTATACATGCATAGCCAAATGATCCTAGGCTAAAAGGATCAAGGTTAAGATTATAATGAGAGTGAGCATAGACGCACTGTTGAAATCCTGCCGAAGCTCAGTGGGCTGTCTTTGTTTCAGGCCCTGATGGTGTGGGATGTGAGCTCCTCTCCTCCTGCTCTCTCCAAGTCCCTCCCTCACTCTCACAGAGACTGGATCACAGGCTGTGTGTGGACGCCGGACTGTGTGGTGAGTCTCCATGCCTGCTTCACAAGAATCTTTATGACGTGCCCTTAACATCAGCCTGGATGATTAGTCTCGCCCCCGTCTTTGAAAGTTTCATCACCTCAGAAAGTCATTATGTTGGGGCGCCCCCGGTGGCTCACCATGTACAGACAGTACCATAACGGCACGACACAGCATCGAGCAGGTCTGGTGCATCTGGGCTCTATGGCTCAGTCCGGCCTGCAGCAACCCGGGTTCGAATCCGGGCCGCGGTCCTTTGCTGCATGCCCCCCCCCCCCCCCCCCCCCCCCCCGCGCTCTCTCTCATGCCTACCTGTCTCTCTCTCACTGTCTGCCCAGTAAAGCATGAAAATGGGAAAATAAATCATATTACATAACTTTTTCCCCCTAATGTGTTTCCTCAAGTTGTGGATGTCTGCCTCTAAGTCTCCAAACCTTTCCAGGTGAGCTCATCAAACGATGGAAGGCTTTGTGTGTGGGACCTGGAGGCGGGTCAAAGTCTCAGGGAAATCCACTGGAAGTGTCCTCTGAGCTCTGTCTGCTGTCTGGTGAGTTGGCAGAAACACTCTGGAAATCTTGCCCAAAAATAGTTTGATAAAAAAAGAAAATAAACATTCATACAGCCGGCTTATTACGTTGTTTTAGGAGAAAGTCCAAATATGCTCCCCAGAGCAACGGCATGGCTAGTTGACGTGTTTTTAACCTTTTTTTTTTTTATCCAATGGGGTTCTATGGCTGCTCGGACATGGCTTCATTAGGCACCAGCTACATGGTCGATATTGTTGGCAAAACAAAATCATTTCTGTTTTTGTTACTTTCATTGGGAAATTTGACCAGCTGCTCTCCAAAACATGTTTTGACATACCAACGACTGCACATAATAGATATACTGGGTAGGATGAAAATCACAAATCAAGTTCCAATCATTGTGGAGCATTGAGGCTAAACTGGTGTTGTAGTGGTGGTTTGTTGTGTACAGGGCCAGTATGTGATGTGTTGTGGTGCTGATGTGTTGTGTACAGGGCCAGTATGTGATGTGTTGTGTACAGGGCCAGTATGTGATGTGTTGTTACAGGGCCAGTATGTGATGTGTTGTGGTGCCGATGTGTTGTGTACAGGGCCAGTATGTGATGTGTTGTGGTGCCGATGTGTTGTGTACAGGGCCAGTATGTGATGTGTTGTTACAGGGCCAGTATGTGATGTGTTGTGTACAGGGCCAGTATGTGATGTGTTGTTACAGGGCCAGTATGTGATGTGTTGTGGTGCCGATGTGTTGTGTACAGGGCCAGTATGTGATGTGTTGTGTACAGGGCCAGTATGTGATGTGTTGTGGTGCTGATGTATTGTGTACAGGGCCAGTATGTGATGTGTTGTGGTGCTGATGTGTTCTTACAGGGCCAGTATGTGATGTGTTGTGGTGCTGATGTGTTGTGTACAGGGCCAGTATGTGATGTGTTGTGGTGCTGATGTATTGTGTACAGGGCCAGTATGTGATGTGTTGTGTACAGGGCCAGTATGTGATGTGTTGTGGTGGTGATGTGTTGTGTACAGGGCCAGTATGTGATGTGTTGTGGTGCTGATGTGTTGTGTACAGGGCCAGTATGTGATGTGTTGTGGTGCTGATGTGTTGTGTACAGGGCCAGTATGTGATGTGTTGTGGTGCTGATGTGTTGTTACAGGGCCAGTATGTGATGTGTTGTGGTGCTGATGTGTTGTGTACAGGGCCAGTATGTGATGTGTTGTGTACAGGGCCAGTATGTGATGTGTTGTGGTGCCTAATGTGTTGTTACAGGGCCAGTATGTGATGTGTTGTGGTGCTGATGTGTTGTGTACAGGGCCAGTATGTGATGTGTTGTGGTGCTGATGTATTGTGTACAGGGCCAGTATGTGATGTGTTGTGGTGCTGATGTGTTGTGTACAGGGCCAGTATGTGATGTGTTGTGGTGCTGATGTGTTGTGTACAGGGCCAGTATGTGATGTGTTGTGGTGCTGATGTGTTGTGTACAGGGCCAGTATGTGATGTATTGTGTACAGGGCCAGTATGTGATGTGTTGTGGTGCTGATGTATTGTGTACAGGGCCAGTATGTGATGTATTGTGTACAGGGCCAGTATGTGATGTGTTGTGGTGCCTAATGTGTTGTGTACAGGGCCAGTATGTGATGTGTTGTGGTGCTGATGTATTGTGTACAGGGCCAGTATGTGATGTATTGTGTACAGGGCCAGTATGTGATGTGTTGTGGTGCCTAATGTGTTGTGTACAGGGCCAGTATGTGATGTGTTGTGGTGCCTAATGTATTGTGTACAGGGCCAGTATGTGATGTGTTGTGGTGCTGATGTATTGTGTACAGGGCCAGTATGTGATGTGTTGTGGTGCTGATGTGTTGTGTACAGGGCCAGTATGTGATGTATTGTGTACAGGGCCAGTATGTGATGTGTTGTGGTGCTGATGTATTGTGTACAGGGCCAGTATGTGATGTATTGTGTACAGGGCCAGTATGTGATGTGTTGTGGTGCCTAATGTGTTGTGTACAGGGCCAGTATGTGATGTGTTGTGGTGCTGATGTGTTGTGTACAGGGCCAGTATGTGATGTGTTGTGGTGCTGATGTGTTGTGTACAGGGCCAGTATGTGATGTGTTGTGGTGCTGATGTATTGTGTACAGGGCCAGTATGTGATGTGTTGTGGTGCTGATGTATTGTGTACAGGGCCAGTATGTGATGTGTTGTGTACAGGGCCAGTATGTGATGTGTTGTGGTGCCTAATGTGTTGTGTACAGGGCCAGTATGTGATGTATTGTGTACAGGGCCAGTATGTGATGTGTTGTGGTGCTGATGTATTGTGTACAGGGCCAGTATGTGATGTGTTGTGTACAGGGCCAGTATGTGATGTGTTGTGGTGCTGATGTGTTGTGTACAGGGCCAGTATGTGATGTGTTGTGTACAGGGCCAGTATGTGATGTGTTGTGGTGCTGATGTATTGTGTACAGGGCCAGTATGTGATGTGTTGTGTACAGGGCCAGTATGTGATGTGTTGTGGTGCCTAATGTGTTGTGTACAGGGCCAGTATGTGATGTATTGTGTACAGGGCCAGTATGTGATGTGTTGTGGTGCTGATGTATTGTGTACAGGGCCAGTATGTGATGTGTTGTGTACAGGGCCAGTATGTGATGTGTTGTGGTGCTGATGTGTTGTGTACAGGGCCAGTATGTGATGTGTTGTTACAGGGCCAGTATGTGATGTGTTGTGGTGCTGATGTGTTGTGTACAGGGCCAGTATGTGATGGCAGGCTGTGCAGAGGGAGCCCTACATGTGTGGAAGTGGGAAACGGGTGTAGAAATTGGCCACAACGCTGCCCACCGGGAGCGCATTCACCACTGCTCTGTCCTCCCAAATACAGGTAAATAAATACAAATCCAGGTTTGATTATGAAAGTGGTCAAATTTAATACAGGTAAACTTTCTATTAAAACACTTTGAAACAAGTGCGTACATACATACATTCTCTCTCTATCTCTCTCTTCCATGGCATACACTAGAATGATTTGCTGATCCTTATTTTGATGTCCATATGTAACTTAATTATATTGAATTATTTTTCAGACAAGACCAAAGAACTCATCCCAGAGGATATGATAGTGGCTACTGCATCTGATGATGGTATTGTGGTGCTTTGGAAGCCCTTTCAGGTGTGTATAACCTACTGAAGACTGAGGTCAAATATGTGAATTTTTTTCTCTTCTTTTTTCTTTTCTTTTCTCAACTTTATATCATAGCCCTATCATACTCATTCATCTATCAACAATATGATTTTTTTTAAGTCCCCCCCCCTCCAGTTTTCTTAAGATAATAAAAAATGTAAGAGTGCCAATATGCACAAAATCCAAAACTTGTGTTTTGTGCCGTGAAATATTGATCATTAATAATGATGATTGGCTGGGGTGATATCCAAAATGTAATATTGCGATGTAGTCCTGCCCATATTATATATATATTTTTTCAACAACAACAAAAAATCCCAAAACCCAACATACAGACACATACACACTCACTCACGCGCACACACACCTGCAGGAGAGGGCATACCAGACAGAGGCAAATACAAATACAGTACAAATTCATCCACCAAGGTTACTGGTCAGCCACAAATGAGAAAACCAAACAAAAAAAGGTACAAAATAAATAAACAAGAAACAGACTATATAGGAACCCCCTTCACCAAAACATGCAATATCCTGGTTGCTAATGTGGTTCCTCCTCTGGTCGTTAAGGGCGCCTGTTCAGAGGGAGGGGAACTGGTTGGAATAGCCTGAACCTCCCACGTGCTATGTCCTACCGGTGAAGCTTCCTCTCTCAGGTGAAAAGAAGCGGCTGGCTAACTGCCCATGTCTCGGAGGAAGCATGGAGCCAGTTTCGGCTCTCCCCAGATCGGCAGAGGGTGGAGTAGCAACCAGGATAAATAAATTAAATTAGCACTAATGGGGGATAAAAATGGGATAAAAAATCGGGGGGGGAAATATAGAGAAAAAAAAAGAAACAGACTATCAAGAGCCATCTATATATTGATACAATCAGGTGAGTCAAAATTTTCAAAAGAGGGGGAACAAACTGTATATAACTTGAAATATTGCACGCCTCGCACGCTTCGCGTAAATAAAAGCCCTGCAATGCTGCCAATGAAATAAGTTTTATTTGGCACATGCCAAGGTACAATCTACAGTAAGCAAAGCAGTGAAATGAGGGTCGGACTCTGCAACAAAGCAGACTGTGCAAAACTGCACCCCAAAGAAAGTGAAAAATATTGCAATATTCGATCTAATTGGATATCGGCCCAGGCGTAGATGATGAAAATGCAATTTACATTGTAAAACACCGACTCACTCATTTAGCACAACTTCAGAAAGCATCCCTCCACTGATTTTGACTCTGCGTCTTTTGGCACGTCTCCTCTCCATCTCAATTCCCATCTCCAAATTAACCTGCTGCCACTAAGACATAACCAGGATGTTTGTAATGTTAAATGTTTAGGTGTGTTCTAACAAAAATTAAACCAATATGCCCGATTGCTTGCACGCACACACACACACACACACACACACACACACACACACACACACACACACACACACACACATACATACATACATACATACATACATACATACAGTACACACACACACACACACACACACACACACACACACACACACACACACACACACACACACATTGCTGAGCACCAGAAGTGTTTACCATTACCTGTCAAATTGCTGTGTTGGTTTGGTGGTTTGCGCATGGCACCTAGGTCTGCTGCTCTTCTACGGGTTTATTGGGGCGTTTGCTCATGCTAATTGTAAGTTGCAGCTGGCATGTGGGTAAGAACAGACTGGCTGTCAGCGCACATTCCATGAATCCCACGTACGATTTTATTATTATTGCGTTGTGCAAGAACAAATATAAGAGACAAATAAGAGCACATGCATGCATGAGGCCCATAGTGTTTTTCCTGCTTTTGTGTTTTTGATCACCTGCTATGTTTATGTGCAGGTGGAGCACTTCAGCACCTTCCAGGGTCACAGTGGTGGGATACATGGAGTGGTCGCCAAGAAGGGCCCAGAATTCCTCTCTGTGTCTGAGGACTGCTCATTGAGGAGTTGGACCTATGCAACAAGTAACATTCTGCCTTCAGCTAATAGCAATGTGGGGGGTGGGGATCAGCAGGGCAACTTGAATCCCTTCAGGCATCTTTAGTCATGTAATGTGAACGAATGTTCAGCTGTCTTGGGGGGGGGGGCTCACGGTGGCCTCGTCCGCCCTGCACATCGCATACGTAGCTCACCCGCTACGCAGCCTCGCCTGCTCTATGACATCACTGATGACATCATCACGGATGACATCACCGCCCTGCACATCGCATACGTAGCTCACCCGCTACGCAGCCTCGCCTGCTCTATGACATCACTGATGACGTCATCACGGATGACATCATCGCTGAACTTATTATTATACCTCAGCCAGGAAGGATGACATCACATCATTAGGTAATTAAGGCAATTACCTGATTAAAAAATCCAGCTCTGTCAGGTTACCCGCACAGGTGCTTTACACCTCCTGAAAGTTTCAGCCCGATCGCACGTAGAACGGCATAGCTGTGGCCGGACAAAATTCCGCTCACACACACGGACATGTGTCATTCGTATTACTAGAGCAATCCCGCAGCTCGGCCACTGCACGCCTCACCCAGGAAGGATGACATAACTGATGACATCACTGATGCCATCATTACTGAACTTATGTAGCCTCACATACGGACACTTCTCATTCTTATTATAGGATAGGATTATGTAACCTTTTTTGAGCCTGATATTCACTGTATTTTATTTGTGAGGAATGAGGGTTAGTATCTTAGTAGTATTTTCTTCTCATTATATTTCATATAATGTTTTACATAATATCCGTGCCTGTCTGTTGTCTCCTGCTGATGCAGTATCTCCTCCCAGCCTGCGGGGCGTTGTCACAGCTCTGTGCTTCTCTCAGAAAGACAACCTGATGCTGGCCGGCCATGAATCTGGCTTGCTCGAGCTATGGCAGCGCAACACTGTGGTTGGCCAGAAGCAGGTAAACTACAGAAGAAGTGCACAAGAGAAGAGATTGATGTGTGTGTGTGTGTGTGTGTGTGTGTGTGTGTGTGTGTGTGTGTGTGTGTGTGTGTATAACCATATGTGTGTTTGTGTAACCACATGTGGGGTGTTTGTGTGTGTCAGGCCTCTGACTGCTCCATCACAGCCATCTGTTCCCTGCCTGACGGCCAGTTTGCTGCAGCCTGCAGTAAGCCGTGTGTTGAGGTGTGGAAGCTGGTGTGGAACCATCAGCACAGCGCCGCCAGGTGAACATCAAGCACCAACAACACCCCATTAACACCTGATATTAAAATGCAATCTGTATCCATTATCCGGACACATTATTCGGATAATAAACGATCCGGTCTTGCATTTGCATTTACACCTGGTATTTTGAATGCGAGATCCGATCACTGTCTATGTTTTCAAAGATAGGAGACGTGAGTTGTGATGCGTCATTCCAGATTGATGTACAGACATAAGAAGAAACCAAGATGGTTCATAGCTACTTCCGCCATCATTGGTGGGGGGAAATAAGCAAAACCCCGTGCCTAAAGTGACCCCCCCCTCTTACCAATACATTTCATTATTAAGACCCTGGCGAGCAAAATGCACCAAAACTAAACTTCGAAGTGTGTAATTTAGAGTCTCAGATGACTAATTGCAAGCCTGAAAAAAGTTGGAGACATTAGTTTCAACCCAAATTATATTGCCATTTCCGTTTTCACTGTTTGCTGAGGCTGGGGTTGAAGTGGGCGGTGCTTAGGACTCAAAAATGACTACCATATCCCGTCATAAAGGGATATCCAATCATAGACGAGACTGAGACGTTACACGTGCATGCGCTGTGTCACTCGGCATTTGCCAGCGCAGTGCACTGCAGAGTGCCCACATGCTGCCAGCGCAGTGCACTGCAGAGTGCCCACATGCTGGCTGCAGGAGAGGGAGAGACCTATCCCCAGGCAGACACACATTGTGTTTTTTAAATGCATGTTTCAAAAGTGATCACAGCAGTTGTTTGTATGTACATTAAACACTTATACTGTATGTTCATGTTTTTGTATCTGTTGGTGGGCTATTCTCGATGATTTCATTACATTTACGGTCTCGGTGGGGGGGGGGGGGGGGCGGAAAATGGACTCAATGCGGAAATGAGCGGAGGGGAGCCGCTCACACACACACACACACACACAGACACACACACAAGCACACACACACACACACAAGCACACACACACACACACCGCATCCCTCCCATGCAATCTCACAAAGAAGATCCAGGGCAAGAGACGTCACATGACTGTTCAGCTCTATAGTAATGGTGATAATGGACGTGGGTTGATTTTAGACTAGTCACTAGTGGGCTGTAAATTGACGGTGCAAGGCCCTTGGCCAGCATGCCAAGGAGGTCCTGTCTAGCGACTGGCGGACGTCAAGCCAACACAGTGGCAACATGGCAGGGCGGCACGAGCGCCCAACCCAGAGGCAGAAACCAGAGCGGTCAGACAAGATAAGATGGCAAGGAAGGACAAAAGGGGGGGGGGGGGGCGGGGGCATGAGGCCAAGCTCCAGGGATGGCAGCAGGCGCAGGACAGCAGGGTCCACAAGGTTTCTTATGCGAGCCGTACTGTATACATCTTTCACCTACATACCTTGTTGTGCTCTTTCTGCCCCCAGCCTGGTGAGGGTATCCACATACCCAGTGGTAGAGCCAGTGTTGCATCTCTGCTACTGCTCCGTCCTGATTGGTGCATCGGATCATGGCCTCATATTTGACGTCGCCGTCGGTGAGGACGATGAGGACAAGTGGGAACACACAATTAATAGGTAAAGCTACTGATGATTGTCTTTTATTTCCGTGTCATGCACACAAAGTGCCCAACCCTCATGTTTAGAAGACACCACAATTTTGCAGTTGCAGTGGTAAAATGATTCATATACATTTACGTAATATTCAAACAATCCAGTACATGACGTATCATTACAAATTACTCAAAGCTCGGTCTTAAAGAGTAACTACACTCCACCCAAATATGTGGTGAAGCCCGACACCCAACGGTGAAAAGCAGGGCACCGCACTGGCCACCCGCCGGCCTCTGTGCCCTGTGATGTCAGTGCCTGTGGACTCCAACAACTTGTGACATCACTGGTTACAAACATTAGCCATTGATGATGTCACCCCTTATGGAGCCCAACAGGTTGTGACATCACAACTGGCACAAGCATCAGCCAAATCCAAAAAAAAGAAGAAAAAGCCAGTGCAGCATCCCACCCCCCACTCTTAGGTGTCAGGCCCCACCAGTCACTCCCCGAACAAAATATTCTGCCTTCTCTCCCAGGCCTGACAAATCTGCTACAAAAAGTTATTTCCTGAAGCACAGCTCAAGTTTCTCATAGTCGTCCAACAAAAACAAAAGAAATCAACATAGAGGACATTTTACTAGAGATCCCTTGCATCCCACACACACATCCCTTGCATCTTCGTATGCAGGACAATAAAAACAAAAAATTCAAATCAAGTTTATTTGTATAGCCCTAATTCACAAGCATGTCTCAGAGGACTTCACATAGAATATGTCTAGCTAAATCTAGCCGACGCAACAATAACAACTAGTTTCTTTTTAGATCACATTTTCTTGATTGCAAACAAAACAAATAATGCATATAAAAGTCAGACTGCACAAATAGCTTAAATGCTCTGTATTTGTTTATTTGTTGTATGTGGGTTTCTCTCATCATTGCAGTTGGAATCACTCCGTCCGAATTCTAGGGATGATTCGTAACGATGAGAAAAGCCTGTGGCTGGTGGGCGAGGACGAGGGAGAAGTTCACCTCGGCTTCACCGTGAGTTTCACCCAACAAGCGTCTCGCCCTACTCCTGGGTGACCCCACTGTCATTACGTTAACATGCTGTCATTCAACTGTCATCGTCACCATGACTTGAAAAGGGCTCTTTGCCTTGGTAACTCAACTGCGGCCCGCGGGCGCCCCCTGTGTGGCCCGCGATGGAATTGCAAAAAAAAAAAAAAAAAAGAATTACAGTGCACCTGAACGCACATGCAAGATACCCGCTGAATAATTGTCCAAATGTTCATGTCATTCTGGCCAATACTCCTGCCCAATACTTATAGCATTTCAGTCTGGAATATGGAATATCTTTCAATAATCTATGATTTAGCTGCTAAATTGTCAAATACCGCCGTCTGCTCGCTACCCAGGCACTTATGTATGTACTTAACCTAACTAACTATCCGGTGTGCACAACATTGTCAGACTAAACTCCGGCTGACACCCCAAAAACCTACAATCCGCTACAGAAAAATGTATATTGATTGTTTATTAACTGGCCCCTGGCCTTCTATCATTTCACGAAAGTGGCCCCCGGGCAAAGCAAGTTGAGTATCCCTGGTCTATACTATCATGGGATTATTGTGTAGAGTCACTGGGTTTGTAGGTTAGCACAGATCGACACGCTATAGACAATCAGAAGGTTATTCTTGGGGAAACCAACATGCCAATGGGAGCTATCAAATCAGATGGAGGCACAGATGAGAAAGATGCAAGCAAGTGCGATTCTAAGGGCCTATGTCCACCGGCTGCGGTACGGCTCCATGCAGCTGCCTGAACAGACCCACACTCATGTCATCTGTCAGACGCATGTGGGATCTGACAAAAATAGAACAGGTGTGTGTTTTTCCTGTACAGCATGTATTGCCCATCTATTAACATGGGCGGCGGTCTGTTTCAGCAGCGGTACCAGATCTGCACGGAGCCATACCGCTCCTTGTGGACCTTGGGTTTAAGTGTCATGTTGTCTTCTCTCCATCCAGTATGCCATGGGATCCAAAACTAGTCTCAATTCATCCTTCAGCTCAGTGGAACTGGAGAAGGACCAGCCAGAGGGGAAGGGAAGCTTGATAACAGCTGTTACTGTGGACAAAGGTACTGACAGGGATCTACTACTACTACTACTACTACTACTATGATTGCTACTACTACGAATACTGTTTAGGGCTGAAACGATAACCGGTTTAATGATAAACAGTGATAAAATTCCCTTGCGATAACTGTACCGTTTAAATTTGTCATTATCATTAAAACCCTATTACAGTGCTTTGAAAAACACAGTAAATACTCTCCATCATCAACCAAAGTTAGCAAGTCTCCAAGACGCAGACTTGGTGAAATGATTTCAGTGAGTGTATCAGTACTTTTTTGGTCTGAATTTTCAATATAAAACTTGGCAAATGATTTCAGTGTATGTATCAGTACTTTTTGAAAATGTTCAGCACATTTTAACAATACCACGATAACCGTGATCATTTTGGTGACTATATAATCGTGATATGAAATTTTCATGTCATTTCATCTCTAGTACTGTTGCTATTTTAAAAAGTGTGCGGTAACTACACATACCTGCTTGTTGATGTTTCAGTTTGGTTCATTATAGGATGATGTCATGTCTGTTCTTGCAGAGTTTGTGGTGTGTGGAGATGTCAAGGGCAACATGTGGTTCAACCAGCCTCCAGACCTTTCCTCCTGGAGCAGCAGAAAACCTGTAAGAGCACACAGACTTTAACTCTGATGTGTGTGTGTGTGGGGGGGGGGGGACAGAACAGAATATTGTACTATTATTGTAATATGTAATATTGTGGGAACGTAATGTTGAGTGTGTTGAATAGACTGTATCTGTTATCAATCAAATGTCAACATTTCAGGAACTAAGAAAAACAGCCTTGTTTTTGACTTGACCACCATGTATTTTTGAGTTTAACCAATGCGGTTTTGAAGAGGTATTCAGTGTTTACCACAGGATTTAGTGAGACTACGGTGGGTGGACCTCTGACCCTTTAGGGGGGTCCGGGCGCATGCTGCCCCGGAAGACAATTTTGTACATTTTAATGTTAAATGCATCAATCCGGTGCACTTTGAGAGCAAAATTAACAAATTAGACTATGGTAGGACACATTAGACTATGGTGGGTTAATGGGAAACACTGAGTCATTCATAAACCAGTGGTCAAGTCCCGCGAAACTTTCCTGCCGGCTGGCCTGTGTGACTTGACGAGAGTTGGTGACACAGACCCCGGATGAGGATATGAGATCCCTGGTAAAGACCACTGGAAATAGCCCGGGGGTGATTAGCAGTCTGATGTTTCTTTAGGGATCATATAAATGACGATATGGGTAGAAAACGGGAAGAAAACTGTCTATTTACATGGAGGAACAGCACGCTGCCATGTGGCCCCGACGGAGCGCCATTCTAGGACTGGTTTGGACACTATTTATCTCAAAACAACGCCTAGGAGGCACAAAATCGCTGCGGAGAACACTGGGTGAATCGTCAGATAATAATTAATGTGAGGAGAGGGCTCCAGGTTAAAAAAAGTAATTTTCTGATACTTTCAAACTTTTACTCAAGTAATATTTTAATAGGTGACTTTAACTTCTACCAAAGTCATTTTCTGTAAGATAGTTGTACTTTTACTCAAGTGTGGCTTCAGGTACTTCATCCATCACTGAAAGTTTACATATAAGTGAAACACACACACGCACACGTACAGTATGTATGTTACTGTATGTATGTATGTATGTATGTATGTATATATATATTGGAATCCTCATGACCCAGGTCTATACTGCGTGTTTTTTATTGATGAAGGCTTTGTTTGTCCCCTAGGCCCACAGTGACAGGATCAGTGTGCTGAGAGTCACCAGCAGCACCATCATCTCGGCTTCCTACGACAGGACAGTCAAGCTGTGGGACCGGACCACCAAGAAACAGGTAACATTACAGCAGTGTTAAAGGAACAGTTTGCCCAATAATCCAGTCATTATCTGCTCACCCCCATGCTGGTAGAAGGTTGGGTGAACTTTTTAGTCCACAAAACGTCTTCACTGTCGCCGTGAGCGGCAAGTTGCGTTTTCGCGTTCACTTTCAGCTCACGACAGGGTGTAAATGACATCTTATCAGGGCTTCTGCACATGATTACGCCAGACGAGCAGTATGGAGGCACTTTAGTTTTTTATTCTGTTTGAAAGCTGGTCACCATTCACTTCAGATGTTTAGGGGAATGCTGGAAAACAGTTTAGCTGGAAAACCACAAATGTTTTGGGGCTAAAAAGCGGTCCTTCCACCGGCATGGGGGTGAGTAGATAATGATTGGATTTCCATTTTTGGAAATCGGCTCTGGTGAAATAAAATCGATCTCCTTGATCAGCCTTAACATGACGGTGGTTTTCAATTGTTTTGAGAGAGAAAAGGTCTGCTGCTCGGGAAGCCCTTGTAGTTGTAACTGATATCGGATACGTATCGGATACGCTTCTTTTCCTTTCCAGTTTCATCTACATCTACTGTAGCTCTGCACCTGCCCTATTCAGGTTTGGATGTGCGTGTCTACCTTTTCACACAAGCAGTATTGCCAATATGTACATTACGAGTTCTCTCTACTCTCTGTCTCTCTCTGTCTCTCCAGGTGGGTATGTTTGTGTGTGGAGCTCCTGTACTGGTTTTGGAGGTGAACCCACAACAACCCAACGAACTGGTTTGTGGCGACGGACTGGGAAAACTCTACTTTCTCTCCTGGGCAGAATAATTCCTCTAGCTTTACGCAAAATCTAAGATTTAAAACTTTATTGCCATACTAACCGATGTTTCTTGGCATCACTCTCAGTGAATATGCAGTAGATGTATTAAACATGGTATTTGCAACAGGAATTCATTAAATCACATACAGTAAGCTTGTGAGAATTGTTTTGAGTAAACCTTACACTTGCAGCTTATAATAATGGCTATAATGCTGTACTCGTATCTCGACTCTAATATGTCTACACATGCCTATAATCTGATGGGGAAGAAACTTCCAGGTATAATGAGCAAGCTTTAAAACTTTGATGTGGTAATTATCTGTTATAGATTTGTATAAGTTGAATAAAAAAAAAAAAAAAAAAATCTAACAGCTGCGACAGTAGGGCTGGTATTGTTTTTACCTTGTAGACCAGTCATTCTGTGAAAAAACCACATAACCAAGAATAACAAATTGAGACATAAGGTTTTTCAATGGATCCTCTTACCATTGAGCATGGTAAATAACATACTAAAAGTCTACCCAAATGAAAATTCCGGAGAGGGATCATTTTCAAGATGGCATCTGAGATTGCTGCAGGGGGGCTTAAAATGGCTATATCTCAATTTCAATCATGAGAGACCAGTGGGTAAAATTTAACAAGCCACCTTTATTCACAAATGGCATGGCAACTAATTTTGGCGTTATGACTCCATGATAAGATGTCGCTGCTCTTGTGGTGAGAGAGGAGGGCATCGGCTCAGACTAGGATAGAGAATCCCCCAAAAGGAAGAATTTATTCAAGTGTCTTACTGCTGCGCTGGATTCACATTCATAAAGTTAGAATTTAAAATCACCACAACCTAGACCCAATTTTCAAACCGGGGAGCGACTTACTGCTGACGCTATAATTTAGGGGAGTCCACCACCAACGAAATGCGATGATATTGCTATGCTGCACAGATTGCCATGCTTACCAATTAAGGAAGGCGGGATCTTTGGGCCGATAATATGGAGGCCTGCTCCGGACAGATGTAGGCCGCGTAGGCTGACGAAGACCAGCACCCCCATTTTTAGTAAATTATTTTACTCATGTCAGGGAAGCGCATAGTATCTTTACAAGATCTGGTATTTCCAATTTGTCTTTGTACAGATTTAAAAGTCTTGTTGGTAAGGGTTCCTTTGCCGTCATTGGTGCTTCTGAGTGGAATAGTCTGGATTTGCTCATTAAATCATCTAACTCTCTTTGTAGCTTTAAACGGTTAACTAAAGCATCACTGTTGGCAAAAGGCTCCTCTGTAGATAACCCTTTTATTCCTCTTGTTTGTATTTGATTTGTGTTGCAGAGTAGTGCAATTAATCCAACGTTGAAATGGTTTTAGAACTTGTGTTGTTTGTATCTCTTGTTTCTTTTTATTCCTGATCTGTATTATTTATATGATGTGTGTTACCGTATGTCCTGTTTTTATAAGACCAGGGACCATGTTGGAAATAAGTGCTCACACTTTTACAGTACATGTTTATATCCCTTGGATCTTGTTGTCTTTTATATCCACAATAAATCAAAGCAGTTAATCAAATCAAAGCGGTTCAAAGTCCTCCTCCTCACTCACAAAGTCCTCCATAGCCCTGCCCCCTCCTACCTCACCAACCTGCTTCACCACTAGCCTGGGTGAATCCAGCCTCCACGTGACCTGCTCTCAGACCTGTTCTCAGTCACTACCTAGTGACTGGGAACAATGAGAGCAGATCACGTGGGGGCTGGGTTTACCTAGGTTACTTCACCACCACACTCCTCCGCTCCCTCCCTCTGAAGTGGACTTCACCCTCAACTGCATTCCTGGAGATTGATACGTTTTCTGAACACGGTTAACAACAGTAACTCGCCAGTGTCGCCAGCTAGTTACGTTAATTAAAGTGTGTTTTAGCTAACTTCGTTATCTAGCTGACATCAGTTAGCGTCGCAAGGAAATGACGCAGCTAGCACTACAGCTTCCCCCAGAAGTATGGCTCCACGTGTTTGGGTATCTCTCAGAGGCGGACAGGTACAGTGTCCGCACATGCTGCATGTATTTCAAGGAACTTGCCGACCAGTCATCTCTTTGGAAGGACAGCGTGGTGGTTCTGCGTTTTCAAGATGGCCAGCGTTATAACAGTGAATTCTGGGCCACTCTTCACCGCAGAGAGATCACTAGTGTCGTGGTTCAAAGCATCGAAGCGGAGGACTGGAAGGAGCTCGCCCTGTCGCTTCCAACTCTCACTGCACTCGTGATGGACCGCGGCTCTCAATGTCGCCGCTCGTTTGACGACTGCCGGTTGACGGGTCTGCATGTCTTACAACAGACATTCCCAAATTTAAAGCGTCTGGCTATTAGGACCTGCTGGTGTTCTCCTGTTTTGATAGATGGCTCCATTGTGGCTCAACCCCAGCAGCTGACTCACCTCAGGATATGCAATGTTGAGTTTCCCTGTCCAGCGGAAGAGGCCTTGATGGCCGTTGTCTCACAGTTTACCAACCTGACATCTCTGGTTTGTCATCATAAAGGGAGCCATGGAGACCCAGTTAAGATGTTCTACTCCATCATTACCTGTTTGCCTAAGCTGAAGCATCTCTCATGGTTGTGTCAGACAATCCCTTCTCTGCACTGTGATCGCTGTAATGTTAGTCCAGACCCCCCAGGAGGAACAGGTGGATCTACTGGTGCTGCAGCCTTGACCAGTCTGCAGCTTGCTGACTATGAGAATCCTTTGCTGTCAGAAAACATCATGAGGCTCTTCCCTAACCTGCAGACTCTTGCTGTGTTCTACAAGGAGGACCCATATGCTCGTTATGATATTGAACCCTGCCGCTTGTACACATGGTTGGGGGACCTCCATCAACTGACCACCCTCACCGTTGTCAATGGTCCGCCAATTCATATGTATGGAGAGCTCATCCCAGCCACAGTGACGAGTCTAACCTATGCTCATCCTTCTCGCTGCTTTGACATTCCAGACACAGACCTGGGATGCGTAGCAATGGCAGTTCCAGATCTCCTCCACCTTCACTTGGACCCATGGCCCTCACGTTTGGGAGCTTGCATTTGTAAAATCCCAAACTGCTTTCCAAAGCTCAGGAGCCTTAACCTCCGCCTTGAGAAGAATGTAGAAGAGAAGGGGTTCTTACGCCTTCACCAATTGCAGAACCTGAGACAGTTGGAGATTCTTCTGGCGTTTGATGAACCCACGCTGTACCTCACCGAGCTTATCCAAAAGCTCCAAGCCCTTTCAAACAACAGGATTCAGGTCACCACCTCCCCTCACTCCAGAGACCGGCTGGACTCTCTGACTTATTGTTCTTTTGGAGGTCAACGGCAGTGTGTTTACTGTCTTCCACATCCACAGCAGGCCTACTACATTGTCAGATGAACTTATTAGTAATCTCTATGCCTTTGCCAATGTTAACAGCAAGCGATATATCAAAGTGCAACATGTAGCATTAATGACATTGAGTTCTGAAAAGTGTTTTCATAAATCTAGAGTACAGATTGGCAGGGCTATACCCTAATTATGCCATCAGATTAATGTAAAAGAAATAGTTTGCAAGTAATAAGTAATAAGTCACTGCTCAAAAAACCTGATGTTAGATTACCTGCCTACCAACATGAGGGTCGCAGGTCCGCGCCCCCGTGTTACCTCCGGCTTGGTAGGGCGTCCATACCGATTGGCTGTGTCTGCGGGTGGGAAGCAGTACCTCAAAAGCTCCAAGCCCTCTCAAACAACATGATTCAGGTCACCTCCCCTGCCCACATGTACAGTAGCCTACCCACTGGACTGTCTGACTTCTTGGTCTTGGAAAGCTCAATCAAAGTCAAACTGTTTACTGTGGTCCATACTAGTACATTGTCAGATGATCTCATTCGTAATCTCCATAATAAACCTTTGTCACTGTGCCACTGTTACAAGCAAGTGATAGCCTATATTATTATTATCAAAGTGCACCATGTAATGATACATTAGAGAGATCATCATATCTACACTATGACAGGAGTGTCTGTGTGTGCGTGTGTCTCACTCTCTGTCCTTCGCGTATCTCGAGAACCGTTGGTCGGATGGACTTCAAACTTTGGGAGTGTGCCAAGGGGGACCTGACTGAGTGCAGTGCCCTGTTTTCGTACAATTTGGCATAGCACCACCTACTGGCAGCAAAAATGCGGTTTATCTCAAGAACCGTTTGTCCGCTCGACTTCAAATTTGGGGAGTGCGCTGATGGGAACTCGACACAGTGCAGTGCCGAATTTTTTTGCAATTCGGCACAGTGCCACCTACTGGCAACAAAAATGCGGTTTATCTCGAGAACCGTTGAGTGCAGAGAGCTGAATTCCGTGCAATTTGGCATAGCGCCACCTACTGTCAACACAAAAAGTGGTTTATCTCGATAGCCATTTGTCCGATCGACTTCAAACTTGCCGAGTACGTCGCTGGGAACCCGAGAAATTGCAGTGTTAAACCTTGTGCAATTCAACCAATAGGTTCAAAGCTTTCATGTATCTCCAGGACCGTCCGATCAACTTCTGTATGTCTGTCCTTCGTGTATCTCGAGAACCATCGACTTCAAACTTGGGGAGTGCGCTTAGGGGGACCTGACTGAGTGCAGTGTGTGTGTGGGGGGGGGGAGCGCCCACGGGTGGTGAATGGGGGAACGGGCACTGCATTAGTATATAATAATAATACAAACTAAGCAAGCTGTGAGGGGGGGGGGGGGGGCAGTTAATGATCAATCAATTAAAGTAATAAATCTGAACTGATAAAAAAAATTATGGTAATGTTTGGTTATTAATTCTACCTCATTCCATTAGCTGTTTTCACAACCTCAGCCATTTTGTGTCTAAAAGGCAGGAGGAAGTAACACAGGTGCACCGTGCAAGCAAAACATTAACGAGGGCCTTGGCTGGAACACCTAAATGGATTGGAAGTTGGAAACCCTCATTAATATTTGCTTGCACATGTGTTACTGCCTTTTAGACACAAAATGGCTGCTGGTGAAAAAGGTCCATGACGGTGAGCTTCATGGTAGTGTTGACCTGTGGTTCATGTTGCTTGTTCCCTCATGATCTCCGGTCAGGATTACTTCCAAAACACAAATTAGCTGATTCCGTTTTTAATCATTAGCCTAATGTAATATTCTGCAATAACGTTGCTAACCTTGCCACTTTTAGTTACATTTGTATTGCTTTGCTTTCAAATCTACTAAGAATATGCAGCTTAATCTACAATATTCTTTACACTGGTGTTATCACCATCCTCTCCAACAGGGGTTTTCAAAGTGGGAGGCTCAGGCGGGCCTCCCCAGGGGGGCTCAGTGAATAGAAGTGAAAATAATTATTAAAAGAAGATCATAGAAGCTCCTTTTTCCAAGCTTTGTCTGGGGGGAGGCCCGCAGTCTCAGGCTTTGAAAACCCCTGCTCTACAACTGCTCTTGATTTAGCTTGGGGAAATTACACTTGATTAAGTCTTGGAACATTTCATAATTTAGGTCATCATCCTGTAAACAGGTTTCTGTTTCTAATAGTAATCACTTACTGTTTGTTTATTATTCATTTCATATAAAAAAAATTACCGTATGTACATTAACCCAATTTTGTGTGTTGTTAGATGTCATCAGTGATGGTGTCATCAGTGATGTAAATCCTTCCTGGCTCAGGCTATAGTGGTGGGAGTATTAGGTACTGAGTTATTTTTTCACTTTCTGTTTGTTTTTTCCCTGACTAATGATATGCAAATTAGCACGTGGTCCTGGTTTACTATTGCTAAAAAACAATTTCTAAATGGGGCCCAATTTGTCGAAACTGTACACACAAAAACCAAAAACATATACATAAAATACAAAATATCTTACATCTCTTGCCAAATCAAACACTTCATTCAAAAAGATATAAATCTTCTAAAAAAATATATTTTTGTGTCAAACCTTTACACACAAACACCAAATAAATAGACCTTTCCACATGCCAACTGCACGCTGATGTGCTAAGTATGAAACACAAGTATGGCCTTTTCATTTGTAGCATGCTGTAAATATAGACTATGAACACAAATGCAATGGGGAAACAAACAAATGTGTTAATTCTCAATACTCATACAGGATACTCATAACATCAGATTACCGAAGATGACATGAACATAGGTGATTTCTTCCTCCTGTGTGGGGGGTGGGGTCAGTAAAATCATAGAGGGTAGGATTTCTTACCTGTTCTCATTTCAAAATGTCCAGATGACACCTGCTACAGTAGCGGCTCAAATTAAGCTGGACCCTCTGACCACAACCAGCCTCTTGTAGACTCAAGCCATGGTTGACTTCATGGTCGAAAAACTCATCTGTGACACTTCTATTTCTTCTTCTGACCTCTCGCCACTCCTCATCCTCTTCCCTCCTCCTCATCCTAGTCCTCGTGCTCGTCCTACTCAAACACCCAATTCCTCGAACTCTTTCTCCACAACTTTTAGTTTGGATGTCCAATGTTATTTGCAAAAAGTGTGTTTTAGAATGTTTGTGTAAAGCAGAGAATGTGTAAGGTTTTAGCATACGTGCTCAATAGGCTACATGCATTAGTGGTTTCAATAATTGTGCCATAATACCAGTTTTCATGTCTTAGCAATTGCAAAAAACTGTAAGGGATCAGGATGTTGGTATACAAACGGCTTCAACAGCTTCTGGGGGCAACTACCGTTGGTTTTAAACAGCAGTTCATGGTGAAACCATGCCCTCTTTGAACTGTAACTACTCCTTTATACGTTAAGCTAGACACTCCATTTAAACTTTTTTCAGCCTTTATAATGGTACCCTATCGAGCCAGCCTGAGTGTGTCTCACTCTAGCAGGCTTTACTTTTTACTAAACTAGGCATCTCGCGAGCTACAAGCACTCGATTCCTAGGCTCGCCCGCTGCGTGGGCTTGCTAGCTCGGCTGCTGCATGGCCTCCCCTGTATGTGTGTGTGTGTGTGTGTGTTGCTCACAAAATGTTATTGCCCTTAAAGGAACACTCCGCCCATTTTCAACTAGCTATGTATCATTAGAACATCAGTAGTATATCAGAAAACTGTAAACGGTTTTGAAGTCTGTCATTTAATTTGACAGTTATTGAGTGTTAAAGTGTGGACCAGTGACATCACTGGTCCACACTAACTCAAATTAATAACTCATTAACTCAAATCAACTCTCAATAACTGTCAAACATCATTAATCTAGTTTGACAGTTATTGAGAGTTGATTTGAGTTAATGAGTTATTAATTTGAGTTATTAATTTGAGTGTGGACCAGTGATGTCACTGGTCCACACTTTAACACTCAATAACTGTCAAATTATATGACAGACTTCAAAACCGTTTACAGTTTTCTGATATACTACTGATGTTCTAATGATACAAAGCTGGTTGAAAATGGGCGGAGTGTTCCTTTAAGTTTACATGTGTGCGGGGGGGTGGCCCCCTTATGACATCACTAATGGCATCATCAGTCTTATGACATCACTGATGACATCATCAGTGATGTCACAATGCCACCTTGTGTGTGCCCCCTTATGACATCACTGATGACATCATCAGTGTGCTTCCCCTTATGACATCACTGATGACATCATTAGTCTTATGACATCACTGATGACATCATATGCCTTCTTGTGTGTGTTTCTGTGTGCATGTACTCAGTGGGACAAAAATGTAAACAGAACAGAGCCCACATTGCCAAAATTATATAATATACGGTATATATATACTGTATATTATCAGTATATAAATGGGAGCTGGGGCTCTGTATGTTTCTCTGTCCCACTGTGATGTCATAAATCCCACTGTGACATCATCTGTGATGTCATAAATCCCACTGTGACATCATCAGTGATGTCATAAATCCCACTGTGACATCATCAGTGATGTCATAAATCCACTGTGACATCATCAGTGATGTCATAAATCTGACATAATCAGTGATGCTGGTCTCATTGGCCACACAGCAGCCGAGCTGCGGGCAAGGCCGTGCAGCGGCCGAGCTGCGAAATGCGAGCTGCAGGGCCAGCTCGGCAAGCTGCAGGACGGGCGAGGCCGCGAGATCCCTAGTATACACACACACAACCACACATATAGATTCACACATTTTACATCTTCAGTATCATGTGTTGGTCAATTGTTTTTAAAGTTATGGCAAGAAAGCTTCCACAAGGTGGAAATTCAAAAACTGAATCACCCTACCCTATACAAAAGATGCAAAAACAAACTAAGTACAAAGATTTTATTTTTGATGCACAGTACAGATGTTAGAGGGGGGGTGGCTTCACTCAGCATCTGCCCACAGTTGGGGAAAAACCAAACCATTTTTCTTCTGGCGATATTTGCGGACTGCCTCTCTGTTTCTTGCTCGGTAGATTTCCCTCTTCATTGGGTCAACAGTCTTGCCTTGAGACAGTCCCGCAGAATCCACTTTCTTCTGGTGATATCGACGCCGGGCTGCCTCTCTCCATTTTGCTAACTGAATTTCCCTCTTCATTGGGTCAACAGGTTCAGATTTTTTCTTCTGGCGATGTTTGTGGGCTGCCTCCTTCTTTCTTGCTAAGTAGATTTCCCTCTTTGCTGAATCAACAGCAGGGTCAACACTCAGTCTGTTACGATATTGACGGACTGCCTCTCTGTTTCTTGCACAGTAGCGTTCCCTCTTCTTCATTGGGTCAACAGGCCCAGGGTCAACAACACTCTTGCCTTGAGACAGTCCCACAGAATCCTTTTTCTTCTGGCGATATTTGCGGGTTGCCTCCTTCTTTTTTGCTAGGTAGATTTCCCTCTTTGCAGGGTCAACACTCAGTCTGTTTTGATATTGACGTACTGCCTCTCTGTTTCTTGCACGGCGGATTTCCTCCCTCTTCATTGGTTCAACAGTTGCCCCTTTCGGAACTGTATCGGCATATGATGGGATATGTGGAGGGGATATGATCACATCATATGCCGATACAGTTCCGAAAAGGGCAAGGTCAACAGGGTCAACGCCCTTCTCTTGAGACAGTCCCGCAGAATCCTTTTTCTTCCGGCGATATCGACGCCGGGCTGCCTCTCTCCATTTTGCTAACTGAATTTCCCTCTTCATTGGGTCAACAGGTTCAGATTTTTTCTTCTGGCGATATTTGCGGGCTGCCTCTCTGTTTCTTGCACGGTAGATTCCCCTCTTCATTAGGTCACCAGGGTAGATTCCCCTCTTCATTAGGTCACCAGGGTCAACACTCTTGCCTTGAGACAGTCCCGCAGAATCCCCTTTCTTCTGGCGATATCGACGCCGGGCTGCCTCTCTCCAGTTTGCTAACTGAATTTCCCTCTTCATTGGGTCAACAGGTTCAGATTTTTTCTTCTGGCGATATTGACGGACGGCCTCTCTGTTTCTTGCACGGCGGAGTTCCCTCTTCAGTGTTGGGTCATACTCACCGTTTCCTTGAGACCTACAGTAGGTCATGTTATGTCCCGCAGCCTCAGGAGAGTCGCTCACCTTGTTGCTAACGTTAGGCACCAGCACCATCTGCTGGCCGTAAGGTGTCCGGGCATACTGCAGGCTGGTGCTGCTTTGCTGGACTGTGAGATCTAGAGGTTCTTCCTGAATGCCTTCAGACCCTGGGCCCAGTTGGCTGGCCTGGTAGATTGGGGTGGTGGTGGTATCTGTCACTCCTGTGGAGGCAGGGGTGTCATACTTTCCCTGGGTGTGGCTGAACTGCTGTAGGACTACTTCTCCCATCATCCCTGGACACTCATTTTTTGTCCTCATGTTGCTGCTCTGCTCTGCTCAAAGACGTCAGGTACAAAAAGATAGCTGTGCCTCATGGATGTGCTCTTATATAGGCCTACGGCCGGCCTACGTCATAATATGACGTCATCGTCACTGACGTCAAGCGATCATGACGTAATTTGGAGTCTGGCCAGAGGCCAATATGAAACGCGAGTAAGCTACTCAGGCTGCATCCCCCTTTCATTTTTACCATAACGTTTTACAATAGGCTTGAGAGAGTTTTGAGTTGTTACTGCAGCGCAGCTAGCCAGAACCACAACACGAGACTTTGGCGTTCAGCCATCAAATTACGTTAAACAGATGAATGGAATAGCTCACCTACGGTTGACAGACGAATTGCTGGCATTACCGCCGTCAGCCACCAACTGGCATGTGTATCAGAAAGTCTAGTTTGTTGCTGGTAGTTTAACGTTTGTAGTCTTTGTTAATCGTCAAGTCAAGTTTATTTGTATAGCACATTTCATAGAGGCAATTCAAAGTGCTTCACATAAAATCGTGTATAATAAAGTAGGCTACTCTAGTCTAATCTTCATTTAGCCTAATTGTATGTGTTCTTGCCTGCGTGTTTCTCACAAAGTAGCCTATCAAAGCTCACCAAGAAGGAAATGTAGCTGAATTTGTCCGTTGTCTGTCAGTAGATGGGCCACTCGTGACCAATTATTTCTGGGTAAACGTTCATAGCCTACTCCTACTTATAGCCTAGCCTATAGGTGGTCTAATATCACTTAATGGTTCACCACCAAAGAAAACCACAAAAATCTTAAGTCTTGGAACATTTCATAATTTAGGTCATCATCCTATAAACAGGTTTCTGAGTAGGCTAATAGAGAGTAGGCTAATCCCCTTCACTTGAGAGGCTCAACTGGACAGATGCTGGAAAGGTTTGTTGCACACAAATGAACACTTTGAAATCCTTCAATTGATCTTAACTCTATTTTAGCTTCCCTATTTTACATTCTAAACATGGTAGGCTACCTCGATCAGTAGCCTACTTACTCTCCACTAGACGACCTCTGAATTAATGCTTCTTACAAAACACTGAAGTCAGCATATTTCCACAAGTAGTAGCCTGTCTATCACGTTTTCAAATATTTTTCTATTGTGACCAGGATCCAAAATTAACTTTTTTTGTTGTGTTTTTTTGTTTTTGTTTTTTGTATGGTGAGTGACGCAAATCTACCAGCTTGTATATTTTACCAGCATTTGCCTATTGGCTGGTGCAAATTGGTGGACCCTGATTGTGACCACACACAAAAAGAAAAGACAATGCCAATCAACAAAAAAGTGGAGTAGTAAAGAATGTATTTTATACAAAAAGTCAACAACACTAAAATACAATAGAAAAGGCAGGCTCCTTTTATCTACGGTGGCTGAAAATAAATGACTGATGACATCATGATTGAGTGGCAGTATAAAGGCTTCTCATGATGGGCAGTGTTGAAGTCAACTTTTTGCCTTTAGCATCAACATGAAGGCCTGTGGAACAGCAAAATAAAAGCAGAAACAACATATTGGGGATCAGAAATAACATGCTATCCAGATTCAGAACTATGGTCAGTGTGTAGATATTTAATTCATTAAGTGTAGAGAACCAAACTGACCCCTCAACCAAATAATTTTGTAATAATTCACGAAATAGTTTGATCTGCCAAATGGGCAATCAAATTGTGACAACTGAGATTCTCAGTGAGAAGCCTGGAGTGATACAACAATGCAGACATTTTTAATGTGGGGGTTTAGCTAGGTAACAATGGGATACAGCAGCTCTGCAGTACGACATCGTATATGACATCACTGATGATCTCACAATGTCTGACATCGCTGATCATGTCACAATGTCTATGACATCGCTGAAATTTGTCACAATGTCTATGACATAATCAGTCACCACTGGTCCACTCGGTGATTGTGGGGCATGACATCATCAGTCGGGGGGGGGGGGGGAGGGGGGCATTTACATGACATCATCAGTCACCACTGGCCACCACTCGACAATGATGACAATGACGTCATCGCTCTGCCCACCAATCGAAGCTTGGGGCTTGGGCATGACCACACTCATACCCACAGGGCATACAGATGTTATAGAAGTTATGTTAACATGTTGTGTATATTTTATACTTTTTCTTAACTCAAATTATAAACTCCAAAAAAGTTTGGAAACGTTATTTCAGTCGATTATTTCTCCCCTTTAATAATATCAATTGGTATTGTATTTTATAACACTAGGGATCTCACGCGCTACGCGTGCTTGATTCCTAGGCTCGCCCGCAACGGGGGCTCGTCCGTCCTGCAGCTCGCCGATTCGCAGCTCAGCTGCTGTGTGGCCAATGAGACTAGCATCACTGATGATGTCACAGTGGGATTTATGACATCACTGATGATGTCACAGTAGAATTTGACATCACTGGGATTGATGACACCACTGATGATGTCACAGTGGGATTTAGGACATCACAGTGGGACAATCACAATGGGAAAGAGAAACAGAGAAACAAACAGACAGACAGAGCCCCAGCTCCTATTTATAAACTGATGCTGATGATGATGATTGGAAAGCCTGATTAGTCACCTTTACAACGAGGTACAACTTGTAAGGATCGTGCATTCGTGGAATGAGCAACACAGCTAACCATGTGGGTAGCGCCCCAAAAGAATGTGCCAAAATCCCCTGCCATATTCTTCTGTTGGTATTCACTCTTGTTTTGAGCTTCAAGTGCTGGCAGGTGTGTCACAGGTATGTGACTGGCACCTGATTGACACCTAATTTGCGGTGCCAAGGTGCCAAGCAGTTGTGGCTGCGTATGGATCTTCCACACGCTACTGAGGTCCCTGATAGTGTAAAACGAATAAAGTGTAAAAATGGCCAATATGTGTTGTTTTTTCGTTATCACTGTGGGAGAGTGCAATCAGCCAATCCACCAAGCAACTCAAAACAAGAGTGAATACCAACAGGGGATTTTGGCTATTTGTTTTGGGGCGCTACCCACACGTTTAGCTGTGTTGCTCATTCCACGAATGCAGGATCCTTACAGGCTTTCCAACGATATAAAATACAATACCAATTGGTATTATTATTAAAGGGGAAAAATAATCGACGAAATAACATTTCCGAACCTTTTTTGAGGAGTTTATGTTTGATCTATTTGTGTATGTCTATTGTCTAGTTATTTGTAATTATTAAATTCCCAGTGAAGTTTACAATTTCAGTGCACTAATGTTATTTTGGACATTAAAGTTTACTGTTAAACTGTAAAATATCATTACATATCTCAAGTCACAGGCTACCTTTGTCAAGTGTTTCATATTTGAGGGATCATTGCAAAAAATGTGTGTAATGTGTGTGTATAAGTAAGAATATCGGACGATATAACAATATCAGATTTTTTTTTACTCCATAATATCGGTATCAGGCGGCATCGGCACCAAAAATCCAGTATTGGTCGGGCTCTAGCTTAAAGTCACTTTTAATATACTTTTACATTAAAACAAATGCAGAATTAGTTGCAAATACTATTTGACCTTGGTGTGATGCTGTTTGACATCAAAGCCAGACATGTAAACACATCTTATCATCTAATGGTTTTACAACTCTGCTGTCTGTATTGAATTGCTTCTGTCAAGTTGATTATTAACCTCTTTAAAGAGCAATAAGACGTGTGTGTGTGTGTGTGTGTGTGTGTGTGTGTGTGTGTGTGTGTGTGTGTGTGTGTGTGTGTGTGTGTGTGTGTGTGTGTGTGTGTGTGTGTGTGTGTGTGTGTGTGTGTGTGTGTGTGTGTGTGTGTGTGTGTGTGTGTGTGTGTGTGTGTGTGTGTGTGTGTGTGTGTGTGTGTGTGTGTGTGTGTGTGTGTGTGTGTGTGTGTGTGTGTGTGTGTGTGTGTGTGTGTGTGTGTGTGAGTGAGAGACTACACGTCTTTAACAGTAGAAATTACATAGACATAGACACAAGGTAGGAGTTTACGAGGAGTACCTGAAGGCAGCATTAACACGAGCGAGTAACACGAGCTCACAGGTGGAGCAGCAGGCCACGCCCTCTTCTGACCAACAACATCATTCTCGGTCAGATCAGGTGGTGAATAGAAGAGAAGAACAGGCTCTGCCGGTTTCAACAGGGTGTCTTCTCTCTCTCTCCCTTCTTCTGAAAGTCAAGAAAAGACAGGCAAGTAGGCCTAGTCGCGTCACCATATTTTTCCACCAGGGAGGAACTCTCTTCACAGCCGGGATCAGAGAGAAGAGAGCCGACATCACTACGGGAAAGTGTCGAAACTGTGGTTGAGATTCTCAACTTGAGAAGTGGCGTAACGTATCAACAAATCCCTGCTAACTTCTGTTTAGCAAGAGAGTAACGTTAACTCTCGCTATTACTGCCAGGAAAACAACGACAGGCGTTATGGTAAGTTGACATTGAACGTTTTGCCTGGAAATTTCATGTTGACGTGTTTGCTGAAAATGGATCTAATGCCCTTGAGTGTATGTATCAAAACAGGCATTTAGTGACATGATAAATGTTATTTTGGACAGGATCAGCGCTATGATAACCTGGATTTGGATTTGGACTGTGATGGAGAAGAAGGAGGAGGAGGCGTTGCTGTGAGTTGTGGGATGTTTTTAATTTGTTGTTTTGGGGTTTTCACTGTTTGAATGTATGGTTGGAATTCACATTTTTCTATTGGCAAGTCCAGAGTCTAGTAAACACAATTGCATTCAGTTTACACAGCTTTTTATTTGTGGAACAGATTGAACCCACCTGTTATAAATCTTTGTGACTATTAAGTTATCTGTATTCATCAATACTATTATCAAACTGATGTGTTAAGAGGATATATGGTTTTAAGGCAGTGATTCTCAACCCTTTTCATATCGACCCATACTTTAGTACATACTGCACAGCCATTCTTCGTTCTACATTCTCGATTGTAAATGAAATAATGCTGAAGTTTAACAATTTCTCAGTTTTCTGGGGACCCCTGAGGGTCCCCGAACCCCACGCTAAGAACCACTGTTGTAAGGGAAAGTAGGATGCATAAATCAAGGCTTTTTTGTGTGAAACTGATTTGTGTTTACTATTGCATTTGTTTGCCTTATGATGCTGAGGCAAACAGTAGGCCCTGGTGGTTTACCCCACCTTTTGTAAAACTACATCAATGTGGATGGATGACGTTGTTAAGTGTCGGGAACTGGGAAACTTCCTGGAACTTGGAAAGTTAAAATGGAAATGTAATAGGTCAATCACTTTCTGCATCCTTTACGGATCAGGCAGTCTCAATTGAGCTGTTCATCAGTGTACCAGATTAATAGGGCTTTCTCATTACTGATTAGATTACAGTAGTTGGTAGTGAATGTTCAACATTTCACCTCTGTTATTCACTAACAAATCCAGAAGCACAATGGAAATGTATTCCTGTGTTGTGGTCCTTGATATTTTTCAGATGCAAGCAATATATTAGGTTTCTAAAGTGTGTTTTTGGTTTACTTTTTCTCCTCTCCTCATTCAGCAAAAAGCAGCGATATTCGGTGGGATGTTCAAAAGATCCTCCAAGTCTTCAGAGCCGTCCCTCCAATTCCAGGTAATGTGGCAGATTTAGTTTTACATTTTAAAACTTTAATGCCTACATTAATACAATGTTTTTAGTTTTACAATTTAAAACTTTAACACCTACATTAATAAAAATGTTTTTAGTTTTACAATTTAAAACTTTTAACACCTACATTAATAGAATGTTTGCTGTTTGCTGTCCTTAAGATAAAATTCACAGTTGAATATGAATAGTTGATATTGAATATTTAATGCTAATATTATTTTGGGTATTTGACATCTTGAAGGAGAAAAGCTTCTGCACACCATGACATCTTAAAAGATTACAAAATAGCATTTAAAGGGGTGTATTATTGTATTTTTGTTTAAGTTCGGAGCAACCATTATTTTCTAAAATAGAGGTTTTAATTAAATTAAATTTCAAATATAGCAATGGATATACACAATTTGACTGTACATCTACTAACATAGATTTATTTTCTTTTTACAGGACAATCATTATTCGCCAGCAAACAGTGAGCTTTCACAGAGCAATGACAGTCTGAGTGAAAACAACAACGCTAAGGTATGTGTGTGTGTGTGTGTGTGTGTGTGTGTGTGTGTGTGTGTGTGTGTGTGTGTGTGTGTGTGCGTGTCTGTGTGTGTGTGTGTGTGTGTGTGTGTGTGTGTGTGTGTGTTCCCCTGATCTCTTCCCTGATGAACATGGATTGGAGAAATGTATTGTATTATAAATCGGTGACAGATCTGGTTTGATCTGGTTCAGCAGATCTGAACCTGGACTGACCTATTTAACGTTTCAGGAGAAAGGAGGCGTGTTTAAAGGAATCCTGAAGAAGAGCGCCAAACCTGCCAAAGAAGGAACGTCTACTCAGGTGTGTATTTAACTTTCATATTATCTGTTTATTTTTGAATATGTAACTCTTGTGATCTTATAATAATTAATACTGTTTGCTCTCCAGTGCTAGCACAGCAAACACACACACACACACACACACACACACACACACACACAAAACTGCAACACCAGCAACTCTATTCGCTTTTTTCACAGCAGCCATTTTGTGTCTCAAAGGCAGGAAGTAACACAGGTGCAACCAAAACAGTAACTAGGGCCACAACACTGGGACACCTATATGGATTGGAAGTTGGAAAGCCTCCTTAATGTTTTGCTAGCACCTATGTTACTTCCTGCCTTTTAGAGACAAATTGGCTCCTGTGAAAAAGGCCCATACGTCACTCTGTTGCTTGGTTGGTCAGTCCACAAAAAGTTCACCACCCGCCACAGTTTTCACTCTAAGGCTGAAGTTTGGCATGGAGGTTGTGTTTGTGCTTGTGTGTGTGTTTGTGCCCCTGTTTGTGCCCATGCCAATTGGCTAAAGGGGGGGGGGGGAAATTTCAAAATACAGAGTCACAGATGCAGAGTAGGGTGGGCTGCCGCTGCCATCTAGCCTGGTGAACCAGCCAATCACGTGAACTCACATTGTTTCATTCTGCATTTAAATAATGTGAGTTCACGTGCTCGGCTGGTTTACCAGGCTACCTGCCATCCTGCATTTCCGAAATTCACATTATGTGGTCGAAGCTATTGGGAATTTGCGCTTGTTTTTTTTGTCACCTCTCTATTTCACGAACAAGAATGTTAGTAACAATTATTAGTAATTTAAATAATTATTTGTATCTTTCTTTCTTTCTTTGTATTCATACATTCACCTTATTTTGATTATCCGGTTTGCGCATTACATTGATAATGTTATTTCACCAGAAGCACAATATATGCCACTCTTGACAACAAAAATGACAGACAATTTGGTAAATAAAATATATACGGTACTGTGTATGTGTATATATATATATATAGATATAGATATATATATATATCTATATATATATATAATTGCAGAAAACAAATACGATTCTAAAATATTGATTTTAATATGTGTGTTTTTTACAGGCGACCCTCTCTGTACAAAACACTGAACTGTCTGTCAGTAGTGACAGCTTACCTGACAACAACAAATCATCTAAGGTGAGTTTATTTTCTTTAGGGCTCCCATGGGTCCTTGAAATCCTTTAAGGTTTGTGAATTTGAGAGAGAGAAAAATCATGTGTGGGAACCCTGTTTCTTGCTCTGTGTCCTGTTATACGTAACAGTTTTTTTTTTAAAGTCATTGAAACTAAAGCTGTCTTTCTTTCCACTTCCGTATTCAGGAGAGAACAGGTGTGCTGGGTGGGATCCTGAGACGATCACCCAAACCAGGACAGCGGAGGCCTTCACAGGTGAAACATGATCTTCTATTATATATATTCTCATCTGCACACTGTGGTACTTCACCTGAGAAATGAGTTAGTTACTCTGGATAAGAGTGTAAAAGTCTGTAAGTGTTGTGTTGTGTTGTGTTATCTTATGTTATGTTATGTTATGTTCAGTTGTTCCATAAAGACGCTGAATTATAATTTGTGTGTTTTCAGGACAATTTGTTAGTGGACAGTGAGCTCGTAGCCAGTAATGACAGTCTGTCAGAGAACAATGCTAAGGTGAGTCTCATCAACCAAAAGAAACTCTTTTAATGCATTTTGTTAAACTTTTTGTTTAATATAACAATAAAATAATTATGAACCATAATTTTACTTTCAATCCTTGTACATGAATTAGGATGATCAGATTATTATTATCAGTAGCTGTCGGTAGCAGTTGTCTCATGTAGGCTTCCTCCCTCTTTTTGTCCCATATAGAAACAGAGATACTGTATAGACATTTTAGTAAAAAAAAAAAAAGGGGTGTGCATAAGTATTATTTGGTTCTAACAGTACATTAGTAAGTCAAGTGTTTCCTTCATGTCACCCATGAATCATTTGTGTGTGTGTGTGTGTGTGTCTGTCTGTGTGTGTGTGTGTGTGTGTGTGTGTGTGTGTGTGTGTGTGTGTGTGTGTGTGTGTGTGTGTGTGTGTGTGTGTGTCTGTGTGTGTGTGCGCGCGCATGTGACGTGGGTGTGTGTGTGTTTGGGTGGGGGGCATACAGGGGGGATAGACCTGCATGCATCAGCATATTGGGTCAGAGTGCTGTCCTTTTGTATGAAGCACTAAATCCCTAAACACCTTTCCATTTGACGGCTGCATTATTTGAAAAATACCAGAGGGGAAGCTCTTCCAAAATCCTCCGCTGTGGGGGAAATTACTCAAATTAGAATTTTTGTTTTATTTATTTATTTATTTGCTTATTTGCTTATTTTTTCAGGAGACAGGAGGAATATTCAGTGGGATGTTTAAAAAATCCCCAAAGCCCTCAGCTAGGACCCAGTCTCAGGTGAGAGTTTTGGCATTTGGTATTTTCAAAGTGTACAGTGGTTCTTAAAGCGGGGTCCGGGGACCCCCAGGGGTCCTTGAGGGGCTTCCAGGGTTTCCACACTGCACAGCAAAAAGGGAAATTATTTATTTTCACTACTGTCTAATACCATCATACCATCCATAGTTAACACAATGACAGAATGTATAACGATTGTTGTGGTCATGGGTTTCATACATCTTCTATAATGAAACATCTCAAAACAAATCGGGGGGGGGGTACGGTGGTGCAGTGGTAAGCGCTGTCGCCTCACAGCTCGAAGGTCCTGGGTTCGATTCTCACCTGGGCCGCTGTGAACGCTGAAGGAATGCGTGCCCGTCCGCATGTCCTCGAGTGCCCACGGCACGACTGGGGTCGTCAAAAGGGCCTTTCTGTGTGGAGTTTGCATGTTCTCCCCGTGCCTCCTGGGGGTTTCCTTCATATAGGAACCCCCTTCACCAAAACATGCAATATCCTGGTTGCTAATGTGGTTCCTCCTCTGGTCGTTAAGGGCGCCCGTTCGGAGGGAGGGGAACTGGTTGGAATAGCGTGAACCTCCCACGTGCTATGTCCTACCAGTGAAGCTTCCCCTGTCAGGTGAAAAGAAGCGGCTGGCTAACTGCCCATGTCTCGGAGGAAGCATGGAGCCAGTTTCGGCTCTCCCCAGATCGGCAGAGGGTGGAGTAGCAACCAGGATAAATAAAAGTAAATTAGCACTAAGGGGGATAAAAATGGGATAAAAAAATCGGGGGGGGGGGGGGGGATCGTATCAGATGGGGGACCCTGGGACAAAATCTTATCAACTGGTCTAATAGAGAGCTGCAGGGATGACGTATTTTTCTAGTCAGAACGCGGAAGTCCCGGATCTGCCTCTGGGATTTTTGAATGGGTTTTTGGCGCGATGCTTCAAATAAGGTCTCTGGGCAATGCAAGCTTAATCAAACGCGAACCAGTGTTCAGCGGGATAATCTTCACACATGAGGACCACTTTCATGAGTTTAGAAGAGTAAATGCGAGCCCTAGAAGTAAAAAGCTTGTGCTAAGCTAACCAGAACTACACACAGTGTCGCATAGGCTTCCACGTCACGTCACCACTCAACCTGGAGTGTTGTTGATGTGTGCGCTGCTGTGCACTGATTACCCCGGGCTGAATGGGCTGAACCAGGTGAGGGAAAGAGAATTTCCGTGTTCGTCCTTTGAAGTGATGACATTATTGACGTATAATATCCCCGTCGACTCAACAGTGTAGTCTCATTTAGCCGTTTGCTAGCTAGCCGCCCTTTTAACGGCATGTAAAAGCGTAAAAACTCATAAAAGTGGTCCTCATGTGTGAAGATTATCCTGCTGAACACTGGTTCGCGTTTGAATTAGCTTGTGTTAACCACAGACCTCATTTGAAGCATCGCGCCAAAAACCCATTCAAAAATCCCATAGACGAAAACAGTGAAGAACCGGGAGTGTTAGCATCGATGTTTTCCGGACTCATTCTTGCAGCTCTCTATTTGTGTCATTTTAGGGGTCCTTGATGTGAGAAATTTTGAGACTACCAATGTTATTAGATGATGATTAATATTTATAATTTCTAGAGTGCATTCTCTCTTGTTTGTTTCAGGATGATTTGTCTGTACCTGGTGAGCTCTCAGGCAGCAATGACAATCTTTCTGAGAATAGCAGCACTAAGGTGAGGGTTATTAAAACCAACCTACTGAGATTCTTAACTGAAAGTATAACGTCAAACTACGTGTCTTAAGTGTCGGCTCCATGTTGTTTTCCCAGGAGAAAGCAGGAATATTCAGTGGGGTATTCAGGAAACCTAAGCTCTCAAGTGCCAAGTCTCAGGTAAGATGATCGATCGTCTTGATTGAAGGGTTTCAGCGAAAAACAAATCTGCATCCAGGGTCTCCACACTCCACAGTAAAAAGGAAAATTATTTATTTTCACTTAGGGGTGCTCCAAAAAATCGATTCTGAAAGGATCGCGATTCTTAATGCCACGATTCCTGGATCGATTCCAAACTCCCAAGAATCGATTCTTAAAATCGTAAAAAAAAGTTTACAGTTTACAGTTTACAGTGCAGTGTTTACAACGCAACATGCAAGATACCGGTTGAATAAGTGTCCAAATGTTCATGTCATTTGTGTACTGTACTGCCACGGTGCCACCACCTCTTGCACTTAAGAACTCTGGTTAATGTATTCCCCCAAAAGTCTACAGATCCCCCCCAGCCTATAAATCCATCTTATCTGAAGAACATAAGGGGGGAATTCCCCCCTAGTTTGCAAAATGAATTTAGGCCCTGACTGTAATACAGAAGTTGAATTTGAAGTTCAGCATTAATACATTTGTCATTTTTTGTCTTATATTTACCTTTGTGTGTTATTGCAATATAAAACTACATAATTGAGAATCGATTCTCGATTCTGGAATCGAGAATCGTTGGAATCGAGAATCGATTCTGGAATCGGATCGTGACCCCAGGAATCGGAATCGGATCGGATCGTGGCTTAGCCGGATCGGAGCACCCCTATTTTCACTACTATCTAATACCATCCATAATTAACACAATGACAGAATGTATAACGATTGTTGTGGTCATGGGTTTCATACATTTTCTATAATAAAACATCTAAAAACAAATCGTATCAGATGGGGGACCCTGGGACAAAATCTTATCAACTGGTCTAATAGAGAGCCGCAGGGATGACGTATTTTTGTAGTCGGAACGCGGAAGTCCCGGACTTCATGGTTCTTCACTGTTTCTGCCTATGGGATTTTTGAATGGGTTTTTGGCGCGATGCTTCAAATAAGGTCTCTGGGCAACACAAGCCGTTTGCTAGCTAGCCGCCCTTTTAACGGCACGTAAAAGCGTAAAAACTCATAAAAGTGGTCCTCATGTGTGAAGATTATCCTGCTGAACACTGGTTCGCGTTTGAATAAGCTTCTGCGGCTCTCTATTTGTGTCATTTTAGGGGTCCTTGATGTGAGAAAGTTTGAGGACCACTGCTGTAGCCCATTCGTCTACCAATGTTATTAGAGGATGATTCATATTTATAATTTCTAGAGTGCATTCTCTCTTGTTTGTTTCAGGATGATTTGTCTGTACCTGGTGAGCTCTCAGGCAGCAATGACAATCTTTCTGAGAATAGCAGCACTAAGGTGAGGGTTATTAAAACCAACCTACTGAGATTCTTAACTGAAAGTATAACGTCAAACTAAAGTGTTGGCTCCATGTTGTTTTCCCAGGAGAAAGCAGGAATATTCAGTGGGGTATTCAGGAAACCTAAGCTCTCAAGTGCCAAGTCTCAGGTAAGATGATCGATCGTCTTGATTGAAGGGTTTCAGCTCCAAAAAATTCTGCATCCATTTTGAGGAGCATTTTATTACCTAAAACCATGACATAGAACCAGGGTAAAAAAAAATGCCCTTTGGTCTGATTTGTTTGGATAATTTTCATCCTTTCTGGAGGCAATTTTATGAACTATGAAGTAAAATATTTGCAAACTAATCGTGCCTTTTTCCTATCTGTCTCCTATGGCTACTCCTCAATTTTTTATTTTTTATGATTCCCCCCCCCCCATTTTTCTCCACAATTGTACTTGGCCAATTTCCCCCTGCTGCCCCGGTCGCTGCTCCACCCCCGCTGCCGATCTGGGGAGAGCCGGAGACTAGCACCGCGCTTCCTCCGACACATGCACAGTTGCCGGCCGTTTCTTTTCACCTGACAGCGGGGAGCTTCACCGGCAGGACATAGCACGTGGGAGGATCACGCTATTCCCACCAGTTCCTTTCCGCCCCGACCGACCAGAGGAGGCGCTAGTGCAGCGACCCCTCAATCCAGCTTCCCACCCACAGGCACAGCCAATTGTGCCTGTATGGACGGCGCCCTACCAAGCCGGAGGTAACATGGGGGTTCGAGCCTGCGACCCTCGTGTTGGTAGGCAGGGAATGTAACGCCCCACGGCTACTCCTCAATTATTGGGGGGGGAAATATATATATTTTTTTTTATATATATTTTTTTGTCAGCTCATCCAAAAAATATAGATGAATAGTGTGATTGCAATAAAAGGTACTCCTTTATTGGGGCTTTTTTTACCCCCTCATTTTAATTTCACAGGCATTTTATGAACTTTCATGGGCATATTTGCCCTGGGCCTGACTGTTACAAATTCTGGAATGACATTCTGTATGTATTCTGTATCCCTCTGTATCAGGATGACTTGTCTGCAGACAGGGAACTCTCTGCCAGCAGTGACAGTCTATCAGAGAAGACGCCAAAGGTGAGAGATGAGGCCCACTGTTTGTTTGTTTGTTTGTTTCAGCCCCTGATCTTGGGTATTGTGTTCACATGAACTGTACTGAATTTAGTCTAAAGAAAGGTAGTTCAGATGTCAGATTCATTCCCGGTGCTTTAAAATCCTGTCAGGGTGGAGTGATGGCGAAGATCCTGAAGAATCCGTTCCACTCTTCAGCTCAGGTAAGTTTGTCATCCCAGTGAATCCTGCATCCTACATACAAATGAGCCAGTATTGGTCCTCTGTCGTGCCTTGAGATTGATACGATGCTGTGTGTTACATCAGGATAAGGAGAAGACTGAAGAGTCAGCAGACTCCAATGAAAAGATCTCTTCCACAGAGAAGACCAAAGCCAAGCAGGTGGGAATGCCAGAGCAACTTGGCCTCCTTTTTTTACTCTTATTTTCCTCTCACAAACTTTTGACTGCATTTGAACCTGATGGCGCAAATGTCAGTTTCCACTTCCTGGCCAGTAAGTAACATCAAAAACATAGGCTCATTACCAAAGAAAGGATCATTTGTTTTTAAATGTTTTGGTCTGCAAGGTTAGGATTTGACTGAGTTGTTGCAGCAGCAGCGACAGGAGGTAACACTGTCACTGTCTCTATTGCAGAATGGTTTGAGTGGGGTTTCGCAGAGCACATTCTTCACTGACAAACAGGTAAGAGAAACCATCGACAGTTAATCTGCCCAGGACCTTTGTCATAACCTCATGAATTATTCAGTGGTTCCCCAAAGTGGAGGTCGGGGGCACGCCCCGGGGGAAGGGGGTGTCGTGGGACACCACTGGGTGGGTCGCGAGCTGATTTCCAGAATGTGTGAAATTGGCCATAAAGAATGTGAAATACAATTTAAAAATTATTAACACGTTCACTGCCAATGACGAGTTGACTCGTCAAACACAATCCAACCGTTCACTGCCAATGACGAGTTGAGACGTCAAAAAAATATATATATATTTTTTTGACGGTGCTACGTGGATCAATGCCCCCCACGTCTCCTATAAAAATATTGGAAGTATTGAATGTGTATAATCTATTTTACCGACCAACTAAGTGGCGACAGTGCTCTCCCGACAGAGAGAAAGCCAACCAAAAACAGCCGCGGGAGGAAGCCATTCTCAAGGAAATGGCTTGGCGATTTTACAGTCATCAGTCACCAGACTCGCCCGAGAGCGGCCGCGCCAGCAGCAGCACACCGAGAGCGGAGAGCGGTGCCTGGGTGCTGGCGTGGGGGATTGCAAATTTGCATAATAGATTATGGGTGAAACACACTTTGAAACACCCGCAGAAAGGCCAGAATCGCACGCATTCCGAAAACCCAGAAACGAACGAGCCTCATTCTCATACTGTAGGCGAAAACGCTTTCACGCTGCTGCACACGGGCGCACAACGGTGGGGGGTTCCAAAAATAGACTGGGTGGGCAGCATAAAGCCTAGAATCGCACAAAGCTTCATCAAAGCTCTCAACCGAAAATCCAAGAAACGATTGAGCCCCAACCACAGTCCACACTCGCCACACTCGCCGACGAGGGGCCGCCAGAGAGGGAGGCTGCTCACTGCTCAGACAGGCAGGAGAAACTGGCTTGTGACAAACGCCACCAGACACGCCCACGGAGGGAGGAGTTTGAAGGAGAGGGTGTTCAGAACTATATTGTTCAGATGTCTGATCTCTCACTGATGCCAAAAATAAATGGTTAAAGTGACTGTTCTGCCTGTTTGATTGAATTTCACAAAACTGCGATTATCTCAGCTTCCTGTCTCAGACGCTGAAACCATGCTGTACTCAACGGCTAATATCTACATACCGGTAACTACTAACTCTACAAACTAACTCTTTTAGACAGAGAAAGCACACATTCTATTAGTACTTTTGTGAACTTCGTGTTCACAAAGTCCAAGCAGAAAATTATCCTCGGCTCTTGTAAAATGAGCCAGAATCCTCAAAAAACGGCTTGGCAGAAGCTACCTACAGTAAAAAAAAAAACGGCTGGCAGTGAATGTGTTAAAAAAGAGAACATTTGAACCATAATTGTTAAGTTTTGTTTGATTTGTTTACGAAATTCTCAAGGGCGCACAAATGTTCGTATACTTCGACCACCTCCGGGGATAGTGGGGAGTCGCGAGCCTCTGGCACCATTATTTTGGGGGTCGGGGGCTGAAAAGTTTGCGAACCCTTGAACTATGTAAAGCAGAAAGGCCTCAAACAAAATGATTATACATGATGGTCATTATTATACATTGTAAATGGTCATTCACTGTTCTACTACTTCAATTATTGCTATTACTACTGTGGTACTACTATTTCACAATAACCGTTTGATTGATCAGCAGGAGAAGAGCTCCGACTCTGCTAATGAAGAGACGTTGGACAACAAAGGGAACCTTCCTAGCAACAAACAGGTTTGTAAAGTTTTTTTTCCAACTTCCTTTATTCCACTCAACAGTTTAACTTCTGTTCTGTATATGATCATGTTTGGTGTTTTCCTCTTTCCATTTGATTCGATATCAGAATAAATTGGCCGGGGCGATGACAAAACTGAATCCATTTCGCTCTGCAAACAAAGTAAGGAGAGTTTTGGATTGCGTTTGGTTTGTGATCATTTGGTACTGCGTGATCAGTAAGCAGCACTGATTAAATCGCTCTTCTCCACACAGTATGAGAAGCAAACCGAGTCAGATGATGAGGATCCACCTGCCAGCAGTGAGAAGCCATCAGCCCACAAACAGGTGCCTGTCTGATATAGCCTACGCTGTTCCTGTTTCACTGTGTGGTTAAAAGCATGACTTGACATTTTAAATTGAATTGCTTATTTTTACTCACCACACTCATAGACTCACATGGAGGAAGAGCTTCTACATATTATTTAAATGTTATTTATCCAGGGAAAGTTTACTGAGCACTAAATGAAAATAAACATAAACACCTCAAAATGGCCAGGTAAGGTGGGGCAAGGAGTTTACATTGACCCCAAAGATGAAAGCAACAACATATTTTTTATTCCTCTAGTATTTTTTTTTCTTTTGTTGTTTTTGATCAAGTGTTTTCGGACCCCCGCTCCCCGCATTCCGCTGCTGTCCCAGGTATTGCTCCACCCCCTCTGCCGATCTGGGGAGAGTTGTAGACTAGCACATGCCTCCTCTGATACATGTACAGGTGCCAGCCACTTCTTTTCACCTGACAGTGAGCAGTTTCACCGGCAGGATGTAGCATGTGGGAGTAGAGGTTAGATTCTCTGCCCGAACCCGAGAACGGCCTAAATATCCCTTCTATTCCTCGGGCCGGGCCGGGCTCGTGGTCCGACATTTAAATAATTGGGCTAATACTTGGTGTGATAATCAGAATGTTATAACATTGTAACCTTAAAACCTTATGTATTCATAAGACTGAAAAGACAACAGGGTTATAGTTTAGATAAACAGCCAACTTAATAAGAAGATTTCGGGTTCGGACCAGGCTCACGCCCATAAATGCAGCGGCCCGGCCCAGACAGAATGGGGTCGGGCTTGTTTTTTTGGGCATGATCTCTAGGCTCTGTGGGAGGAGCACGCTATTCCCGCCAGTTCCCCTCCCCCCCCCGAACAGGCCTCCTCTACCAGAGGAGGCACTAGTGCAGCGACCTGGAGACATACCCTTAACCCAGCTTCCCACCCACAGACACGGCCAATTGTGGCTGCATGGATGCCCGACCAAGCCGGAGGTAACACAGGGGCTCGACCCTGCAACCCTCGTGTTAGTGGACAGGGAATCTACCCGGACGCCCATGCTATCACTTTTTTATTGCTGTAGTCTTTCAAATAAACTGGGAAGCTTTGAATGGCTGTAATCAACTTCTGTCCCCATTTTGCACTTTCCAGGGAGAACTATTTGTCATGAAACAAAATGACATCTGTAGGGAAATGAAGAAGTGCAGAAATCTGATTCCATTGTCCACAAAACATTTGGCTGTCGCCAACACTTCTCTGCAACAGGCTTGTTGACCAATCAGCGGTCACACATCAGCCAAGTTTGCCTGCTCGCTCAGCTCTATAGGACATGAATAGACTTGCAGTGACTTGTCGTGTTGCTTCCAATTTGAATGCATGGTCAGTTTCCCTAAAATGACCTGTTGGCAATCTTAGCATCTGCGCCCCTTGGCTTCAATGGGAAAGGTCAACAATGCTAACAAGCCATTTTAGAAAAACTGAAGGACATTGTACGCTGTAATGTTTTAATGTGGAGTCTTGGAACATTAACCAATGGGGCTAAAATAGATCCAAATACAAATCAAATCAACATCTAAACTTGCGTAATATGAAAAAAACAAGTTTTTTTTAATTTTTAAAACCTTTTATCTTGATTTGTTACTCCTTTCACCAGGCCGTGTCACAAATGTTATAGACCCTTTTCACGGGGGCCATTTTGTGTCGAAAAGGCAGCGTAAACACGGGTGCAAGCAAAACACTAATGGTTTCCAACTTCCAATAAACCCTCATTACTGTGTTATTGTTTTTACCCTGCCTTTTCGACACAAAATGGCACCCGTGAAAAGGGTCTATTGTGGCCCTTTAAATCTAACCATGCTGTGTCCCTCCCTCTCAGAATGTGCTGATTGGAGCCATGTCCAAACTGAATCCATTTCGCACTGCAAATAAAGTAATGATGTTGTTGAATGTGGGGGTGGGGGGTGGTGGAGGTGTTGGTGAGATGAAGAGGAGGAAGATGATGATTGAGGTGGTTTTGAGTCATTACTGGAGCATTGATTTGATAGTAGTGGTGATGTTGGTGTGTTGTATATGAATCCATACCTGCCAACATTAGGCTGTGAAAAAGCGAGATTTTCTGGGGTTCCAGTGGATGCCTTTTAGGTCATCCAGTTTCATATGATACCAGAAACTTCACTCTGGCGTTAAAGCTAAGCCCGCTACAGCCTCTGAAAGACAGTCAAACTATCGTCATGTGTGCTACCTACCGAGAAACAAACACCCATTTGATTTGGATCACTATGCAATGCGGAGAAGAATGGGAGAAATGACCAATGGGGAGCACAGCGGGAGAAAGGGTTAAAAATAGTGAGACGCCCGTGAAAATCGTGAGTGTTGGCAGATATGGTTAATTATTATTTTTGCTTCAGTTGAACTAGGATTAACGGTGTGTTACTTAACCTTGACTGTGGTTAATAGAGTATGATGGCTAACATTTAGTGTCCTTTGTTCCCATTCAGAAGGATCCAGAGGAGACGACGGAGGCGCTGAAGGAGAACGTGAAACAAGGGGACGGGAAGCCAAAACCGGTCAGTCTATTTTTTGCATCACTTTTGCGTCACCAGTGATCTCACACACACACACACACACACACACACACACACACACACACACACACACACACACACCTGATCGTCAGAAATACGCTCTCTGTTCTCGCACCTCCTCTTCCATCACTCCACCACATCCTCCTCGTCCCTTTAAATGCTGATTGGTTGTTTAAAAAACCCTGTCTAGCGCAAGCAGTGTGTGACTCTGTGTGTGTGTGTTTGTGTATGCGTGTGCGCGCGTGTGTGTGTCCTTGCCAGGTCAAAAGCAATATGATCCAGCGAGAGGGGAAGGAAAGAAGTGAAACGCCGCCAGTTCCGCGCAGACCAACACAAGAGGTTGGCATATAGCGGGGCACAGCTGTGCTCAGGGGCCATGTGCTTCACATGAGACTCCTCTGACCCCTCCTCTGTCTCTGACTCTGCCTTGCTAAGCCTGCACTCTCTCCACAGGAACTGAACGGGACGGTTGCACAAGACCGACTAAAACAAAGAGGAACTGAGGCTGTTCAGGTACAGTTTACACTTTTCGTAAAAGAAAAAGTAGGTTATCTGTATATTACTGCGGTCCATACTAGTGTTTGATTGTAGTTTCAAATCTCTATGAAGTATAAAGGATCCAATGTAGCAAGTATGTAGGTTGCCTAATTCCATGCTGTGTTTACACAACCGCTCAGTGGTTAGCGCTGTTGCCTCACAGCAAGGAGGTTGTGGGTTCGAATCTCCACCTCGGTCCTTTCCGGTTTCCGCTTTCCGGGTTTCCTCCCACAGTTTATGCTATCATAATGTAATCTAGTAAAATGGGTCGTATGTATATGATGTATCTAGGCTATGTTGTGTGTAGATATAGGATCTAGTATATGGTTGTGATGATGCTATGTAAAGCCCTTTGAGACATGCTTGTGATAAGTTGGCTATAAAGATAACTGAACTGAATTTGCCTTTATTATGCATTTTGTAAGATAGGACGTCACTTCCTCAGATGCTGGATAATATCTCCTTTTGAAGCAAGACTCTTCATTTTGTCCTTTGCAGGAAAACAAGAACATGATGCCCAGCGAGAGGAAGGGGAAATCGGCAGAAACTCCCCAGGTTCCTGCCAGGCCGACGGAGGAGGTAATCTTTCAGTAGCCATTTCTAAACATGCAGTCTGGACCGTTCCCCGGTAAATCAGTGCAGGGTATTTACCGCTCTTACCCTTCTAGACATGAGGTGTCTTTGTTTCTATACATGGGGAAATGTTCAGTGTTTTGGCTGAGTAGAACGGGGGGGGGGCTGGGGCTATGTGTGTTGCACAGTGCTGCCCCCTCCTGCACAGAGAGGCAGAGGAGAGCGCAGAAAGGAACAGAATATACAGTAGGCTACAATTCTCTGCTCTGGATCTAAATAAATGTTTCGAATGCATTTATTCCTCTAGTAGTCTACTCTATATAGCTCTAGTCGATCTCTGTTCCAATGTTCTCATTAAGAGATCGACCTTGCAGCGGGAATACGCCTATAGCCTATTTGTTCGGCATTCAACAGGCACGGCAAACTTGGACGCATCGTTATTGAAACGCAGACAACATGATTCCCACCTGGGACGCTGTGAGCGCTGATGGAATGCGTGCCCGTCCGCATGTCCTCGAGTGCCCACCGCCCGGGTGGGGTCGTCAAAAGGGCCTTTCTGTGTGGAGTTTGCATGTTCTCCCCGTGCCTCCCGGGGGTTTCCTTCATATAGGAACCCCCTTCACCAAAACATGCAATATCCTGGTTGCTAATGTGGTTCCTCCTCTGGTCATTAAGGGCGCCTGTTCGGAGGGAGGGGAACTGGTTGGAATAGCGTGAACCTCCCACGTGCTATGTCCTACCGGTGAAGCTTCCCCTGTCAGGTGAAAAGAAGCGGCTGGCTAACTGCCCATGTCTCGGAGGAAGCATGGAGCCAGTTTCGGCTCTCCCCAGATCGGCAGAGGGTGGAGTAGCAACCAGGATAAATAAATTGGATTAGCACTAATGGGGGATCAAAATGGGATAAAAAATCGGGGGGGGGGGGAATTAAAAGAAGAAAAAAATCAGCTGAAACGAATTGTAACAGCTCAGAACGAAAATCTGTCACTGTTGAATGAATTTGCACTTTAAAGAGCACGCATCACTCAGCCGTGGTGAGAGGAGTGTGTGGCTTCTCTCATCTCTCCCACCTGGCTGTCGTCACTCGCTGATCAAAGCGAGTAGCCTACTAAACGCTGTTGTGACTTTGCTCGTTTCATTCATTTATACGTTTCCACCCAGTTTCAACAGTGAAAGCTGGGAGAAAGATCTCAGTCTCTAGTTGAGCGAAGCGGATAGAGACTGAGAACCGACTCCATTTTCTTCACAATTTTTAAGTGATTTAAAGGTACTAGTCTGTCAGATTTTCCCTGCCATTGAGTAGGTGTGGTGGGTCACAAGGTCGCACAGACCCCTTCAGTGCTAAAGAGCTGCTAACCCCCAAATCAATGAATTCCTCTGGGTTCCAGTGGAGAGTTTAGTGTTCCATGATGGTCTGACTGCTGTTTCAGAGGCTTCTCCACCCTGACAACAAGAACATTCCGAGGGAAACGCCGAATACGGAAAATGATTTAATTGAGAACTATTCAATCTCAGCACAAACTATTGGCATTTGCCAGCTTCAATACAAAAATACCGTTATCTGCCTTTACAAACCTGTATCAGTCACATTCTAGCTTGCGTGTTTACACACAGTGCCCACACACACACACACACACGCCACACACACATACACATTCCAATGCATTCATGTAGAATGCACTTTCAAGGCACACAGACACATTGTAAATCTGACATGCATACACATTTAATATAATCAACATCTAACCTACTAGAAATGATCCAATTTTATGCATTGCATAGTCAGATCACTGCACACTTGACTACTATCTTTCGTTAGAGCTCCACTACCAGCGTTGCGTTTCCATTAGCATTGCGCTAACGTGACGTTCTCCCTGCTCCACAGAGCGCGTTGACTTTTGAACGGATTGACCAGAAAACAGTCAATTAAACGTTATTTTGATGCGGGAGAATGCGTGCGTGCGTCAGCCATCGAGGGTTGAACCTCTGACATTTTTCCGCTTGGACGCAGCCATCAGACGCAACGCGAGCAGTGGAGCATTTTTCACTGCTCGTAAAGGAATTTAGATCCATGCATGTTTCTTTCTTGAACCAAGCTTTGGGTCAAGTAGACCTTCTTCAGGGCATGCAGTACACTGGTTCTTCAGCATTTTCATTCATTTTGATTTGTTTTATTTGTTCCAGAGTCAGTCAGATAATGACCGTCTGAAAGAAAGCGAATCCCTCCTCACTGAGGCCAGAGAGGGAGAGGATGTCAACGCTACAGAGAGCAAAACAGTAAGTCCATATTTCAATTGCTATGGATTAAACAGTATTTGCAAATAATTTTTGGTTAGTTTTAACCTCCTTCATGATGGTATGTAGCTTTTTAGGTTATCTGCATATAGGATAGGATAGGATAAACTTTATTGTCACTTCATGGTACAAGTATCACGAGCGAAATTCTTCTGGGTTCGCTCTCAGAGTGAGGAGAGCAGAACCAAGTCGCCATAGTACAGCGCCATCAGATTCAAAAGCGAGGGGGGATGTATGAAGGTGGGGGGGGGGGGGGTGTGTGCGTGGTGTATGTCCATGAGTCCTTGGAGAATGTCCATGTGTGTGTGTGAGTGTATGTCTGAGGTTCCTCTAGGCTGATAACACAGCAGGTTGCTATGGAGACGACCTCGATCTTTCCCAGTCCAGAGTCAACAACAGGTGTCCATGGGGGATATCAGCACATGGGTGGGGTTTGTGCTATAAAGTTATTTGAAAGTATCTGAACTTTGGGGGGGGGGAGTTTGAAAGACAATTTGGTATTAGTTTCTCTGGACGATTCAGATACTGTGATTGACGTGAAGTAATTTGGGCTAAACTCCGCCCCATCTGCTGTTTCACGTAGGTGAAACAGACGGTAAGAATGATTTGCAACAGCTATCTTACCAGTGTTTCCAGTTCCTGCTTCCCTCTTAACAGTTTCCTCACCGCAGAGCCATGCAAATGATCCAGCTTAGCTCCAGTACATAATCACATCCTGACAGTGAGCATATCACTTTGATCGTGGCACGATTTGATCCACTAATCACACGGGAGCTGACATGGACACTGTAAATGTTCAAGCATAAAGACTCGACGCTAAAGTCCACAATGAGATCAATCTGCAACTTTAATATACAGTAAACAGAAATATAGAAGCCTGTAACATATATGAACGTAGAAAAATATATATACCGGTACCTACATACAGTATCATATATATACTGTACATGCAGTCCCCCCCCCCCCCCCCACCCCAAAGATGATTAGGACTGTTGTGGCAGCATCCCTCAGCAGATCGACTGCTCTTTCATGCAGATAGAAATAGTGTGTGTGTGTGTGGGGGGGGGGGGGGGTGTCCTGGTAGTGCAGAGGAAGATTCCCTGCCAGTGCCTACCAACATGAGGGTCGCAGGTTCAAGCCCCCGTGTTACCTCCGGCTTGGTCGGGCGTCCATACAGGGCCAGGCACAATAGGCCGTGTCTGCGGGTGGCCACAAAAGCCAGATTAAAGCTTCATTTATAATTAGAAAGTGTCGCTCAGCACATGGTCGCAGACGAAAAAGAAAGTGTCGCTCATGGTACTTCAGTGAATGTTCGCCTCAGTTCAACGGTCACGTGACACCCGAACGCTATTAACCTAGTGCAGACAGCCAAGAGAAGAGAGGGAATGGAATGCACAGTGAAACCACCTCGGAGGCAAGATGTAACGTACTTGGCTGCAGCCGCATATAAACGACACACAACCACACAACTCACCTCCTCTCTCTCTGGGAAATTGGTCACGATGTTCTTTGTGATTTTCACAAAGTCATACATCAAGGACAGGCTGATAAAAATAGCGGGGACACGTTCATTCATTTCAATCGAGCGAAAACCAAAACAAGGAAGTCAAGCGCGTGCCGTCTACACTATATAGCCAATCAGACTTGCGCTCATTTCTGTCGGCGACCGTTTCAAAAGTGTCGGCAGACAAAGCATAAATTGGGCTTAAGGGTATGTGTCCTCCTGATCGTTGCACAAGGGCATACATGGGCAACATACGGCCCGCGGGCGCCCCCTGTGTGGCCCGCGATGGAATTGCAATTTTGTTTTTGTTTTTTTGTTTTTACAGTGCACTTGCAATATACCCGCTGAATAAGTGTCCAAATGTTCATGTCATTCTGGGCAATACTCTTCTGTTATAGCATTTCAGTCTGGAATATGGAATATCTTTCAATAATATTTATGACTAAAAGGCTAAAAGTAATCTCATGTGTAAGAAATGACTGTTCTACATTGAAGTAGAAATTTAAATAATTAACTTGTTGGTTTTGGATTTATTTAGCTTCAAGAGTGCATTTTTGTTCTTGTGTGACCCTCAACACAGGCTTTGAGAATCCCGGGCCACTTACTGATACTTATGCTTAAATTAACCCACTCATATTTTGGTTTATTTCAAGAAAAACATTTTGGCTAGTGGAAATTCTAATTGGCTGGTAACTTTAAAATCTAGCAGCCATATTGGCAGGTGGTGAAAAAAGTTCATTTCAAGCCCTGAAGGGAGAGCAGGTGGTGACATAGGAGTGAGTGAGGAAAAGGATCAAATATTGGTGGTTAAGACTGAATAATGACATCACAACTGTTAATTTAAAATGAGTTATTCCTCTAAACCTGGCTTCAAATGCCCCAAATTTTTCACGCTGGCGCCGCGCCGTTCAGCCCTCAGCAAAATCTGGTAGCGAGGAATTTTTTTTGTGGTCCTCTCTATCATCAAAGTTGCCCATCCATAGGTTACGGCATGACAATATTTGTTCGGCCCCCGGCAACAATCTGGGTTTCTCATGTGGCCCCCCATGAAAAAGAGAGAAATAGTGTCAGGGCAAAATGAGTCTCATTCTTGTGGGTCAAAATTAATGAGCAAAGGGTCAATTCAAGAATCTTCTGTGGATTCTTTCTTCAGACATGTCCGGAGAGATAAGCACACACACTCAAGTGGGCTGCAGGCTCTTCTCTGACAAAGGGTAGCAATGTCAGTTGCTTTGTACACTTCAGTATTTATAGTTGCTTTGTTCACCCTTAATATTGTATGTAATAATGTAATGTAAATATGTAATGTAATATGCACACTTCAAACTAGTCACAACCAGTTCTACAATACACATTAACATGACGCCTTGTATTCGCCATGTATTCTTACATGATTGCCTCTAACACTGAACACTAGTGTGCACTCTGCACAGCTGCATGGCTTCATGTGATGGACAGGAGGACACTGTGATATTCAGGGCACTGTATTTCCTACAGCAACCATCAGCTCTAATGAAATCACTATATCCAATCATTGATTGTCACCTTCCATGATGTCACTCTGTCATTTCCAGACCAAGGTGAAAAAACCCAAGCGCCATAATCCATTCATGGCACGTGCAGCAGCCAAGGTACATGACAGCCAGCGTTTTCCCTGACTCTGCAGTCTCTCTCTGTCATGATCTGTTGAGTAAATACTGAAGGCTTTTACCTACATTACACCTACACACTGTAATATATATATATATATATATATATATATATATATATATATATATATATATATATATATATATATTGTGTGTGTGTGTGTGTGTGTGTGTGTGTGTGTGTGTGTGTGTGTGTGTGTGTGTATATATATATACATGTATATATATATATATATATATTGTGTGTGTGTATATACTGTATATATATATATATATATATATATATATATATACACATACAGTATATAGGGCAGGAGGGCCCTCTAATTTAATTGGATGTTGGGGTCCTATGGGATCATTTTGTACTCTATTGATTCCGGTCTCATTATCTTTTTTACTTGTATAAATAAATAAATCAGATACAAATTCAAAGCGGTGAGAAAGTAAGTTGGTAACATCGATCCCTAAGTAATGATCTTGTATTTCATCCTTGCTATGAGACCTTGTTGTAGTTCATGTGTTGTTTGTTGTTGTTTACTCCAGGCTGCCTCTGATGATGAGGGGCTGAAAGAAGACGAGTCTGCATCTAAGGAGGAGGAGGGGGACAAAGGCAAAGCTGAAGAGGTCTGTTAGTCAGATTCCTTGTTCGCCCCTTGTAGCACTTGTAGGTGAATCGAACAGATTTTGATTCATCGTGATAGTCGTCACCAGTCTCAAATGTACCCCTTGAATTAACGCTGGGCATTTCTGATGATTCTTTTAGACCAAAGTGAAGAAACCGAAGAAAAACAATCCCTTCATGCCTCGGGACCGGGTTAAGGTAACATTCCCACACGTGACTGGCACACACGTGTTTACATGTGGACAGCGTCTGCTTGCCTGTTTTCCTCAGAATGTCATGTTACACACCACACCTATGGACTATACTTTTTGCCTTAAAGAATATCACTAGTTTGGTTTTACTTTTAGCTCCTTGCCAACATCAGTTCACACCATTGGAGAGAACTCTGGTCAGATGAACACTCCACCTTCACATCCTCATTATCAAAAATAATCTCCTGTTTTTTCCACAACAATGGATTAGTGCTCTTAAGCAAGCAGTGTGTTTCTGCAAGTCATTCTTGATGGCGTCGGGAAGAGAACTGGAGAGACTGGAGTTGTAGTTCCACAAGTATTTCTCTGAGGCAGAAATCATCTCACTCGTTGAGTTAATCCTCAGTAGGCGGAGCCAAAGAACCACCGCGGGCTAATATCATGAAGCCTAGGGATTTTATTACTAACTGGAAAAACAATGCAATCTAGTCATACATACAGTACACGCTAGCTAGGTTAGCTACATCTAGTTAGCATAGCTGACCTTCCCTGCCAGATAATGAATGAATTTGCCCTTCAACTTTGCCAGTTAGCTCATTTGTGCATAAAAAAAAACATGCTTCTTTTGCCCTGCCCACTGACTTTTACCTCAACCATTTTAAGATTGTTTCCTCCTTGAGTGAGAGAAATGTTTGTCAAACTAAAACTCTGTCTGAATCAGCGAAATCTGCATGTGAGACAGATGGACAGGGAAGACAGTATGTCTGTATATGAAAGTGACCAGCGTGCCTCCTGTGTGGGAACCGACCAAAAAGCAAAAATGATACTGATACTACTGTTGTGTGTGTGTGTGTGTGTGTTGTGTGCGTTGTGTGCGTGTGTGTGTTGTGTGTGTGTTGTGTGTGTTGTGTTGTGTGCGTTGTGTGCGTGCGCGCGTGTCACGTTTCAGACTAAAGCTGCACAGAAGCCTGTACAGGATGGAGCTGCAGCAGAGGTAAAGGGTCTCATGGTAACCTTACGGCATAGGAGATATGTGATGTTGCTCCTCAGTGGAAGCACAAACATGACCACTTCTCACTCTTTCTTTGTTTCTGTCTTTCTTTCACAAATCAGTCACACACACACACACACACACACACACACACACGGTTTTGGACTACTTGGTTATCTTCCCCCATTATTATGTAGTAAACCCTGTGCGTCAATGTGCTGAGGTGTTAGTCTGGCTCATAGTGGTCCAGGATTACAAAAGGACTATCACATCACCTGACTCCCCCCCCTCCCTGATAACAACTCCTCCTCTGCGGTCATTTGCTGAGTTTGTCTCCAGGGTCTGCGCGCTTGACTCCCAGCAGAGACAATTACAGCCAAGATGTTTGTTTTTATCAACACAAATCCCTAGCCTAGGTAAACCCAGCCCCCACGTGACCTGCTCTCTCAGTCACTAGCGACTGAGAGCAGGTCTGAGAGCAGGTCACGTGGGGGATGGGTTTACCCAGGCTAACAAATCCCACCCCCAGCCTCACCCCCCGTCTCACCCCCCCGTGTGTCTGTGCGCGTCCCTTCGAGAGAAGGATGAGATGAGATTAGGTTGCTATTGCTATGGGCCCAAACTTGTTTTTCTCGGCTTCCTTTTTCAACGTGCGCATGGAGATTTTTGGCCCGACCACTTCTGCAAAAACGGCCATCAAAATCCCGTAGAGTCAGAAAACACTATTACCGCAGCTTCCTCCTCGTCATCTGGATGTTTATGAAAAGTGAAACTAAAGATTCACGTGTTTAAATGTGTCATACGGAATTCAGTTTCTTGCTTTTGTTCATGTTTCTCTATCTCTCTCTCTCTCTCTCTCTCTGCCTCTGTCTCTCGGACACACACAGACATCAGCTACAGAGTGTTTTAACATTATAACTATTTTGTCTTTGTACGTGGGAAAAAAAGTGTCATATACCATTTTAAAGCTTCATAATTTCTGCCCTTTCAGAATGAAGGTGGAAATAAGTCCTTGTTTGACCAGTTGGAGGAATTCCGTATTGACCGAGGGGACCCTGAAGAAGAAGAAGACAGGGTTGGTTTCTAAAGCAAAATATTCTATTTAGACTCTAATATATCATCTTTGATACTTCATTATAGACTGGACAGTAACTGTAAAGTTGAAAATCTGAATACAAATTAATGATCTCTTTTAGGATTTGGAGGGGCTTATGGAGTGGTGGAATACGGTGGAACGTAAGTTGTACTACACAAACACACAAATATTCCTCAATATCTGTGCGTGGCGGGTTTGTGCTTTGGAGTGGAGCTGGTTTGGAGACGACAACAGGATAGAACGAGGATATTAGTCACAGCCTTTCCTTCCTGCCAGGCCTTGCATAGTGCTCATCTTTATATTTATTATGTAACGGACGAGAAGAAAGCAAAAAAATAATGTATTCATGCTTTTACTTCCTCAGCATGGGAGGACACGCCTCAAGATGAAGACATGACAGAGAAAGAAGAGGCCAAGTAAGTCATTGGTTTGGTCGGATGTACCCCTTGAGCTGTTTTGCCATGACAATAGTACCCCCTCACTTACTCTAAACTGAATTTGTTAAACTCATATGGGGACATACAAGTAAATCCATACAAATATATTGATAAAGTGCAGGTGTTTGGGCTTTGGCCTCCTTTTTTTCCTTTTGCAATCCGGAGTGAAAGCGACTGGACGTTTGAGCCATTTAGACCATGTTTGCAAGCTAGTTGGTTTGTGTTTGTGCACAGTTTTGACATGCGTGAACCTGACCTCTTCACAGAGAAGTGTAACAGACAACAATAAAGAGCTTGCTCTTATACCTGCTCTATTTGGAAAGTGTCTCGAGACAACTTTTGTTATGATTTGGCGCTATAAAAGTTTATTTGACTTGACCAGTGACACCTGTCGGGGAGGGAGGAGAGGAGTAGTTATGGCACACACATGGCATTTATCAATGGGCTTATGAAATTACTTGGATTTGTTTTTTTGTTTTGATCATTTTGGAAATAAATTGTAATCCCCAATCTTTCCACGTACCCCCTTGCAAGCTGCTCAAGTACCCCTAGTACCCTTGGTTGGGAATCACTGAAGTAAGTGATGACTCCCGGTTGGTGTGAACCATATTAACATATAACATTTGAAGAACATCTCCAGGCTTTCTTAAGATGTTGTGCTAGTGGTGTGTGGTGTGACTTTGTGTCTCTTGAGTAAATCTGCTCTACATGATCTCTTGAGTAATTCCACCTGTGAATGTGTTCTTCCCAGGGCGTTTGCTGTGACGGCGGACAAGGTGCAGAAGGGCATCCGCGTCTTCAACAAGCTGTTCTCGGAGCGAGCCGAGAGCCTGTGGCAGCACGTCATCGACCTGAACGGCATCGCCGACGGCCTGGACAAGTTCAACAAGAACACAAAGATCGCCCAAATCACCGGCGGCTCCACCAGTGCCATCGGGGGTGTGGCCACCATCACTGGCCTGATTCTAGCCCCTTTCACCATGGGAACCTCCTTGATCGTCACGGCGGTGGGGCTGGGCGTGGCCACGGCGGGGGGCCTCACCTCGGCCGGCGCCGGCATCTCCAACCAGGTCAACAACTCCATGGACCGCAAGAAGGTGGAGAAGATCGTGGAGGACTACCAGGAGAAGATCGCCGACCTCAACAAATGCATGCTCTTCATCAAGCAGGGAATCGAGAACCTGCGCAAATTCGACCTGATGAAGATGAAGAAGCATGCCTACAACCGGGACTTCCCAGCGCTCAACAACATTTACGAGGACGGCGCCATGGTAGGCAAGGCCATCCTCATCAACGCTAACGAGATCATGCGTGTGGTGCAGATTGCCAACGTGGCAGGCAGCACAGCGGCCAGAGCGGTTCAGATCGCCAGCATGGCCACCGGCGTGCTCACCGGACTCTTTGTAGGAATGGACATCTACTTTGTGGCCAAAGACTCCAAAGAACTGAAGAAAGGGGCCAAGTCTGAGTTCGCTGCCAAAATCCGAGAGGTGGCCAACCAGCTGCACGAGGGCCTGGTGGAGCTCAACGGGATACGAGAGGAGCTTCAGTCCACCGACTCCTCCGAAAACACCGAGGACAACACGGCTACCGAGGACAGTGCCAAGAAGGAGCAAGAGGAGAAGCCTGACAGTTCAGATGAAGATGAGATTGACCGCATTAAAAAAGCCATCAAAAAGGATTATGAGAACAGGGAATACGTTTGACCAAAGCTTCCAAGTTGGCAAAGTCCTGAAACCATACTTCATTATCAAGGTCTGAAAGACAAGATTCCTTGTCAATTTTCCCTCTCAGGACATTCAAAAAGTTGTAACTTTGTAAGTGACTTTATCCCAGCATGCTTCTGCATTGCTAAGAAATGCTAACAAGAAGTTGTGGTGAAATTCTGAGTGGGGGGAAAAACTTTAATAATGTCCTAAGAGGGGCTTGATTTATGATCAATTGAACAGACTTCCAAAAGTGTCGATACATGAGTATTCCCTTTTAAGAAACTTAATATTTGGTCAGAATTTATACTACTGGGAGAAACTGTGGTTTTTTTTGCTCGGATCCGTTTCTTTTTGGCAAAATGTGCCAATACATGAGACTGCCATGTTGTCTTTTCCTAAAACAAGATACAAAAATTTAGCCAAATATTTTGGTAGCATTAACTTCAGGTTAATCAAATAAATAGATGCAAAAGGTTGTAAACTATTACTTCTGGTGTAGCTTTATGTGCTGCTTATTAGTTCATATTGAAACATTTTTACTGAGCAGGTGTAACGTTAGAGGTTGTGCATACTGTTAGGGAGCGGTGCCTTCATTATTTATACTGCCTTAGAAATATGATGCAGGTTAGAGTTATTCTATTTGCAGCTCTTGGTTTTGTAGGTTTCAGAGCTGCTATGCAAACCGATCCCCCATTTCCTCTCCTGTGGAGGTTATGGATCTGACGTATGGGACGTGTAAAAGCTGTACTGGTTTTTACATTTGTCTGATTGAAAAGCTTGATGGTATCGAGTCTTTAAACAAATTAACAGTAATAATATAATAACATTTATTTTGAAAGCTGCTGCTGTACAACTAGGTACCTTTTTTCTTTTTCTTTTTACACAAAAAAGCCAATAAAATGGCAAAATCAGGGCTACAGAATGGTAACAAAAATGATGTGAAAACAAATACGGTAAAAGCCTATGTATGGTGTGTTTTAGGGGTGATTTAAAAGCGAGAGATTTCACCAGTCTCAGCCACTACTGTATAACAGGGTTCAACTTCCTGCACAGGTCTGTGAATGTATGGTAAAAGAATTTGGCAATTGTACTGTAATATTGTATGGTCCTAATGTATAGACACATTTTGTGTTTTTAGACCCTTGTCACCTAACATGTTCTGATATTTGTTGTTGTGAATTATGAATGATTTTTAGAGTGATACGGCAGAAGACGACAGTCAGACTTCAACCCAAAGTCTTCAAATCAACAAGTTAGGATAGACCTTTTTCACAGCAGCCATTTTGATGTGTCAAAACAGGGTAAACAGGTGTAATTAACGTTAATGATGGTTCTATTCCATTTAGGTGTTCCAGTGACAGGGCCCTAGTATTTTGCATGCTGGCTCATTGGAATGGCCCTGGAACACCTAAATGCAATGGAACCATTGTTAATGTTATTAGTTACACCTGTGTTTACCCCTGCTGTGACAACATCAAAATGGCGACTGTGAAAAAGGTCTATTAGTGTTTTCTATCAGAAACTATGTCGGAACTATGATATAAGATTGGCCAGTAGTTTTCCCTGCTGGTTATCTCTCTAATAAGCAGTTAATTACCTGGTATCCCTGGTATTCCAGGTGGAAAATAGTTCCTGATTAGATCATTGATTAGAGTGAAAACCAGCAGGACTATGGATCCCAAGGATTGAAAGCCGTTTAGACCGTTCCAAGAAGACACCTATTTCTTAGGTTTGCCTTTTCTCTTTAATATGACTCTGATGGAAGAATTGTAATTCCATTTTAGACTGCTGTTCCAAAGATGAGGTCCGAGGTGCCTGAACAAAGCTCAATGCTGTCAGTATGTCCTGTTCATGTCAGCTCTGTTGTATTTAATTAACCTTAATGTATGTTTTTTTCAGTCTTGGTCTGGGTGGAACTGTTCATTCCGTGTGATACCTTTTTATGTGCAATATAGGAGTCTATTAAATGTCTGTAAAGTTACTAATAAAAGGTCAAAGCAATATTGTGCCAAGCGAGTGTGTTCATGGGTTTACGTTAAAGGCTTCACACAAGGTAGCAAACACTTGACTTTTCCTTCCGCGTAACGTTACTATGGGTCCTTTAGTCAACTGAGTTTTGTATTTGCTCAGTTAATGACCAAGATAAACACATTTGTCATATTGTCCTTCAGCAATGTTTGCCTTGTGCTCTGAGATTGCCCATGACCAATGTAGGTGAAGTGAAGTTCTCCTCATTTCCATTGTATACATGTTTGCTCTGGGCCTTCTTATTTGACATTTTATACTACAGTACTTCTTGAACGAGTATTGATAACACAGAGCTACTGAGACTCTAGGGTTTGACCGATATCTGTGCCAAAATTCAATATCTCAACATTATACCATTTTTAATGGCACAAAAATCACAAATATTCAGCTTCCCCCGTAGAATTGTCTTGTTCTCCGAGTAGAAAGGTCTCTGAAACAGCCGTAACGGGACACTATCACACTCCACTGACACCTAAACTAATTAATTTCTTATAGACGTAGCACCTGGCAGGGTGACCATCCACACCTAGTCAATGGTAGGGAAACACAAGGCCTTTTAATTTAATTCATATGCATTAAAAAAAAAAAAGTCCTTTGCGTGGCCGACCCGGGTTCGAATCCGACCCGTGATCCTTTGCCACCTTTCCTGTCTATCTACTGTCCTATCCAATAAAGGCAAAAATGCCCCCCGCCAAAAAAAACATTTAGTCTGACCAGCAGCCTAAATAAATATGAAAATTTCAGAAAAGCAGTGATCTTAGCATTTTTTAATATGTATTAACCAGCAAATGTTTGGTATCTTGATAAATGATTAAAAGTATTACAGTAATCAATTATCAAATTAGAATTGATTAATCTTCTGTCAGCTGACTGTAGGATAATGTATTAATTGATTGACTAATAGTTTTAGCACTATTTGATCTGATGTCATACTTTATTTTAATGGATGATGTCAGTGGTTGGGCCTTGGGGGGACTCCCCTGCGCAGTTGATGACTTATCCTCCCTGCTATTTTTGGAGCAGTCTCTCAATTCAATGTTTTCCTTACGAGCAGGATCTTATCCTGTGAAACTGGCTGTGGTGAGTCAGTCACACAGGTGGTTGCTACACGCATTTGTTCCACTACCACGCACAGGTAACCCCGCCCTGTTCCCTCCCAGGTGACTCTGCACCCACAAAGTCCGGAAGACACAACGCATTCATCTCTCCCATCCTCTCCGACTGCGACAACAGGTAAAAGATAAAGATGTTGTAGCCTACTTTGTAATGCCACCGTTCATCCTGGGAACAGTTGGTAGACAATAATTTGAAATATCCTTTGTGTGGTGTGGATGGCGCCCTGTTATGCAACAAATTCCTTACAAAGGGAAGGTTTGAGAGACAGCTTGCAGGGTGTGTTTTGGTTTGTTTAGGATGCGCTGTTCGACTTGTAACTGATGCTGCCTTTACGTGCTGTCGGAAATATCAGCATTTAAAGGGTTATTGAAGAGCACACATGAACGGTCCAATTTAGTGGACAAACTGGAATTGAAAATCGGAACACCTGAGTTGCATTTAGGGGGTGGAAAGCATGATAGTATGGGAAGCGCATGGTGAAAATGATGTAGGCTATATAAGTTAGATGTTATTGTTTGGCATGCTGTTAGTATTATATTATTACAGGAGGTAAGGGGGGACACACACACACACACACACACACACACACACACACACACACACACACACACACACACACACACACACACACACACACACACACACACGTAAACAAATGTATTTTCCAGTAAAGGTACAAAAATGGTTGTTTGGCATTCCTTGTTGCACATAGGTGTATGTTATTACTTTAGCTTATATGGAGAATTAGCATACTGGGTTGGTGATTAATTGAGACTTTAATTTTTTTATTTTTTTATTTATTACAATCATGATGCACAACCGCTTATATGGATCAAAAAGCTTTATACAGAATAATTTCGATATACATGCTGCTTTAATTTGTGTAGGCCTATAGCAGGGGTTTTCAAAGTCTGAGACTGTATGCCTCCCCTCAGACAAAGCTTGGACAAAGCCCCCCCCCCCCCCCCCCCCCCCATCATTATTATGTTATTTGACCCTGGGGAAAACTGTAACATTCCCCCAAAACAACTATATCTCTGAAATATCTCCCTGAACCAAAATAATTATATTTGATTAATAATTATATTTGATTCATATTAAATTATATGTGATATCCTTTTGAGAGTCAGAGAGAGAGTCAGTTTATTTGCCATCTGCAGTAGAAACTGTATTGGGATTGGGGTGCTAGGAACTTAAAATCATACATCACACGACAACATTATGAAAACATTTAGATACCGTATAAAATAATCAAAAAATAAAGTGATAAATTGAGACAGGTGCACATGTGGATAGATCCGAGTCTTCCAGGTCAAGTTTAAAGTGCAAGATATTAATGTGCACATCAATAAAAAATGAAAGTGCCTATGCATAGAGACAGCATTGCATGGTCAGAAAGGTATAAGACATCTTATACAAAAGAAAAGCAACAGAAAGTAGAGCATTGTCTCTATAGTTTAGACAGGTGCATGGATCTAACATTTGAAATTGAGATCATTCAGACTATGCACGGCACTTGGGGGAAAAGCTCTTAGCAAATCGAGTGGTGGAGCATTTAATAGAGCGGTAGCATCTGCCCAGGGGGAGTAGATTAAAGAAGCTGGTGGCAGGATGACCTGCAGGGTCCCTGACAATACTGGATGACCTGCAGGGTCCCTGACAATACTGGATGACCTGCAGGGTCCCTGACAATACTGGAGGCACGGGACAGAAGTCTAGAGCTATAAAGCTCTTTATAGCGCTGGCAGATTACAGACAGTTAGTTTGTCTAACTTTTCTCTGTGGAGAACTCTGCTGAAAGAACAAATGAATCTTCATAATATGCTTCTTCTTTTTTTTTATACACAAACAAGAAAAACAAACTCAGACACAGGAAAGAAAAACAAAACAAAACAAACCAAAAAACATACAACATTACAACAATAAATAAAGAAAAAACATTGCATGGATGCAACTGGGACGTATCCTCAGTGATGTACCCTGGGGTCATAGGATGTTGCGGGTCTCGCATTCACGCGGCTTGAATGGCCCTCCTAAAAGGCCTCTCGTGGATTGTTGGGCTTCTTCCTCACGGAAGACGCAGGCTGGGGCACTAACCCATACTGCTCCCGGGGGCCGTCCCTGTTCCGGCTGTCAACTGACTCTCCAGTAGTCACTAGTCTTTCCTGGTTGTCACGTAGTCTATTCCTATGAGTCACTGGCTAAGCCAGGCTAACTAATAAAGAAAAAACATTGCATGGATGCAACTGGCACGTATCCTCAGTGATGTACCCTGGGGTCATAGGATGTTTCGGGTCTCGCAACATCATACACCCTCGCCCAGGTGACCCAGCCGGGGCTGGCCAAGCCCCAACTTACGTCCCAGTAGCTACCCACGGCCAGCCCTCTAGGAAGGGTCGAAGGTGGTCACGTGGTCAGGGCCACTCAATCCGCTGCTCCGGAACTACTCTGCCGGGACCGGGGGGGTGGAAGGGCTCTGGTTGACCTCGTCAAAGTAGGCCAAGAACGGGTCCCAGATGGTTGAGAACCTTCTAAGTGAGTTGGTTCTCAGGGACCGGAGTCTCTCCATCTGTATAACAGAGAGCATGTCCATCAGCCACACCTGAAAAGAAGGTGAAGAGGAGGACTTCCATTCCTTCAGAATAAGTTTTTTGGCGACAGTTGTCCCGAGTGTCAGAGATTGCTGCAAAGCTGTAGGGAAGTTCAGAGAGGACTCCGAGCATCCGAATATTGCGAGTTCCGCCTCCAGTTGCAGGGTTATTTTGTAGGCCTTAGAGTACCAATCAAAATATTTTGGCCCAGAACCCCGTTAATCTTCATAATCTTGAGATGAGTCTGTGAAGTGTTTTCCCGGTTGTTTTATAAACCAAAATAATTCAACAATAGAATCGCTGTATCGGTTACCTGAAAAATGATGTACGTGTAAATGTGTTGTCTTATGACACACAGCAAAAAAAGAAAAACACAAAAACCACAAATATCTAAAAAACATACTATACTGTACATACATACACAACCAGATTCAGTCAGAACATTTCCCCCCTCCCCGCAGGACCCCCCACCGAGAAACCCACAGAGATAACAGTGCACAGGAGTGGCGTAGGCAGAAATAAACAGAGTAGACAAAGACTGCAAACCACACATTGTCATTTTAGCTGATTTATTAACGACGACAACAACAACAACAACAACAACAAAAACTACAACAACAGCAAAAAACAAACAAAAAAACGTTTTTTTTCCAACAGCAAGTTGATTGGCTGGGCAAGGGCAAGAAGTGGGTGGGCCTGTGCCTACCCGGGCTGCCCATAGAAACGCCCCTGGCGCACAGTACTATATTCATCTTAACAAATATGTGTAACTGACAGGAGAGATTGATTGATTGATTGAAAATCTTTATTTTGAACATGTAAAAAAGAAGTTCATAAACAAAATAAAAACTAAAACAGATAAAATAACAAATTAAGAATAATACAAAAAAACTCACTAATTCTCATAAGCAACACAACCGAAATAAGACATGTTCAAAAAGGAGTAGGAAGAAGTAAGCACTTATGTGATCTATTTACACATACACATACACATACACATTTAGATGTACCGGTATATACATACACAACACAAGCGTGCCTTACATTTCATCCATAGTATACTATTATTCACCATCCATATCTCTTAAGGATAATGTCTCTTAAGTTTATGTTGGTACTTTGTTTTAGCTCCATACACAAACAGTTCCACAAGTTTACTCGACAGATAGATATACACATACTCTTCATAGTGGTGTGAACACATTTTCTGTACATTAGCTGGTAGTAGATTATTTTGTGCTTTAAACATAAATTGTGCCATTTTAATTTCTACCAGATGCACGAATTTCAGGGTGTACTGTATAACTTTAAAAACAGCACATTAGTGTGTTGTGTTCACAATATGCAGCATTGTTTATTATCCTGATGATCAGAGTCAGAGATGATCAGAGCGGCAGAGTTTTTACCACTGTAATTATTACAGGGACTGAAGTATGGGTAGAGTTTCTCAGTGAAGGTGCAGCCAGTAAAGGAGTAGATAAGAGCTGCAGCATCTACATCATAAAAGGAGACCAGACCCTCCTCATAATCCACAAACACCCCCACCTTCTGAGGCTTTGTCTTCAGAGAGAGGGGGACAGCAGGGAGAAGAGCAGCGTTGTACTCATTTCCATTCCTCAAACATACAGTCCAGTAGCCAATATTGGGGCTCAGTTTGATCATTCCCTTCCTGTTGATCGACTCTCTGGCAACTCCTAAAGCCCAGTCAGTCTTCCCTTTAACCTGAACCTCAAAGTAAAACCTTCCCGAAGAGAAGCTCTGCTTTCCTAAGACACTGACACAAACAGAAAATCTCTCTGGGTTGTCTGGGAGATTCTTCTTTATATCACCACAATTTACTTGTTTCCCATCAGCAGACAAGATGAGTTTGGCTTGTGCTGTATCAGGGTCCAGGGTCACATCCACTGCATACTTCTGGGCCCTATTCAGCTCAGTCTCAATCAGCTTGTCCATCTCTTCCCTGAGAGTGTCCTCCAGCTGAGCCAGACCTCTCCTCACAGTCACGTGCAGCTGAGCAACAGCTCTCTTCACAGTCCCCTCATATGATGAGCGATGGACACTGACCTCTGTCCAGTCCTGGGTGTGTGGAGGAGTGTACAGGTATTGGTATAGGAAGCTTTGGAGGAGGTGGAGGCGGTCTTCAGTGCGTGAGAGCTGCTCCACCTCAGCAGTTCTCTTCGTCAGCTCAGAGATTTCCTGTTCCAGCTCTTTGATGAAGCCTTCAGCCTGTTTCTCTGTTGTTTTCTGCTTCTCTTGGATCATCTCAATGAGCTCAGCCTGGCCTCGCTCCACAGACTGCCTCAGAGCAGTGAAGACGTGCACACTGTCTGCTATCTCTCTGTCTGCATCTCCCTTGCTGAGCTCTACTGACTGTTTGGTCTCCTGAATCTTCAGTCGTCTCTCCCGGATCATCTGCTGAATTTCTTTCAGAATTTCAGCCTCTGTATTACTCTGTCTCTGGAGGCTGCTGGCTTCCAGAGCTGACTTTCTGAACTGAGCAGCTATCTCAGATATGAAAGTATTGACCCGCAGCTTAGGTCTGCTTTTGAAAACCTCTTTACACATGGGACATTGGCATGGGGGATTAATATCCCAGTGCTGTGTGATACAGGTTTTGCAGAAGTTGTGTCCACATGGTGTGGAGACAGGATCAGTGAATACATCCAGACAGATGGAGCAGATAAACTGCTTTTCAGAGAGGAGACAGCTGGCAGCAGACATATCTGGACACTGAGACCTGAAGTGAAAGTGTAAAATAACAATACTGTAACAAATAAATCTATTATGCATAGTAGAAAATATCAAAGTTAGATTATTGGAATATTATCAAAAGTCAACTGTTTTTCCTCGGATTTTGGCACAAGGGATAGTAACATCTTGTCCTGTGTATTAATTAATGCTGTACTCACCTGTGTACATCTAAGAATCTGTATTGTTGAGAAAGGCCTGATGAACTTGATTTGTTTTTCTATTGAGAGAGAGAAACTTCTCGGCTCCAGCAGTGCGCTCACTTCTGAGTTCCTTGGATTAAGTGTAGTTGCTTTATTTGGGCTTGCTCCCTTGATGTTGTCAAGCAAGCAGATGTTTTCGATAGTTTGTCCTGTTGCAGGATCCGCCCACAACCCCGTTCCCTCCACCCCTCCCCTTCACCCATACACACGGATGATTGGATCATCCAGGTGATTGAATCAGCTGTGTTCACAATATGCAGCATTGTTTATTATCCTGATGATCAGAGTCAGAGATGATCAGAGCGGCAGAGTTTTTACCACTGTAATTATTACAGGGACTGAAGTATGGGTAGAGTTTCTCAGTGAAGGTGCAGCCAGTAAAGGAGTAGATAAGAGCTGCAGCATCTACATCATAAAAGGAGACCAGACCCTCCTCATAATCCACAAACACCCCCACCTTCTGAGGCTTTGTCTTCAGAGAGAGGGGGACAGCAGGGAGAAGAGCAGCGTTGTACTCATTTCCATTCCTCAAACATACAGTCCAGTAGCCAATATTGGGGCTCAGTTTGATCATTCCCTTCCTGTTGATCGACTCTCTGGCAACTCCTAAAGCCCAGTCAGTCTTCCCTTTAACCTGAACCTCAAAGTAAAACCTTCCCGAAGAGAAGCTCTGCTTTCCTAAGACACTGACACAAACAGAAAATCTCTCTGGGTTGTCTGGGAGATTCTTCTTTATATCACCACAATTTACTTGTTTCCCATCAGCAGACAAGATGAGTTTGGCTTGTGCTGTATCAGGGTCCAGGGTCACATCCACTGCATACTTCTGGGCCCTATTCAGCTCAGGCAACAGAAAATCTCTCTCTCAAACCAATAACCTGGCACAAATCATGATCAATAATATCAAATTAGAAAGAGTATATGAGAACAAATTTTTGGGTGTTATTATTGACCATAAACTGAGCTGGAAGCCGCATGTAAACCATGTTAAGTCAAAACTATCAAAAGCCATAGGAATATTACACAAAACAAAGGACATCTTCAACCACAGTTCCTTACTCTTGCTGTATAATTGTTTCCTAGTCCCATACATTAATTTGGAGGTCTGGGGACAAACATATAAATCAATAACAAATCCGGTTTTTATTTTACAGAAAAGGGCAATCAGGCTCATAAACAATGCAGATTATTACGCATCAACCAACATTTTATTCATAAACTCACATACTCTAAAATTCTATGACTTGGTGGATTTTAAAACCGCTCAGTTTATGTTCAAAAGAAATAATAATATGCACCCTGACTGTGTTCAGAGGCTCTTCCAATGCAGAACCAGTCCTTATGAACTAAGAGGAACATCTATGTTTATGAAAACAAAAACAAGAACGAATGTGAAACAGAGATGCATCTCAGTAAAAGGGGTGAACCTGTGGAACAATTTTGATGATGAAATGAAACTGTGCAACTCACTTGAGACTTTCAAAAATATGTATAAATGCAAGATCATAGATAAATATAAAACAGTGGTATAGTCATATTATATGTATATATATACATGTTTATATATATATTATATATTTACCGCAAAATTATGGACAAAATCATGTGTTTAAATATCGAAGAATGTGTGCGTGTAGTGTGCAAGTATGTATGTGTATACAGAAGTGTAAATGTGTTACCATGTAAATATACATCAATGTAAATATGGTAGGGCGTATATATGGATGTTTGGGTGGATGAATGTATGTAAGTATGGAAAGATGAATTTCGATGCTGCTTAGCCGAGACAACGCCAGTTTGAGTAACATTTTTTATTTAATTTTTTACTTTTCTTTAGTTCGCTTCTTTCATTCTCTAAATATTTTTCTTTTGCACTATAAAGGCTTTTTGAGATTGTGTTAAAAGGGTAGACATAATAAGCCCCGGCTTCAGTCTACACCTTTTGGTCCTGTTTGATCTATATGAAAATTCCTGTATTGATAATTGATTTCTGGAATAATATGACCAAATAAACTAATCAATTCAATTCAATTCAATGGGCATGATGCCGGTTAAAAAATATCGGCGGCAACCTACGGTCTGAATAGATCTGCAATGATTCAATCAATCTGCCCATGTAAAGTGTGCTAAATCCACTCATGATTGATTGATTTATCTATCAATTGGTCCATTTAGCTATTTCTAAAATGTTCCAGACTGAGGCCTTGTCTTTTCAAGGAAGCGCGTCAAAATAAATACCGTACTCGTCCCACTGGCTCACGTGAGCATGGGCGCCTGGCCAATCCCGACGCTTGACTGGTGGGTTCCATAATAAACGCGGGAAGGAGGAGTTACCACGTTCTTAAAACAAGGAAGGCTAATTGCCTCAGAATATCGAGCTCGGTGCCACCAGAGGAGCCTCCAAACAGGACAGCAGCAACATGGGAGACCTCGAACAGATCACCATCAGGGCCAATCAAGTGACCAATGATACCCTGCAAGCCACACAGAGGATGCTGCAGAATGCAGAGGATTCCAAACAGAAGGGCAGTAAAATCATGGAGAAGTTGGACGAGCAAGGAGAGAAACTGAACCATGTGGAGGATGGCATGGACCCAGGCCCGCCGCACCCCATTACGCAGAGTATGCAGACTGCGTAGGGCATCATGTGACTGAGGGCACCAAAAAAAAAAAAAAAAAAAATTTTTTTGGTGCCCTCAGTCAGGCCACTCACTGAACAGCAGGCCAGGCGCTGCCTACTGGTTTACTAGTGGTTTTATTACTTTATTCAGGGTTAAAGTGGGTGCATCTCATTGTAAAATTGGAGTCGGCCCAAATTGGGCTTCAAACGGCCCAAATTGGGCTTCAAACGGCCCAAATCTGGCTTCAACCAGCCCAAATCTGGCTTCAACTGGCCCAAATCTGGCTTCAAACGGCCCAAATCGGGCTTCAAACGGCCCAAATCTGGCTTCAAACAGCCCAAATCTGGCTTCAAATGGCCCAAATTGGGCTTCAAACAGCCCAAAAAATTCGCCGCCGCCCTTCGGACGCCGGCACACACGTCAGCCCGTATTGGCCTGGCCTGCTTGGTATCTAATGCCTGGCCTGAATTATGATCCCAGTCCGCCCCTGCTTGCATGTACAGTTTAACAATCGCTTGTTTGCTGACATGTACAGTAATTCTAACAATTGTTTGTTTGCCACATGTAATGTAATGTGAGATACACTAGTATCGTTCATAATTAATGATTTTGCAGTCTTTCGTTTGACAGTTATTGAAAGTTTTGCGGGGGGGGGGGGGGGGCACCACAAAACAATTACGCTTAGGGCACCCAAATGGCCAGCAGCGGCCCTGCATGGACCAGATCAACCAGGACATGAGAGAGGCTAAGAAAATCCTGAACAAACTCCGGTCAGATCCGGTCTGCTCTTGCTGCTGCGGGCTCTGTATCTGCCCCTGTGACCTGATGTCCACATACCACGACTACAAAAACAAGCGTGGAGGAGGAAGTGACACCGTCAGCAATGTGGGCGAAGGTGGGGCTGTGATCCGCAGGCAGCCCTCAGGTGGCCAAGCCCCCCAGATGAACGCTTCGGTTCCCTCTGGACCCTACATCAACGATGCGCGCGCGGTTGAGATGGAGCAAAACCTGGTGGCGGTGGGCGGCATCTTTGGAGGCCTGAAAACCACGGCTTTGGAAATGCAGACAGAGATAAACAAGCAGAACAAACAGCTTGACCGCATTAATCACAAGGTGCATATGAACATAGATGACATTGATAAGGTGAACAAGGGAGCAAAGAAGCTATTAAAGTAGTCAAGGAAACCTGCCAGTTTGATCCATAAGCCTTGAGCCTCTGCCAACACAGACACACGCACGCGCGCACACACACACACACACACACACACACACACACACACACACACACACACACACACACGGTTTTTGCTAGTGCTAGCATTTTCTGCACATGTACATAGTCCTTCTCATTGTCCTTCTCACTATCAACAATGCTGGACATTGAGAAGCAGCATGGGCATCAAAAACTGCACCAGAGGAAGTGACTGCCTGCCCACCAGTGCTGTTTGATAGCAAATATAGCCCAGCCTGTCATATCTATCTCAGCATTTACTGAAAGAGCAGCAAGCAGCGCTCTCACTTCCTCTCTGTGTCTGCCTCTTATTCTTCAAGTTAGATTTGGGAGCAAATCTTAATCAGTCCCTCCAGGATTTCGCAGAGTTTTTTAAAATGATTATTGCTATCAAAAATGCTGATTTTGCAGGAGCTTTTCTCAAAAATTGCGATGCATTTTGTGAGGTTTTATGTTATTTTTTTGCAGTAAAATTGCCGGAACCCAGCGAGCACAAAACGTTTTTTTCAACGTTGATTTTTAGTTTAAATCTGGGTGATATTGGGTTTGAATGTCTAAGACCTAATTTCACCCTCTTTTCAACCGGCTAAAATGCGGTTACAACGTCAACGTGTAAAAAAACACAATTTGGTTCATCATACAGTTAAAACATTTGTTGTAGTTTGGAATAGAGACAATATTGATAGTGTGTGAATTGGCATTTGTCCATTTTATTGTGTAACTGAGAGTTTAAATCTGGTCTACACGAAAACTACATTTCAACGCATTTTATGTCACATGAAATATCATAAATATGGGACTATATAGGCTATGTGGTGCCAGCAAAAAGCTTCCAGGACACAACTATGGTTAATAGTTTAGCGCAATACTATAAAATAATGAATTCAGTTCCTGCAGCAACGCGCATGCGCAAGTACTAGCTATACTAGCTGTGACTGACTAGACCAAAGCAAGTCTGCACCGGTCTGCACCAAGTGCGGAACGAGGTGCTCTGGGCACGCTATGTTATTGTAACATACTGTATACGAGGCTCTGTGTACCCCCTGAGTCTTAAATTAAGTTAACCTCTGAAGCCGCACAGCCTACAGACTATAGATGCACACACACACAACATAATTTTAGTCTGTTACATAATATGATAGTCTCGTACGCATCACATAAAATAACTTGTCCTCCCGATCGTTGACAATTGTGTAGTCTACGTTGTGTGCGAGATAGAGTATATATGTGCCCGGCTCTCTGAATAGTCTAAGAAAATGTATAGCTCAGGACGTAGAGCGCAATGGCTTGAACGTGGGTGAGCGGGAATCCCGTGTGCGCTCCTGAATTTTTAATTTAAGATCCTGGTGAAATATGGTCTAAATCTGAACGTTCAATAAACGTCTGCAAATAGTGGGTGAAAAAACTTTCACTTTCAAACCTTCCTTGCACGTTTTTTCAACGTTGACCCTAAACGTTTTTTAAACGTCTTTTCAACGGAAAAATGCTCGCTGGGAACTGGCAAAAATGGCAAGTTGACAGAATAAAAGTGTGATCTTTTTTCCTAACCACTATGGCAACTTTTCTCAAAAATTGCAATGGAATTTGCTAAGTTTTATGTGATTTTTTTTTCCCCGCTGTAAAATTGCAGAATGTGTGTCTCTTATTTGTCTTTGTCAGTGTGTGTTTATTGTATCAATTTGTATTCAGGGTTCCCACGGGTCCTTGAAATCCTTGAAGGTTTGTCAATTTAAAAAATCGAAATCAAGGCATTAAAAGTTTTTGAAAATAGACATGGGCCATTGAAAGTGCTTGAATTTTAGGGTTTTCCTGCATAGAGAATTGTGAGGGGGGTGCCTGAGTGATCAATACTCCGCTCAGTGATCATTTTCATTTATGGCCTTATTGGCCCACCAATGGATTTTTTTTTAAACTACTGTAATTGTATTTATTTTTTTACTTACAAACTGCCAAAAATGAGCCAACGAGATACAGCAGAGATACTCGGTGCATGTCTGTCTGTATATGGAGAGATCACGGCATCTCTGTCTGTGGAGAAATGGCGGCGTCTCTGTCTATGCGAGACCGCTGTGTTTGAAACAGCTGGAGGGCTAACTTACTGTATGGATTTCTAAAGTCAATAACATTCCTTTACTTTATATGCACTGTATTCATGCAATACATATACAAATGTCAATTAGATGTTAATCTGCATAAGAAATCAAGAAAAAGAAAAAAAATCTGTTATAATGATCATCCGCTTATAGTGATCAATTTGACCCATCCCATCGTGATCACTATAAGAGGAGTGCACTGTAAACACATATCATTTCACTGTTTTAAAGGTATTTTATAATAGGCTAGGCCAGGGCTTCCCAAACTTGTCCATTACCAAGACTCCCCAAATAGCATTAGGCTTTGGCCGTGGCCCCCATATTGCAAGATGTCTTTAAACTCATTAACTCATTGACAATACTATTGCAAATGTGAAAAATCACATCCATACAATTTCCAAATATTATTTCCTGACTTTTATTAATGTGATAGCCTAATAATTACATTTGTATCTCAATACTGGCAAGAAATTCAATCCACTTTCACCCCTGACTGATAACCGACTGGTTACCCGAGGCTGGCACTGCGTGCACATTGAAATAATGAGCAGAGAAAGAAAGTAATTTTCTCTCAATGGAAAAGTAGCCTCCTCCAAACTGACAAAAACCAGCCAAACAGATGCAACAGCCAAACTTGGTGCATCTGGTGTGTCCGCTGCATTTGAAAACAGCTCTAAATAGCCTACGTATTTTGAAACAGTCAATCAAATTCATATCAGTAAATAGCGAATATGTCTGTTTCATTACTTTATATAGCCTACTGTATTCATGTAGCCTAATAAATATACAAATGTCAATTAGATGATAATTTGCATTAGAAATAAAGAAAGAAATCTGCTTATAATAATCATCCTCTTAAGATTGTCATTTTGACCCGTCCCAACCATTGACTGTAACGTGATTGATCACTGAGGGAGTCCACTGTAATTTCTAAGCAAAATCACCTGATGTGGTGCTGGGATAATAATACGAGCTTCCGAGGAGCACTTGAACGCAGCATGAGTGCAGATGTTGCTGCGCGCGGGGCGGGTGTGGTTAAAACTCCTGGGAATGTTTTGCCAGCGAAGGAGCAGTTTGCCGCCGTCAGTCTGTGATTAAAACAGTTTAAATTGAATATAAATCGTGCCTGTTACGTGACGTGTCGTCAAGCCTCCGGTAGGTAGGTGACCCGCTCAGTCTGACACCAGCTGGGATAGTTTTAGTGAAAGCAGATGTAGTAAATTACAGGGACGCTTTAGCGTAGTTCACTGTCCCTTTAAATGGCGAGTCGAGTCTCTTTCTTGTATTTCAGGATACTGTAGAGTTGATTACGGACTGTCTGAGTGTATTAGTTTTAGGAACTGTGTATGTGGTAGGCTACTTCTCTAAATGGAGTAACACAAGTACCCACTGTTACTCAATATGTCTTTATAATAGTAGGCTGCTTACCCTTTTTATTTGATTTATTATTTTCTTTTCTTTAGCCTTTATTTAACCAGGCTAATCACGTTGAGATTTCAATTCAATCTGTTTTTCGAGTGGGCCCTGGCCAAGAAGGCAGCATATAGCTAAGTTCACATATACAACAACATTAAAAAAGTAGCCTACAGTAAGAGCACACAAGAAGTAGCATAGATAAAATGTCTTCAAAAAGAAAATTTAAAAACACAAGCACTCCTTGCCAAGCAGGTGTCCAGTTCTTTAAAATGATCAACCCTAATGAGGGAATCTAGCTTCCAATCGTTTTGTAGCCGGTTCCAGGAGAAAGGAGCAGCATAGCTGAAATGTTTCCCAAACTCAGTAGCCTAGCCTTTACCCTTTAGATCGACTCTAGACAATGTAGTTAAAGTAGGCTATAGTTAGTTTGATCAGTTCTAGAAGCATTGGATATAGCCTACTAATATATTGCAGAGCTGAAGGGTGAAACAAATGAATATTTTTTTTATATTATTCCTGCTCCACCTGGAGCTCCATATTCACACACACCTGTTAGCTGCCCAGTACAACCAGTCTATACTGCTGGTGGTAGTGACTGGACTGGCAGCTTCCTGATACGTGCTTTTTCCAGGCAGTTGAGGGATTCAAACTGACAACCTTACCAGTCACAGTACTCCACCCTTTCTGACTTCCAGGATCTCATCGTCGCCCCCGACTTCAAACCAAGCTAAGCTGGGGTTTGTCTTGCTTTAAGCTTTACACGTTATTTTCTCCCTGTGTTGGCTGAACAGGCAGGATGGAGCAGTGTTTGGTGAAGCCGGCTCCCAAACCCAAACCCAAGCCGGTGAGAAGACACACTTGACTATCAAATACACAACATTGACCTACTGAGTCTTCTTGTAATTCTAACTGTAGTCTACGGTACATTATAAATAGCCCCGAAAAACTGATAGATCCCTATATTTACCAGAAACACAATATATCAGTGGATCTCACACACCATACCACAGATGAAAATACAGCCTGTTACACAGCACGCACGCACGCACACACACACACACACACACACACACACACACACACACACACACACACACACACACACACACACACACACACACACACACACACACACTCTCCTTCAGGTCTCAGAGTCTCCTCTTCTCTTCTTCTCTCCATAGCCCAAGCCTCCTCCAAAGCCTGCTGAGGTACTGTAATAACACCGTCTGCCCAGGCTAATCATGTGTCTGTCTGCTGCGGCTGTTTACGTCTGCTAAAAGAATATGTGCAGTGTTGTGGACTCGTGACTCCACTTGGACTTGAGCACTGATGACTTTGACTCATTCATTGATAAAGACTGTGTTTTTGTTTTTGTTAGTTTTCTCTAATAGGTCCTAATAACTTGGCATGAGATATTGATAGCTTAATATCGTGACATCACTCAATTTTGTGCAAAGGGCAGGCATGTGTGTTCCACCTACATGTGGATTCACGCTCATGTTCAGTAACTCTGGACTCGGACTTGACTCGGAACTCTTCTTCGGTGACTCGGACTCTGAGACTCAAACACTGCGGGACTTGAAGCTCCACTCGGACACGAGATATACAACTTTGAGGCCATTTACGCCTGGCGTTAACATGCATTTTCTGCCATCAGATTGCAATCTGATTGCAGAAATGGTTGTCCTCTCAATCCGCATAAAGTTGCTGTATCCAGATTGAGAGGACACATTGCATTTACACTTGTGTTCAATGTGTACACAATGCATCCCTGACCACCTCCGGAGGTGGTTTGGCCGATCAAATTGCAATCCTTCTTCAATGCGTTTTGGGGGTGTTTACACCTGGCATTTCAAGTGATAAAACACAATCTGATTGCAATCTGATCACAGAAAACGCATGTTAACGCCAGGTGTAAATGCCCTCTATGACTACAACTCGACTACAACACTGACTCCAGGATATAATAGTAAAGTCCATGATGCTTCTGTTAATAATGAATTCAGACATTCTCTTTGCAGATAAATGGAAATAAGCTGGAGAGGAGAGAGAAACCAACGCCTGTGGTGCCTGTACGCCCTTCAGATGCTGTGAGTCCTCAGTCCAATAAGAATCATTTCTCACTCTTTTTATTTACTCATAATAAACACTCAAATATACTCACTAGGGTGAGATCCACACACATTCTATTGTGTATTAATGGTTAAAGTAAGATAAGGTGCAGAAAGAGGAGAGGAAACTAGTAGAAAGGACACTTTCTACTTTCGCTGCTCCACCCTCTTCCAATCTGAGCCATAGACACACACGTGCTTCCTACGACTCATGCACAGTTGCCAGCCGCTTCTTATCACCTGACAGCGGGGAGCTTAACTGGCAGGACGTAGCACATGGGAGTATCATGTTATTCCCACCAGTTCCCTTCCGCCCCGAGCAGGCGACCTGACCGACGAGAGGAGGCACTAGTGCAGCGACCAGGACACATACCCCTTATTCGGCTTCCCACCCTCAGACACAGCCAATCATGCCTCTATGGACGCCCGACCAAGCTGGAGGTAGTCTCGCTGGCCAGCCTCCTCTCCCTTCCCGTCCGAGGAGTCTGGCGCCGCAGGTCTCCATAGTGGGATTGCGATGGGCGGCGCTTAGCGGCAGTGCCCTTGGAAAATAGTTTCAAACAATCGTTTTGCCGTTTTCAGCGTGTAGCAATGAGCTAGCGTGTAGGTTTCTGCCGTTAGCTTGCTAGCTAGTTAGCGTTGTTGTTTTCACTGCGGCGGCAGGGCACTATTTACAGCGACACACAGGGAGGAGGGAGCGGAAGCCGCTCTGATTGACATGGTCGGAGCCAATGACAGAGCTTGTAATAAGCCGGGAGCGGACATCCGGCTGCCACCGAAACAGTCGCTCCAATGGGAGAGCAGAGTAGAGCAGGGGAGGGTTTATCCCAGTTATGGAGACCTGCGGCGGCCAGCGAGACTAAGCCGGAGGTAACACCGGGGTTGCGAACCTGCGACCCTCGTGTTGGTAGGCAAGGGAATCTACTCCTACACTACTCCGACGCCCATGAGAAAGGACACTTGAAATGATTTAGATGCACCTTCCAGTACTAGGTTTGTTTAAGATGCTAACATGTTACTGTGCAGGTGCAAAGGTTAAAATGGCTTGACGTTTTCAACCTGACTTCTGTTTTCTATCCAGGAGCTGAGTAAGACGCAGTACAGGACCAAGATGACGGCAGTGGCAGACAATGAGGTATCTTTATTTTCTGAGTTGTGAGCGTTACTTCTGATTTAGACACTGTACAGTACATTGGAGAGTGACAGGAAAGGTAGGAGAGAGAGAGAGGGGGGGGGGGTGACATGTAACAAAGGTCAACTTCCCTTTCCCTGGCCACATTAGCCAGTTCTGAATGGGCGATCCGAAGGTGTTCCCAGGCCAGCGTGGAGATATCATCTCTCCACCTCGCCCTCGGTCTGCCCCGTGGTCTTCTCCCAGCTGGACGTGCCTGGAACGCCTCCCTAAGGAGGTGACCAGGTTTCATCCTTACCAGATGCCCAAACCACCTCAACTGGCTCCTTTCTATGCAAAGGAGCAGCGGCTCTACTCTGAGTCCCTCACGTATGACTGAGCTTCTCACCTTATCCCGAAGGGAGATGCCAGCCACCCTCCTGAGAAAACCCATTTTGGCCGCTTGTATCCACGATCTTGTTCTTTCGGTCATCAGTTTATATTCCATGGGATGTATTAGGCTATATACATCCATATGTCAAACTAAAGCCCCTCTCACACATGCAGCCTATCCCTGAAATGTCCAGGCAGGCCCGGATTAAAAACCTGAAAATTTAGACAAAGTAAACATACAATTACTTCACCATAGATTGATTTGAGCATATGAATGCCATTTTAGGCTTTACACACAGAGATATTCACCTTATGTGAGAAGAGACCGTCTGGCTTGAGAGACTAACAGGAAGTGTAAATACAATTGGAAGTTCCTGCTTCTTTTCACCTGACAGCGGGGAGCTTCACCGGCAGGACGTAGCACGTGGGAGGATCACGTTATTCCCACCAGTTCCCTTCTGCCCCGAACAGGCACCCTGACCGACCAGAGGAGGCGCTAGTGCACATACGTACACATACCCCTAATCCAGCTTCCCACCCGCAGACACAGCCAATCGTGCCTGTATGGACACCCGACCAAGCCGGAGGTAACACGGGGGCGCGAACCTGCAACCCTCGTGTTGGTACACGGGGAATCTACCGCTACACTACCCGGATGCCCGAAAGACATCATCTTTGGCTTTAACCCATTGATACCTGATGCAGCATTTGTGTGTGTATCCCTTTAAGACCGCGAACCGCGTCATATGCCGTTCGCGGTCTTAAAGGGATACACACACAAATGAGGGATATACACGCAAATGCTGCATCAGGTATCAATGGGTTAAGGAAAAGTGATTGAAATTTTTCACCATTTTGTGACATTTTATAGACCAAACAATCGCTTAGTAGAAAATAATGGACGGATTAATCGATAATGAAAATAATCATTATTTGTAGCCCTCGTGCAAAAAAAAAAAGAATAAATAAATAAATGGCAATGTTTTACTCTGCCTTTTCTCTGCCCCGACCAGGCCAATGGAAACTTGTTACAAGCACAAAGTAAAGTGAAACCATCTGGATCTCCTGTGGTTGCAGCCAGACCCACCGAAAAGGTGCAGTACACCCAAATACTCTCACTATCGCCATCACAAGTCAGTCAGTCACAAGCCGAGCATTCAGAGTATGTGGTTGTTGTTTTTGTTTATACAACTGGAATTTCAGAATGGCTTTTAATTGAATTTCAAGTGAGTCTATCTTTGGCGTTTGGTGTGAGAGAAGTTTGAAGTAAAGAATCATTCTGCTGCACTATACTCTGGGTTTCATGTTTCTTTACTCCTCCCATTATCTTTTGTTGTTTCCCCCTCCTGGTTTGCGTGTGTGGAAGTAGGAACTGAACGCCACAACCAGACACGGCTACCACAAGATGGTACGGCCTGACACACACACACACGCGCACGCACGCACGCACACACACACACACACACACACACACACACACACACACGCACACACACACACACACACACACGCGCGCACGCATGCACGCACACACACACACACACACACACACACACACACACACACACACACACACACACACACACACACACACACACACACACACACATTCCTCTTAGTTTGTTTTGATAAATTACCGAGGCGATGTCTTCCTCTTCCTCATCAGGGTTCCAGAGAAACCGACCAATCAGAAGACACTGAAGTTCCCAAAGATGAAGCAGACTTCAAGAAGGTATTTTAAAGATCCCATTTTGTGTAAAACAGGATTTACTTTGCCTCTTTGATGATAAAGGACTTAGTATATAAACATCATGGAAGTCTCAAAACACATGGTCCCCTGGATAAAGCCACACCAGCCATGTAAGGGGAAAAAATGCCTCCAAACGAGCCGTTTTGACTTCTGTGACTTGTGACATCACAACGTAACACTCATTTAATTTGCCCACTTAGAGCACCGTCCCCGCCAACTGAATGCAGAAGACCAAACCTTGTTGTCTGTAGCATAGCTGTGTAGCTTGTTGTCTGTAGCATAGCTGTGTAGCTTGTCTGTAGCATAGCTGTGTAGCTTGATGTTTGTAGCATAGCTGTGTAGCTTGTTGTCTGTAGCATAGCTGTGTAGCATGTTGTCTGTAGCGTAGCTGTGTAGCATGTTGTCTGTAGCGTAGCTGTGTAGCATGGAAAAATGTCCAGAAAACGTTCAAAGACCAAAGATGGATCTTCTATCCTAACAGCTCATCTTCTCAGAGGTCCCACCCCCTCAAAACAGCGCATAGTTAATAAGGGGAGAGACCAGAGACAGAGCAGATAGAGAAGTCGCATAGTGGCTGCATTTTAGTTGTTTTTTTACAACAGAGTTCATAACCTTGTTTTAAAAACCCATGAGCGATGTTTTAATCAGCTAAAAATAGCATAAAATGGGACCTTTAAAGGGATAGTTTGGATTTTTTGATGTGGGGTTGTATGGTACTTGCATACACTCAGTGTACTACATGCAGTAGAATGTAGCTGGCGCGGTCCCATTTTTTTACGTTCTTGCTCATGGCCCCCTTCACACTCAGCAGACAGCTCTACTTGCCTGATTTCTCCAAACTGGGGCCGCGCCGGCTGCATTCTACTGCATGTAGTACACAAGTATCTCATACAACACACATCAAAAAAAAATCTGAACTATCCCTTTAATGTGTGATTCTGATTCCCATCTCTGACCCACCTTGTATATTTTGTACGCTGTCTCTGTTGTTATTCCTCTGTTTCAGGGTAATCACGGGGTCCTGAGTGGAATGTTTCGGAAGAGCCAGAAAGATACAACTCCTTCTTTCACTGTAAGCCATTCACCTGTGTCTGTTGTCTGAGCAGTAGAAGGTTAAAGCAGAAGTTACCTGTTAGGTCACCAATCAGACTGGGGTCATTTGATGAGTCACAGTTAGGGATGCACCGATATGAAAATTTTGGCCGATGCCGATAACCGATATTAACATTGCTGTTATGGCCGATAACCGATATTTACCGATGTCGATATGATCTGTATAAAACCACATTTTTATGATCATCACATTTTGTACATACTGAAAAACACATGTTAACACTGAATTTGAAAAAGTTATGCATTTCTTTATTTGCAAAGCCTTTGGAAAAGCCCATAAATCCTAGATTTACTGCATTATTTCATATCAACGTGAATAATTTGGCTGATAATGATAACCGATATTAACATTGCAACATCTGACCGATACCGATATGACCGATATGTAAAAAAATGACCAACATCGGCCGATACCGATATGATTGCCGATATATCGTGCATCCCTAGTCACAGTGTCTGATAATGTCTGTTCACCTCAGAGTTACGTGATCGACGACCGTGACCAAGAGGAAAAAGCTGACGATGTCCCTGCAAAACAGGTTCCTGGCGGCAAACAGGTGTGTGTGTGTGTGTGTGTGTGTGTGTGTGTGTGTCTCAGTGTTGTGTCAGTCTAACTGTCTCAGTGTTGTGTCAGTCTAACTGTCTCAGTGTTGTGTCAGTCTAACTGTCTCAGTGTTGTGTCAGTCTAAAGGTGCGTTCACACCGACCTATTAAAGTTTTTCGCTGGCGTCGAGTTTACATACAAAGTCAATGCAAATGAGCGATTGAGCGTATATTCGCCTGGGAGAAAAATCGCTGGGCGTCCGAGCGGCAGAGACAGAGCGATAGGGAGAAAATACGCTCGTCGCCCGAGATGAAATATCCCAACTCGAGCGAAAATACGCTGGCATCAGTCGCTCGCCGCTCGACGCTGATTGGCTACCATGTGAGAGAGCGAGTCAAGGATCACACTGGCTTGGAACAAACCGCTGGTTTATTGTGTGGCAACAAACCGCATTGACAGGCTGACAGCTGACATGAAGTGAAGTCTGTCCTACCGGAATGGAGCTCGCATTAGGAGCACGCTGATAGGCTTTAGCTTGTAAACAATGACGGTGGCTCGTAGTGGACAAACAGCATGACATTGCGTAACGTTATAGCCCCCACATGTCCGTCATTTCGTGTGCCTGTTGATGAGCGATTTAAACAGAGCGACAGAGCGATTCCAAAGGGTTGACTTGAGCGACAGAGCGAAAAATAAATATCTCTGTGTGAACGCACCTTAATTGTCTCAGTGTTGTGTCAGTCTAACTGTCTCAGTGTTGTGTCAGTCTAACTGTCTCAGTGTTGTGTCAGTCTAATTGTCTCAGTGTTGTGTCAGTTTAATTGTCTCAGTGTTGTGTCAGTCTAACTGTCTCAGTGTTGTGTCAGTCTAACTGTCTCAGTGTTGTGTCAGTCTAACTGTCTCAGTGTTGTGTCAGTCTAACTGTCTCAGTGTTGTGTCAGTCTAACTGTCTCAGTGTTGTGTCAGTCTAACTGTCTCAGTGTTGTGTCAGTCTAACTGTCTCAGTGTTGTGTCAGTCTAACTGTCTCAGTGTTGTGTCAGTCTAACTGTCTCAGTGTTGTGTCAGTCTAATTGTCTCAGTGTTGTGTCAGTTTAACTGTCTCAGTGTTGTGTCAGTCTAACTGTCTCAGTGTTGTGTCAGTCTAACTGTCTCAGTGTTGTGTCAGTCTAACTGTCTCAGTGTTGTGTCAGTCTAACTGTCTCAGTGTTGTGTCAGTCTAATTGTCTCAGTGTTGTGTCAGTCTAACTGTCTCAGTCTAATGAGGCAGTTTCCACATGCTGTGATTGGCAGGGAGGTCTGAAGGCAGTCATGAAAGGTTTACAGTTCAGAGCCGCACCAAAGGTAGGACACACTGTGCTCTGAAGCGCTGCAGGTGGCTCTGCTGTCTGCGTGCTGCAGTCGTGCTGCAGTCAGGCTGCTGGTGGCTCTGCTGTCTGCATGCTGCAGTCGTGCTGCAGTCAGGCTGCTGGTGGCTCTGCTGTCTGCATGCTGCAGTCAGGCTGCTGGTGGCTCTGCTGTCTGCATGCTGCAGTCAGGCTGCTGGTGGCTCTGCTGTCTGCATGCTGCAGTCAGGCTGCTGGTGGCTCTGCTGTCTGCATGCTGCAGTCAGGCTGCTGGTGGCTCTGCTGTCTGCATGCTGCAGTCAGGCTGCTGGCTCTGCTGTCTGCATGCTGCAGTCGCATGCAGTCATGCTGCTGGTGGCTCTGCTGTCTGCATGCTGCAGTCATGCTGCTGGTGGCTCTGCTGTCTGCATGCTGCAGTCAGGCTGCTGGTGGCTCTGCTGTCTGCATGCTGCCGTCATGTTGAGCTTGGTGATGGCAATGTTTTACTCTTATTTACTCTTTAGCTAGAAAGAGCTACCTGTACAGCGAGGTTCATTTTTGGAGTAGCCCATTGTTGCTTGAGTGGTGATGGTGCTCGTGGTGGTGGTAACTTCTTTTTTTAATTTTGGTTTGGTGGAACCTGAATTGTTTTCCGTTTGAAAATGTTTGAATTTTATTAACTTATTATGTGTTCATATACACTGTAGGTAAAACAACAAAAATGTGTCTGGTTCTGCAGTCAATTCCGGTCAGTCAGTCAATAGATTAATTCTGGTAGATGATCCCTTATTGATTTCACCCATAAGTCACAATAAAATGAAAAATTTTAGCCAACCATTTTTGCCCGCTGCACGGGCTCGCCCGCCCGCAGCTCGGCTGCTGCGTGGCCTCGCCTATTCTATTGGCATTCACAGTGCACAATTTGCCAACTTTGCATCACTGATGACATCACTCACTGATGACATCACAATTGCTTGAGTGACCATCACTGATCACATCATGGAGTGCTCGAGTGACATCACTCAGCGCACAATAGCTCAATTTCGCATCACTGATGACATCAGTGAGTGATCAGTAGTGAGAGAAAGTCTGCACACTGCCCTCATCAGAATGATGAAGTGACAGAGCATAGGTGATGTCTGATGATGTCATAGACATTGTGACATCTATATATATATATATATATATATATATATATATATATCCATATTAGGATGCACATTTACCAATGAATGACGAAGATTTTTACAAAGCTTTTCTTCGCTTCTATTGCCATATAAAATTCCCCTTTTACTTCCCGGAAAATTAAAAAGCATATTTTAGTGGTCACTTCATGGCATACCCGTAGGCATCCATTAAAGTTCCAACCAATAATACCATCGCAGGTTTTTGTATTTATTCATTTTCAAGAATCCCAAATTTGTGACAGCTAAATATGAATGTGCAAAGAATTGTTAAACTTTTGAACAGTGCCCCCTTGCAGAAGCAAGACGCCATCAAATGCTGCTTCCTTGTGAATTTCAATCACAAAGCGTAAACATAGATGGAGAGGGAGCAGGTTAAAGGAGGAGTTTTACTCCTGGAGACATGGATTGTGCAAAAAGAGAGTGCCGCTCTTATTAGGAAGGTCTTCTTAATATTTTGTTTAACACATCGTTTAAATTTGAGTGTGTGCTTTTGTGTGGTGGTATTGATATTAACCACAGGGCATGCTCATGTGCTGAATGTTCTGACTCTCTTCCAAGACCAACAGAGAGCCCAGCCCAGATCCCAACACCCAGGATCCAGGCTCAGGGAAGGAACCGTCCGCAGAAAACACCAAGCAGGACAAGCAGGAAGAGCCCAGACAAGTAAGGGATTAACAGTTTGCAGCTTTCCATTACATTTGTAGACATTTTATTCATTGATTTTCCTCGTCTCCATCCAGGACAGGGGAAACCTCATCGCTGGGATGTTCCGGAAAACACCCAAAGAGAAAGAGAAACCTCCTGCACTGATGGTAACAACAACCCTCTTCATCATTTAATATTGAACTTTCCTTGCTGCTGCAGAATATTCCAGAGTCCAGACTCATGTGATTGTTTGGCTGTTTGCCAGGTCAGCACAGCAGGCAGCGATGCTGATGACACAGAAGAGGAAACATCTGAACCCTCCAATGTAGGTCTTGTTTCAGTGGCTTCACGGGCTTTATTTCGGTATAGGAACCAAAGGGTGTCCGGATAGTAGGGATGAGCCAAGTACTCAGATGAAATGGTAGTAGCTCTCTGCAAGGGTGAGAGGGGTTAGATTCTCCCCATGATAGCAATGCATGCAGCTGTTATGTAATGCACACATGTAGAAACACATGTTATGTATTTTATTTAATTTCCTCTGCAGGAGAAGAGGGGCTTCTTCTCTGGCATTCTTAAAAAATCCCATAAACCATCAGACGAGACGCCCGCACAGGTGAGCAGCTTCACTCAGTAGACCCAAAAATGGTTTCCTCCTTTGGATAAAGATTTTGTCTTTGTTTTTTAATTCACTGATATATTACAATATTATAATATTACAATTGACTGTTTCAGGAGAATCTGACCACTCAAAGTGAGCTGTCAGCCAGCAGTGACAGTCTGTCTGAAAACGGCAACAAGGTGAGACATGATGGCAGAGATAATGCAAGTCATTTACCGGACACTCATTCACCTGACCTGGATGAACATACAAACATCATAACTTCTTATTGAATCAATATAATCAACATTCTTATTTCAGGACAAAGGAGGAATATTCAGCGGGATGTTCAAGAAGTCTCCCAAAACATCAGAAGCTGCTCAAACTGAGGAGGTGAAGTAGTTGATTAAATGCCGTAACACTTATCCCATACGTACTTTCTCCACATCTTGACCCAGAGAGAGATGCCTTTTGGGACAAAACTGGGGGAACAACGCATAAGACAATACACATGTTTTGGAGAAATAGGTAGGACCACATGTTTAATGTGACGTGGAGTTTGATGTAGAAGCAATATCTGTTTGCTGTGATTGCTTTTCTTCACATAATGTGGGACGGTCCACCTGTTTCGCAGTTCTGGACCAAGGTGGCAACTAAATTGTCTGACCTAATATCAGTAACTGTCCCAGTGAGTCAGTGACTGTGCCCGCCCGCCCTGTTGTTAAATGATTGGTCAAAGATGCGTTGTACTAGCTGGATTGACAGCTGCTAAAAAGATGGTTGCGTTGCACTGGAAGCTTCCTCACTATTAGATACTGGGTCCGCACAAAAACGTTTTAGTGTATTTATTTGTTTGTTTGTTCATTTATTAATTTGTTTGTTTTTTGTTTTGTTTTCTTGTGTGTGGTTTTTTTTTATGAAGAAAGGGTCAATAAAAAAACATTTGACCCCAAAAAAGAATAAAAACACACAAACAGGAAAACATAATTAAGATCACTGACTAGCTCTCTGTTTACCACTAGACTGAGAATGTCAACCAATAAAGCACGGCTTGCCTGTGCTGCTTGGGAATTATGAGCAAGGTTGTAACACATTTGACCAGAATGCTCGGAATGCTCACCTGAAACTCCCCACTCCATAAACTAAACTCAACATACTTCTAAATAACAGTATGTCAAGACATGCTGGTGAGGAACCAGGAGAAAATGCTGCCCTCTGTTTTTTTGAAGGTTCCACCAAAATCTATTTACATGATGTTTGTCTCCAAAATAGTTACTTTATCATGAAAAGCTCCTGATTCCTGATTTTTTGATTTCAGGGAGAACAAGTAGGCCTCTCTGCTAAAAGAGATTGCCTATAATATTTGTGCAGTGACAATAAAATCTGATTTATTATGCACCGTTCAAACATATGACCACAAAAGCCATACCACCTGTGTAATCCTGCCACCTGCTATTTGCATTGAACCAGTTCATCTTGTCTTTCAGGACCAGCAGTCGTTACACAGCGACCAATCAGCCAGTAATGATAATCTGTCAGAGAACTCTAAGGTGTGTGGAACTATTCACGTGTGAAGGGATTGGATTCTAGCTGCAGCATTATGTGTATTATAGTTACGTAATGCTCACTGCCGGTGTCATGGACGGGTCTGATGTCAGCAGGAAAAGGGGGGATTTTTCAGCGGGATCCTCCGGAAATCTCCCAAGATCCCTGCAGAGGCGACACCTGAGCAGGTAATGTGTGTGTGTGTGTGTGTGTGTGTGTGTGTGTGTGTGTGTGTGTGTGTGTGTGTGTGCAACAGAAATCTGCACATCACCCACATGTTTCTTTTTTATTATTATGATTTTTTTTTCTGATTTCCCCCCATTTTCTCCCCAATTGTACTTGGCCAATTTCCCCCTGCTAGCCCACCCTCCACCCTCTGCCAATCTGGGGAGAGCCGTAGACTAGCACCATGCTTCCTCCGACACTTGCGCAGTTGCCAGCCACTTCTTTTCACCCGACAGCGGGGAGCTTCACCGGCAGGGCGTAGCACACGGGAGGATCACGCTATTCAAACAGGCACCCCAACTGCAGCGACAAGGACGTGTGTATACTTTTTACAACCCACTTTAGGTGAAACCACGCCCACGCCCGCATAACACGACCAGAAGAAGCGCCACAGCGCTCTGCTCGCTTAGCAAGCTAGCAAAACCCTCACCTAAAAAGTTATTTATTAACTGAATTTTTGCCCTAACCGCAAGATTAAACCTTAAAAACGTCACGCCAATTGTAACTTCAAACAGAGATGATTTGTTTGCCTTTTTGTGAGCATCCATGACACATAGTTTCTTATGCCCTCCCACTGCAGACTGCCTGCAATCCGACTGCGGTCAAGCCAGCCTCCGCTCTGAAATACACGGTCAAACTAGCCGCCGCATTATTTTGCAGTGCATTGATTGATACGGTCGATCATGTTTGATCGATGCTATGGTCATTGACTTGTTATTTTCCTCAGATCACCATCACCGTTTAAAAATTGTAATTGCTTTCATAGTAACGTTAAATCGCTGCGTGGGTGACACTGCAGCCCCCAATATACTACTACTAGAGATGATTACTTTTAAAAGCCAAGAAAAAACAGTTAATATCTGTTTTACTACTTAAATGATGTCATATTATATGCATAAAGTGATATATATAGTTGCGTAATTAATGTGTCATAATATGCATAAAGTGTATATATCCGCTCTGCTGCATAACGGGCGATCTTCATTCATCTTTCCCAAGAATTTTCCAAACTTGCCGGGTTGCGTGCGAGCGAGCGGAAGTGACATGGCGTGGTTTTGTGACTGAATAAAATTATTGATTGATTGCTTATGAATTGGTTGTTGATCATTATCGACTCCATGTTCCATAATGATCTAAACTATTTTTCTATTACAGTTTCACCTAAACTGCGTTGTAAAAAGTATACACGCGACCAGGACACATACCCTTAATCTGGCTTCCCACCCGCAGGCACAGCCAATCATGCCTGTATGGACGCCCGACCAAGCCGGAGGTAACAGGGGGCGAGCCTGCGACCCTCGTGTTGGTAGGCAGGGAATCTACCGCTACACTACTTGGACGCCCACCCACATCTTTCTAAACATGCTTCTTGGGGGGCTTTAGCATCACTGGAGATGAGACGTACTCTATTGCCATTACATGTTTTAATGAATCTATTGGAGAAGAAAGGAGTTCATTGAATAGCAAACAATTTAGGGTTGATTCAAGAGCAAATGCATGGGGCAGTGGTGACCTAAAGGTTAGAGAAGCAAGCTGGTGACAGGAAGGTCGTCGGTTCAATCCTTTGGACTGGCAGGATAAATCTGGGTGGGGAAAGTGAAAAGCAGCACTTGCCAATCAGCCAGTAGCCCCTCCCTCATTAACACCACTGAGGTACCCTTGAGCAAGGCCCTCAACCCCAACTGCAACATTACTTTTATAAAGTTGCATTCAATTCAGTCAAATGAAACCAACAGGGAACCAATACTAATGCAAGCTGTTCAGCCTGGTCACAATTTATCAGACCACACCCAGCTTGTGTGTCGCGATGTCGTGTGTGCGCTAACGTTACTTTCATCATGGTAAGTGCAAGTTTAACAAGATCTGGCTCGAGAACAGCAAATTTAGTGCTTGGTTGGAGCCGGTTGAAAATAACAAATTTGAAGCCTGTGTCGGTGCCATTTTAGCTCGCCTACCACTACAGATCAGCCCGGGCACACATTGTGATTGGCTGGGCCAGGCACGTGGGATTAACGTGGGCAAAATGTACGACAACTTTGAATTAGCTAACAAGCTAAGCTACTGATGTTATCACACATTTGGGAACATTAAAATATGAATCGTACAAACATTCAATGATCATGATTCAAGTATACAGGACCATTTCTCCTAAACATGAGCCTTACTTTTTGAAAATAAATGGTGTGAGCGTTTAACTTAATCTGTAGTCATGGACACCGAGCCGAGCACATCCGGTAGGGCGGGCCGATGTGGTAGGGCGAGTAGATCCGGTACCTACACCTAGCTGCACCTTGTGCAAGAAAACCTCCTGTTTTACCCAGAATGAATCAGTTTGCGCTTCCCTCTGTCAGCAGTATCATGTGTCTCAGTGTTTGTTTTCCTCCTCAGGTTCACTAGCATGTTCTTCATTCTTTTAGGATAAGGCGTCGCTGCACAGTGAGCTCTCTGCCAGCAATGACAGTCTATCAGAGAACAAGGTAAGTCTAAATGACAGACCTGTGTTTAGACTTTGAGAAACCCTCGTCAGTCACACACAGAAACTAGATGAGTCATTGTGACCAACATGAAAATAGATCCGGGTGTGGATCTCTCCCCCCCCAATATGGAATATTACATACACAGACAACATAGAACACCTCAAAATTTAAAAAAAATTTACCCCAGCAGATCCCCTCTGGGTAAATGGCACTTATATACATTGTCTCTTGGAATTTTCGAAAATAGCTAGATTCTGGTTGTGTAGTCTATAGCAAAGGAGTTGAGTTTAATTTTGAAATGTAATATTGATCCTGGACAGTCTTTGTTGGAGGCTGCCTTCGAAATCAAGGGTTTTGGATTCACGAAGATCCAAGTTATTAAATCAACTTATTTTCCTGGCAAGAAGATGCATTATGATAAATTGTATCCAAGAAAAAAACCCATCTGTAACACCATGGTACAGAGAAATTTTGAGAGTACTTCCTGTGGAAAAAACTGCCAAAATAAAAGGAAATGAAGACCGCTTCATAAATATTTGACAGCCGCTGATAAGTTACTTACCCCAGGATCTGAGCGATATAATCCAAAGAGGAAGTGGATTGGACAGCTCCAGAAGCCCTTCTACCATTTGCTTAAAATGAAATGATTTGCGTGTATAAAGAGTGCGTTAGGAACTGTATGTGCATGTGCATAGGAAAGATCCTCAGTGTTTCTTCTGTGTGTGTGTGTGTGTGTGTGTGTGTGTGTGTGTGTGTGTGTGTGTGTGTGTGTGTGTGTGTGTGTGTGTGTGTGTGTGTGTGTGTGTGTGTGTGTGAAGGATATCAAAGGCATCATTGTAACCCTCCTACTCCCCCTCCCCCTCTTTTTTCTTGTTTTGTTTGGGTGGTTGTTCCCCCCCCATCTAGGTTAATATTCATATTCCTACTATCTTATCTCCATGCTGTAACTAAATGATGATGATGAAATCTGTGAAAAATAATAAAATGTTATTTAAAAACAAGCTGTTTCACTCTGTAGGAGAAAGGCGCGTTGTTTGGCGTACTCCTCAGAAAGACTCCTAAAGCCCAGGGAGAGGTACAGGTGAGTCTGCCTTCACCAAGCTGAGCAAGTTTTTAGTGTTGTTTGTCCCAACTGAGCATGTGCGTATCACCATGTATGTAAATTCCTCACTAAATAAAGGGGTTTGACACTCGTAAATAAAACGGGCACAACAAAGTGTTCAGATGCTTTAAACCACAAAGAACAGAAATAATAAGACCACAGACAAAGAGTTGTGTTTGTATTTTCCTTGGGAATGCGACAATAACCCCTCTCACCCGTCCACTGTGGAGTGACCGTGCTCGGACGGTTTCTAATGACTTGACTGTTGTCTTGTTTCAGGAGAATCTGTTGGCCCAGAAAGATCTGTCAGCCAGCAGCGACAGTCTGACTGACAACACCAACACTAAGGTGGGACGCCACACATTTTTTGGTTGCTTCCCGTCACAAAGAAGACGTTATTGGTCACGTTGGTTTTCTAGTTTGATTTACTGAGACGATAAACATGTTGGAAGTAAATGTATTCTTGGCCTTTCCACTCCTTCCACTATCTGCCATTGTGTACATGTGAAAGCTAGTATTCTCCGTGATGATGGTCTTGTTTGTTTACAGTAATAATTACACTAAAGTCTCAAAACTAATATGATCATGATCTATGGATGTTAAAATGATACAGGTAGCACTCAAAGCAAATCTCCACTTGTTACATGGAAAGAACAAATAAAAAACAGATAAACATATTAGCAAGTGGTTAAAAACTGTGGTGAACAAACAACTCAACAACTGGTGACATACTGTGATGCTGTGCTGGGACTTCCTGATGCCATCTGTCTCCCCTGGTGTTTCAGGACAAAGGCGGTGCGTTCACTGGAATGTTCAAGAAGTCGTCCCGACATGCAGACAGATCTCGCACAGACGAAGTAAGCAGTTTCACCTCTGCTTTCTGTCTCCATACAGTCACAGCATCAGTGTGTGCTGCAATAACAGTGTTTTGGGGGTCAGTGGTTACTTAAAGGTTAGGGAAGTGGGGTTGTGAAGAGGAGGTTGCCGGTTCAAATCCCTGGACCAACTGGAGAACATACAAACATACAAACAGAGCCCCCTACGCATAAGACACAATACATTAATCCAGACTTTTTATTTTATTTTATTACAAACACAAATGACCACGCCCATAAAGTTTAAACCTTTGTTAACCACATACCTTATTTGATGCATTTAAGTGAAATCCCCATTCTAAAACCCCATAGACTTTTCCCTTGACAAACCAACATGGCGGCGATTTCTGGTTAAGCCTACAAAAATACCTCATCCCTGTGGTACTATTTTCCATTAGAGCTACCATGGAGACGCCCTGGAGCAATTTACACTCGTCCATGTTTATGTAAATGTTAAAAGAGTAGTGATGATGCTGTATAAATGTTAAAAGAGTGTAGTCTAGTGTTGATGCTATATAAATGTTAAAAGAGTGTAGTGATGATGCCATATAAATGTTAAAAGAGTGTATTTTTTTTAACAGGACAAGGAGTCTCTTCACAGTGAGCTTTCAGCTAGCAATGAAAGTTTATCTGATAACAACAAGGTCAGTCAGTCTAAATCCAAATTGAAAGTGGATTTTGTAGTTATTTTTTTAATCTGTAAATATTTCAAACATTGATCATACTTCATCTTCAGCCTTTTACCTGTCTGTCCATCAGGAGAAAGGCGGGTTGTTCAGCGGTCTCCTCAAAAAGACTCCCAAAGCACCTGGAGAAAAGAACGACTCACAGGTGAGTGACGGTTTTACTCGTGTAGATATGTTCCAAGCCTCTACACACTTTCACAATTTCATCCAACATCTGTTTCTCTGTTTCAGGACAAAGATGCTCAGAAAGTCCTATCAGCCAGCAATGACAATCTGTCTGAGAATAACACTAGTAAGGTGAGTTGTGTCGGCTAACAAGCGCTTGTAGATTGTAGATAGAATAAACTTAACTGAGTATTCACTGATTTTTATTTTGGCTTCTTTTAGGAGAAAAGTATTTTCAGCAAGTTTAAGAAGCCTCAGAAACAGTCAGAAGGTGCCTTAACTGATGAGGTACTTTATTTGAATCTATAAGTCACTATTCCCTTATTGGGGAATGAATGAATGAAGGAAACAAACACATTTTTATTTTCGTGTCTAGTCATTTACATTACATGACCCATCTGTCATGGGATTATTCAGACACATTATAATAATAACAACATTGCTAAAACACACCATCATCTAACAGTAGGGGTGTCACGATACACTCAGTTCACGATACGATACGTATCACGATACTGGGTTCACGATAACGATACGATACGATACGATTTTAACAATATTTTTTTAAACTTGAATAATGACAATATATGACTGGAAAAGTAGTATTTTATTTGAAATGCACAAATACAAAACATGCTGTTGTGGGAAATTGTTATTACAATAACAACTAGAAAAAACATGAGATTGGAGATAAGGCTTATCTTGAAATAGAATGAGTTACACCGTCACTTAGATTTACTTTGAACTAAAAGGTTTCTCAGCAGTATAAATTCTCATTATGCATCTTCAGTTTTTCTTCAAACTCAAACAACAAGACTTTTCTTAGTCTATTTTTTATGCATCTTCAGTTTTTCCTGTCAAGTAAACAGTTTTGCCAGAAACTCAATTGAATGGTTTCTCTCCTGTATAACTTCTCATGTGTCTCTTCAGAGACTTGTTCAACTGAACTACTTTCCACACATTGAACTTCAACAAACAAAGACGTTTCTTTGTCTACTTTTGAAAAAAAAAAAAAAAATTTTTTTTTTTTTTTTTTTTTTTTTTTTCACGATATGAGATTTCATCTCAACGATACATATCGTGACGTTTTACTATCGCGAAATTTCGTGGGACGATATATTGTGACACCCCTATCTAACAGCACAATAGACATCATCCAAACATAAAATAAACCAAATCTTCTCACAAATGAGATACGCCATATTGGGAAAACAGCAAATATACAAACATACAAACAGAGCCCCCTACGCACAAGACACAATACATTCATCCAGACTTTTTATTTTATTTTATTACAAACACAAATGACCACGCCCATAAAGTTTAAACCTTTGTTAACCACAGACCGTTAAAAGAGTGTATTTTTTTTACAGGACAAGGAGTCTCTTCACAGTGAGCTTTCAGCTAGCAATGAAAGTTTATCTGATAACAACAAGGTCAGTCAGTCTAAATCCAAATTGAAAGTGGATTTTGTAGTTATTCTTTTAATCAGTAAATATTTCAGACATTGATCATACTTCATCTTCAGCCTTTTACCTGTCTGTCCATCAGGAGAAAGGCGGGTTGTTCAGCGGTCTCCTCAAAAAGACTCCCAAAGCACCTGGAGAAAAGAACGACTCACAGGTGAGTGACGGTTTTACTTGTGTAGATATGTTCCAAGCTTCTACACACTTTCACAATTTCATCCAACATCTGTTTCTCTGTTTCAGGACAAAGATGCTCAGAAAGTCCTTTCAGCCAGCAATGACAATCTGTCTGAGAATAACACTAGTAAGGTGAGTTGTGTCGGCTAACAAGTGCTTGTAGATTGTAGATAGAATAAACTTAACTGAGTATTCACTAATTTTTATTTTGGCTTCTTTTAGGAGAAAAGTATTTTCAGCAAGTTTAAGAAGCCTCAGAAACAGTCAGAAGGTGCCTTAACTGATGAGGTACTTTATTTGAATCTATAAGTCACTATTCCCTTATTGGGGAATGAATGAATGAAGGAAACAAACACTTTTTTATTTTCGTGTCTAGTCATTTACAATACATGACCCATCTGTCATGGGATTATTCAGACACATTATAATAATAACAACATTGCTAAAACACACCATCATCTAACAGCACAATAGACATCATCCAAACATAAAATAAACCAAATCTTCTCACAAATGAGATACCCCATATTGGGAAAACAGCAAATATACAAACATACAAACAGAGCCCCCTACGCACAAGACACAATACATTAATCCAGACTTTTTATTTTATTTTATTACAAACACAAATGCCCATAAACCTTTGTTAACCACAGACCTTATTTGATGCATTTAAGTGAAATCCCCATTCTAAAACCCCATAGACTTTTCCCTTGACGAACCAACATGGCGGCGATTTCTGGTTAAGCCTACAAAAATACCTCATCCCTGCGGTACTCTTTTCCATTAGAGCTACCATGGAGACGCCCTGGAGCAATTTACATGTAGTGATGATGCTCTATAAATGTTAAAAGAGTGTCGTGATGATGTAATTTGTAGTAGATCCTGATTTTTTAAATCTCCACTCAGGACAAACGGTCACTAAACGATGAGCTTTCAGCCAGCAATGACAGTCTGTCTGAGAACAGTGCCAAGGTGAGCTGCTGTTATGCGTCTTTCATGAATACTCCTGAATATACAGACTACCAGTCAAAAGTTTGGACATGCCTGATTGAATATACAGTATAGTGTACACGCTACCAGTCAAAAGTTTGACTGAATATACAAAGTTGAAATGTGTTTCTTAGACAAATATAAATAGTGAGGATGATCCTATGTATGAATTTCTTTCCAAAGCCTTTGCCTTCCCATCAAGGCAAACGACTTTAAATAATCTAAAATAAGATAGTTTTGAATTCTTTAAGACATTTTTGTCTGCTGCATAATTCCATTTGTTATAGTATTGATGCCTTTACTACTATTCTAAAATGTGAATTATAGTATGAATAAAGAAGAATGTCCAAACTTTTGAGAGGTGGTATACATTTTTTTTTATTCTGTTTATTAGGTTTTTTGAGGACAGGAAGTGTATACTGTACGTTACAATGACAGCACTCTGTGAAAAACAGAGGCAGGGGAAAGAAAATTAATGTCCAGACAAGCAACAGGCAAAAAAGGAAACAGTAGGTGGCGACGGTGTACAATAAATAAGTGAGTTAACTGTCTCAATGTGCATTTCAGGAGAAAGGAGGAATATTCAGCGGAATATTCAGGAAGGCTCCCAAACCTGTGGAGGCCGCTCAACCTGAAGAGGTAAACCTCAGTTTCCAGGTCCACAGTATGGACCAGTAAACAGTGAAATGAATGTATTCACGACCATCATCACAAGAGAGATCATTGCAATCTATTATGTGGTCTATATTAGATTTACATTTACATTGTTTTCTTGTTTTGTGAAAGGCAGAGTTAACAGAACAAACACAGATTCTGTTGTGATTATTTTTAAATGATAGTCATAAAATATTTACTAGATTACTCACTGCCTCTAGCAGAAAGAGTAACTCCAATGATTTCCAACCTTTCCAACTGTTTATATTTCACACAATGAGAAATGTGCCTACACTTTCATTCAATTTGTCTACAGAACATTTACTAATGCCACCACAAGTTTTAAGTCTGCACATTATTATTAGTAGTAGTAGTATTATTATTAGTAGTATTATTGTTATTGTTATTATATTATTATTATTATTAATAATACTTTTTTTTTTTTTTTTTTTTTAACAGGACAAGGAGTCTCTTCACAGTGAGCTTTCAGCTAGCAATGAAAGTTTATCTGATAACAACAAGGTCAGTCAGTCTACATCCAAATTGAAAGTGGATTTTGTAGTTATCTTTTTAATCAGTAAATATTTCAAACTTTGATCATACTTCATCTTCAGCCTTTTACCTGTCTGTCCATCAGGAGAAAGGCGGGTTGTTCAGCGGTCTCCTCAAAAAGACTCCCAAAGCACCTGGAGAAAAGAACGACTCACAGGTGAGTGACGGTTTTACTCATGTAGATATGTTCCAAGCCTCTACACACTTTCACAATTTCATCCAACATCTGTTTCTCTGTTTCAGGACAAAGATGCTCAGAAAGTCCTATCAGCCAGCAATGACAATCTGTCTGAGAATAACACTAGTAAGGTGAGTTGTGTCGGCTAACAAGCGCTTGTAGATTGTAGATAGAATTACTTAACTGAGTATTCACTGTTTTTTATTTTGGCTTCTTTTAGGAGAAAAGTATTTTCAGCAAGTTTAAGAAACCGCAGAAACAGTCAGAAGGTGCCTTAACTGATGAGGTACTTTATTTGAATCTATAAGTCACTATTCCCTTATTGGTAACACGTGACTTGAGGGTGCACCTTAGAGCCCTGCACTGGCCTCAAATCTAGGCCCTAGCCGGGCCTGGGACCTACATGTTCGGGCCCGAGCCCGATGTGAGCCCTTACGGCTTGTCAGAATTTCAGGCCCGAGCACGGACCTGGCCCTACCTCCCCTCCCCTCGAACCTTATGTGTTTGATACATTTCGAATATCCTAAGCCTATCAAATCAACACTATACAAAAAACTAAATGAAAACACTTTGAACACCACACGTGTGGTCAGTTCAAACATTAAAAAACAAACCAAACAAAAAACAGGCAGGCTCGGCCCTGGCCCTGGCCCTAGCTAGTGATGTGAAAATGGGCCCTAGCACGGCCCTAGGGTCGGGCCGGGCCTTGGGCTCGGGCCAGAATGCAGGGCTCTAGTGCACTGTCATAACCATGACATGACACCTGTCATGAACATGAAGGAGGTGTTATGAATGTTTCTGACTGTTGTCATTCGGTAAATTATCTCATTGTTAATGCAATGTTGACATTGTTTGAGATGTCTTCGTTATGACAACTTGACATGAACCAAGACAACATAACCTGTCAATGTCTTTGTTATGACAACTGATATTAACCACGACAACATAACCTGTCAATGTCTTTGTTATGACAACTGATATTAACCACGACAACATAACCTGTCAATGTCTTTGTTATGACAACTGATATTAACCACGACAACATAACCTGTCAATGTCTTTGTTATGACAACTTGATATTAACCACGACAGTGTAATTACACTTAATGACATCTTACTGAAATGTTCCAATTGTACCACTGTGGTTGAGGTCAAGGAAAATATTAGGGCTGACCTAAATGCTTCGAAGCTTCAATCGATGCCATTGGTAATTGATTTCCGAATCAGTATTCGAATGATTCGTTTTTCTTCTTTAATTTATTTTTAAATAATAATCCAACATTATTCATTATGCATCAACATTAATTATTATTACTTATTCTCTTAGACGACAAGGGCATTGTGCCTAACAGCTCTCATCTAATATAATGTTACTTACAGCACTGAAACAGTGACAGTTTGACCATGCAGCCGCTGTACATTATAAGCAAATTTGTTTTTATGGGCTATGGCTGTAATTTATTTGATGTGCTTATTGCACTTTTTATAAAAAAAAAGGAAAATCCTTGGAAATCAGATTTTTCTCCTCTCCTCTCATTGTTACTACGTGTCTCATTGTTACTACGTGTCTCATTGTTACTACGTGTCTCATTGTTACTACGCACCCCCGTCAATCAAAGCTTTCAATCTATTAGAATACTTGTCACTGAAGCTTCGAAGAAAACGCCCAAAGCTTCTGGAGATGAGGCAGCAGCACAAGTGAGCGTGTGTTTCTAGTGTCATGTCACTGTGTTAGCGTCACTCTGTTAGCATCACTCTGTTAGCGTCACTGTCTGTGGTGATTTCTATTTGACTTTGTCCATTTCAGGACAAAGACGCGCAGAAGGAGCTCTCAGCGAGCAACGACAGCCTGTCTGAGAACGGCAACACTAAGGTCTGTTGGGAAATGTCAATGGTTCAGAATCACTTTTATTGTCACAATATGCACTTACAATTACATTACGATTACATATGAGGAATGTGTCTTAGTGTCAGTATGCATTGTAGTGGTCATATCAATATTCAGAGATAAAAGGAAACTAGGAAAATATCTAAAGTCAAAATCACAACATTGCAAGTGCAGTCCAATATATACAATATATACACGAATATGACGACTGTTAAATAGGGATTAAATAGGAATTTACAGTCCAAGCTTTGCGTGATGTAGTTACCGAGTAATCTAATGGAGTAGACTAGAGTTCTGGTAGAAGTAGCAGCTATAATACTTTAATGTAACAAGTCTAGTCCAGCTGCTGTTGCTGTTAACACATTCACTGCCAGACGTTTTTTTTTTACTGTAGTTAGCTTCTGCCAGAGGTTTTTTTTGAGGATTCTGGCTCATCTTTCAAGACCCGAGGATTCTTTTCTGCTAAGATTTTGTGAACACACAATATCTCAAAATAACTAATAGAATGTGTGCTTTCTCTGTCTAAAAGAGTTAGTTTGTAGAGTTAGTAGTTATGTAAGCATTAGCAGTTGAATACAGCATGGTTTTAGCGTCAGAAAAAATATTCAGAGATAAACGGCTTTTTCTGAAATTCGATAGAACAGTCACTTTAACCATTCATTTTTGGCTCTCTCTCTCTCTCTCTCCCTCCCCCTCTCGCTCTCTCTCTCTCTCTCTCTCTCCCTTCCTCTTGCTCTCCCTCCCTCTCTCTCTCTCTCTCTCTCTCTCTCCCTCCCTCTCGCTCTCCCTCCCTCTCTCTCTCCCTCCCTCTCGGGAGGGAGACGCACTAGGTTTAATCCTAGTGAGAGGGGGAGAGGGAGAGAGAGAGAGAGAGAGAGGGAGGGAGGGAGGGAGAGAGAGAGAGCGAGAGAGAGAGAGAGAGAGAGGGAGAGAGTGAGAGGGAGAGTTGCTTCAACTCCTCCCTCCGTGGGCGTTCTTCTTGGCTGCAGCGGCCGTCACAAGCTTGTCACCAGTCTCAGTGCTTTGCTGCTGTCCTGTGCCTGTGGCTGCGCGGCCGCTGTTTGAGGAAGTCGGAATGGACTCGCTCGCTTCTTGGAGTTTTGGTTGAGAGAAGCTTTTGCGATTCTGGTCATATTTATGCTGCGTGTTTCAAAGTGTGTTCCACCTGTAATCTATTATGTAAATTTGCAATCCCGCATCGCCAGCAATCAGCGCGAAAACGAAAGCGTTTTCCCCCATCCATTTTCATGAGAATGGCTGGGGTGAGAATGGCGTGACAAGTTAAAAAAATGCTTGCCTTCCTCTAGTCAGGAGAGCACTGTTGCCACTTAGTGGGTCGGTGGAATGGGTTGTAAACGTTCGGTGGCTCCAATAATTATATAAGAGATGTAAAAGGGTTAGATGCACATCCCACGGTCAAAAAAAAAAAAATCATTTTTTTGACGACTCAACTCGTCGTTGGCAGTGAACAGCTGGATTGTGTTTGACGACTCAACTCGTTCTTGGCAATTAACGTGTTAAGTGACGTTTGATTGGGGGGGCTCTCCAGTGGGGGGATGTTGGATTGGACAGAGGAGGGGGGTTTGGGGTTTGAGAGACTATATATATATATATATATATATATATATATATATATATATATATATATATATATATATATATATATATATATATATATATATATGTACATATATGTACATATATATGTATGTACATATATATAAAAACACCAATTAATGTATCTTACTGTAGGGCGATTGTCCTTGAACTCGACTGCATCTCCAATTGAGCCTTCCGCACATTTTAACTACTTGAGGGTGAGCCTACTGAGCCAGCTTTACTGAGATAAATGTGGCACCGGCACATTATTGCTGAAATGTTGACAAATGGCAATATGACCGCCATTATTATATTTCATAACTACATAGTAGTAAAAAAACAGTTTACAGCTTGGAAAAAGCACTATGGGCGGAGTTACTCTTTAAATGCTTGGTTTAATGCACTGGAGTCGGTCATGAGTGAGTGTGTTTCAGCATTTGGACTTGTTAGTTTTCCAATTTTAAAAAGGAATATCAAAATGTTCTTTTTGTCAATGCTGATATTTCTTTTCCATTTGGTATGCCTGAGTCTGCTGCCTTTATTTAAAAAGTTTTGGATTTCAGCGTGCCACTCCTTTGTTCAGAATCATATCTTTTTAATCATGTTTCATCTTTCTTCTTCAGGAAAAAAGTATTTTCAGTGGAATATTTAAGAAGGCCCCAAAACCAGCAGAGGGGACGACAACAGATGAGGTGCGGTAATGACTTCAACCTTTACACAGAGGTTTACCCTTTGACACAGGCAATTGTACATTATAGTGGTTTTAATTTACTATCTTGTATTGTTGTGTGTTCAGGAGTCAAACCCTGGTGTGGACAACAGCAAGTTATCAGTCAGTTGTGAAAATCTCTTAGACACATCACAGGTACAGATGTTGTCTGGAAATCATGTCCTCTGTCTCTGTCTGTTTGTCTCTTCATTACTGATGGTTGAGGTGTTGATGCGCTCATGTTAATCTGTTGATGTCATCATGTTAACTCATTGAGTGCCAGCCACTTTTGGAGAACGGACGCTCCCAGTGCCAGAGTTTCAGAGCGTTTTCAGTGATTTCTCGAGGCCCACAGAATATTGTGTGATATTACTATGTAAACACCAAACACGTACAAAGAACGATTAGACTCTCTTCTATCATCTGCAAAAAAAAGTTTATTGATCCCATTTTCCGTTCTTTAGTTATGAGCCGGAGAAGATAGGTTGTTTTCAGCAAAAACAGGCGTTTCAAATTAGAAGCTGAGATATTCAGCCTTTTGTGAAATGAAGCATTTCAAGCACATTCACTGACTCTGAAGCTAATATTTTCTGATGTAGTGATGTGGTGTAGTTGTGTGGTGCCCTGCGTGCCCCACCCCCCTCTCCCCCCTCAGCTGCAAACTCCTCCCCACACTAACACACAGCCTCACGCACCCAGCGTCTATTTTCGGAGTGCTCCGTTTTTGTGCGCCGGCTCCCAGCGCGACACGGAAAAGCCAAACCGGACTGCTGAGAATGGTTTGGCCCTTCGGCGTCGGGTGCTGCTTTTCTGGCGGCTAATCGTGTGGAGAAACTATACAGCAGAGACAGAGGGGCTCAGTTGTGGGCGCGGATTGACTGCTGTTCGCAGCCAACGTCAGCTCCAGCCAGAGCAATCTATATGGCGTAAAATAGGTTATACACCTTCAATAGCTACAATATTTGTACAGGAGATGCCTGAGGCTTTGATCCACGTCCCACCGTCAAAAAACGCATTTGACGCCGATCAACGTCATTGGCACTCAACGTTACTATTTACTTTGACGCCGATCGACGTCATTGGCACTCAATGAGTTAATGTGTTGATGTCATCACGTTAATGTGTTGATGTCATCATGTTAATGTGTTGATGTCATCATGTTAATGTGTTGATGTCATCATGTTAATGTGTTGATGTCATCATGTTAATGTGTTGATGTACTCATAATGTGTTAATGTCCTCATGTGTTTCAGGAGAAGACTGGAGGGCTGTCAGCTTTATTCAAAAGGTCTCCCAAACCAGCACCGCGCTCTGTTGCTACCAAGGTAGCCAAATTATCCCATGTTGTTTTTCTTGTGTTGTTGTTTGGTTTCTCAGGTGTCTATCACTGAGCTAATCCGCATGCTATTCACCTTATGTAGAAGAGACCGTCTGGCTTGAGAGACTAACAGGAAGTGTAAATACAATCAGAAGTTCCTATTGTATTTACACTTCCTGTGACTCATAAACCTAGTCTGACTCATAATGTGAGTCAAACTAGGTTTGACCAGGTGAGCCAGACTAGTTTGAGCAGGTAAAACAGCCGGCATTTTGAACAGGAAGTCGTGATACAATGGGTCAAGTGGGCGGGACTGCATAAGGTGAATAAGCTAGACTGGCTTTAGATAGTATGTGAAAGTAACTCATCCAGATAAAAGCAATGATATTTATCTAGAAAATACTGATGCTAACATTCCTGTTCATTTCCCAGGATCCTCTCAGTGACACAAAGGAACTGTCGGCCAGCTGCGACAGCCTCACAGAAAGTGCCATGGTGAGCGCTACCTGAAGGCAATGGTGCACAGAGCAACTTGTTGGGCAATGCAGACAGGCAACAGTGGCCCCGGGCTTGCCTCAGCATTGTGGCTTTGCTCACATTGGAACATCTTGTTGCCAGGATTTTTTCCCCCCCCTGGCAACGATATGTTGCTTGTTGGTTTGAGAGTTGCCAGAAAAGGGAGTGAAGTACATTCTTTGTCAAATTTAGATTGGTTGATTGATTGATTGATTATTTATTTATTTATTTATTGAAGGACAATCTTTCAGTGACGAGTGGACTGTCGGCCAGCAATGATAGTTTGAGTGAAACTGCAACCACAAAAGTGAGTCTGTGCATTAGCCCACTGGCTTTTCTCAACATCTTTTCGCCTTTTGTGTTTTATATCATTGCCTTTTTATGTGTTTTTGAACCAGGAGAAGAAAGGAGGGTTTGCAGGAATATTCAGGAGGACTCCTAAAGCACTGGAGCATCAGGTACAGCATTATTAGCATTGAAGAATCAGTATTTTAGTAGCTGTAACAGCCCTAGTAGTAGCAGTGGCAGTAGTAATGGTAAGCACACACACGGAGGTGGAGCTAAACGTTGAGAAAACACAGTAACAGGATGTTTTTATCGGTGATCTAGATCTAAACATAAACAGATATTTTATGTTTGGATGTGGCGGTTGTAATATTTAGCAGTGTTGCGTTTTTCATACATTGCCGTGTCTCCATAGTGAACACACGTTAAAATCTGTACCCTGCAAATTAGGGCTGTGAATCTTCACTGGCCTCACGATTCGATTCGATTACGATTCAGAGGGCTACGATTCGATTCGATAACGATTATCGATGCATCGCATCTTAAATCGATGCATCACTTTTTTTCCCGAATGATTTTTTTTCTCACTTTCTTTTTTCTCACTGTGTGGCTACTTTTAAAATAAAAGTGCATTTAGAATTGCATTGTATTATGATCCATAATTAAAATAAACAACTGCATGTACTTCCATTATATTTTATTTGATTATCAATTTTTTTTTTTTTTTTTTTAATAATCGATTTTTGACATTTGTGAATCGATGCAGAATCGTGCAGTTCCGCATCGCGATGCATCTTATAATCGATTATTTTTGACACCCCTACTGCAAATAGCCGGATTGCCCATCCACCCGTATGGAGCAGTTCTGGAGTTAACGTGTCTTTTAATTATAATTGTGTCTTAGGAAAGTGAGGACATGGAGCCCCCAGAGGGAGGCGGTCAACTGAGACGCAGGAGGACCATCAAGAAGAAAAGACGAGTGAGTTATTGTTCACTTCACAAACACCCAGCCATATGATGGAAAACAGCATCAACTGCAATCACTGTGATATTGCAATGGGTACAATAATAAATGTGTGTTTCCACCAATATAAACAGACATCAGAGTGTATCAATAATCTCTTAAGACATTGTCTTGAAGATCTGCTCTAAGGAATATAGCAGTAATACTATATATATTTTTATTATATATTATATTATATAGATATATTATTTTATATATATATATATATATATATACTGTATATTCTTTTTAAGGTCAAAGATCATGACTAGGTTTTAGATTTCATATCAACAAAAGATATACCCGTATTTGATATTAAATTATATAAATACGGTAGTCTAAAATAAACAGTTAAACTTTGAAATAGTTTTTCTCCGTTTCATGTCATGCAGTTACTTGCCGCTTTGACGTTCCAGTTCTTCCCTGCTTGATGAAGACTTTTTTCCCTCCCTCAGGTTGTGTCCTTCCGAGTCAAGAAAACTCTTCCACGAATTCCTAAGGTTAGCATTAACCAGGTGTCACTGCTGTTACTCAGTTACTACTCACTTCTCTCTCCTGTTCTTCCGATTATCAACCCACTTTGTATCATTATAATCTCGGTAATATAAGCAGACCTTCTCTATATGTTTTCCACACTGAGAAATAGTCTCCGTTTGTCTGCCTGCAAAACCTCCGCCCCCTGCCAGCTGCAAGTCATTAAGCCTTGTTAAAAAGCCTTTAACATTCTGCTCCTCAGTCTCTCCTCCACCTGTATAAATATCACAAGTTCTCACCTCCACTGTTTTTCTCTTCTTTTTCAATGATGCATGTTATTCTGAATGTATGTGAACCACTGTATTACTCCTACCTTCTAAAACCTGCTTATTACAGTGTTTTTTTAGAGGACATATCGATTGTTTTTCTGTTCCTGCAGAGTTCTGACAAGCTGCCTATCCTTGAGGAGATGCAAGAGATGGAGATGCAGGAGATGCTCCAAGTACAGGTTAGCAGAAGATACTGTAGATACAGCAGACACCCATGGAAATGCTCAGCTAAGCAGGAACAACACGTTTGCAGGATAGACACCCGTTCATTGCTGGTAGTTTCACATCCTAACCACTTTTTTTTTGGTTGCTGGTAAACCTCGACTGTACTTGTTAGTATTGTCTTATTTTAATTTAATTTCCTAACATGCCATTTTGTGCCCCCCCCCCCTCCCCCAACACAGACACACACACACACACACACACACACACACACACACACACACACACACACACACACACACACACACACACATTGCACCTTACCACAGTGGGTCTTAACCTAGGGGTTGAGACCCCTAGAGGGCCTACAGGGGTAGGCGAGATAATTTTGGGTGGTCGTGACATGACTTATAGGATATAAATACCATATTTCTGCCATACAAATGTATTATCATGTCTGCTTTTTCCAGGAGAACACCGTAGAGATCCAGCCTGTGGAGATGGCAGCTTACCCTACTGAGGGAAACCCGCTGGAGTCTGAGGATGTATGTGGTGTATGCGTGTGAGCTTGCATGTGATTTCGGGCAGCTATATGAGTAGTTTGTCTTAATTAACAGAGTTCCTTTTGTCTTCTTATTTTAGGAAAGTGATGGCTTGATGGAATGGTGGAGTTCAGTCACAGGTGAGTGTGATAGTATTCAGCTTTGATTTGGAATAATATGTTTTCTATGTGCAGTGTTTTCTGTTTGTTGGTGGTTGTTAGTGGTGCAGTGCTATGGTAAGAGAATGTGTAAAATTGAAATAAGTTGAATTCAGCCAACCTTCCCACTTAAACTCAGTACTACAACATCACACTAGAACCCAAAATTTGAGCCAAGCGGGCTGATTTGGAAATAATAGTTAAGATTACTCGCACCACTGCTACATAACGCTTCAGAGGATACACTGTTTTGTGTTTGTTCCACATGCTGATTGTATTATTCCTGTTGTGTGTTGCCAGGCTGGACTGAATGGAATGAGACGTCCAACTTCCAGGAGGAGGATGAGGAGATGTATGTAGAACATTTCCTTTTAACCTGCAGCTTCAGTAAAAAAACAAAAAAAAACTCAAAAGGTCAAAAATGTATTCTGTGTGCAACGGGCCCAGCGGTTGCTCTAGCGACAGAGCCCATAGACTAGCATCCGCCTCCCATGTCGGAGGTTCCTGGTTCGATCCCCAGCTGCGGGGGGACTACACAGCGCGGGTTACATGTGTTCAGAAGCTCGGATTAGGTTTCAACAACAAGCATCTTCCTGGGGTTTCTACACCCTTTTGCTAATCGTATCCTATGAACAGTATTTGTAAACTTTGGTGTTCCAATGTTAATACACTAATCTGAAGGACCCCAGAGGAACCATTTAGTCCAGTGGTCACCCTTTTCCCTACTCAAGAGCCACATTGACCAAAACAATCTTTCCAAGAGCCACAATCCAAAAAAAGTCCCTTTCCTCTCATTATTTATTTATTTATTTATTTATTTATTTATTTATTTATTTATTTATTTATTTTAATTTTAAGTAGGACTTAAAAGAGCCACAACTACCCATAAAGGAGCCGCATGTGGCTCTAGAGCCTCGGGTTGAGTTAGTCTCCTACTTCAAAGCAGTTATGCAACATCCATAAGTTCTCAGGCCTGCTAACTCTCATCTCTTCCTGCAGGGCGGTGGAGCAGGCTGCAGACCGTGTCTTCATGGCGGCCCGTCTGTTTGTGCGTCTTTTCAACCAGCGGGGGGGCGGCTTACAGGCACGCATCCTGGAGCTTTTGGCTCAAGCCGACGCCGCGGACCAGTTCCACAAGAGAACAGTGTCTGCCGCTGTGGGCGGAGGCGTGGCCAGCGTGTGTGGCAGCATAGCCACCATCACGGGGCTGATCCTGGCACCCTTCACTTTTGGCGCCTCCATCATCGTCACGGCGGTGGGCATCAGCGTGGCGACGGCGGGCAGCATCACCTCGGCGACGGCCAATATTACAGATACAGTTCACTCCAACATGGACCGTAAGAAGGTGGAGAAGATGATCCAGAGCTACCAGGAGGAGATCAAGGACATCAGGGAGTGTTTGGACTTTGTACAGGTGAGGAGTTTTTAGATTTGCCTTTATGTTTTAGCCATTTAGGTCAAGCTCACAGAGGCTTTGCAGTTGCATCACAAATCTCCCAGCAGCCACAGCTGGCACCATTATGGAGGTACAGTGGACAACTGGCTGTATGCAAATAATACAGTATATATAACAGGCGGCCAGATTAGAAAAAGAGATACGTACGTGAAAAGGACAGTTGCCATGTGGATACAGGTCAATTCGATAGTGTTATCAGTAAATCTGAATACAAAAGACAGATTTATATCTAAATTTTGGGTACTGCCTCATACCAGGAACTTTAGCCAGGCGTCCACGCCAAGACTTCGGCGCACCTCGGTCATTGTTTACAATCCGATGGATGTGAAAATGGAGTTGGAGACAATCAAACGATATGTTTTGTAGGTTCTTTAGGTCCCTGACATTTCGGCTAATATCTATAAACAAATAGCTGCATTCATATGAGACGCCATTGGACTGTAAACAATGACGGAAGCGGAAGTCTACTCTCTCTACACCAGAAACCCCAAAATATCAGCCGTCTGTCCCAGAGTCTTATTAGTCGTCAGACTGATCGACTCTGGGTGCCCAGATTACCTAAATGTAAAAAAAAAAAAAAAAAAACGAACTAGCCAGCAGACTAATTTACCACAGTGCTGATGCTAATGATATTCGACTAGCTACTACCAAACTAAAACTACCTTCTACTAGATGCATTAACTGAGGAGTACACATACCCTCCATCTCTACACTCTTACAAAATATCTAGTGGAGTAGTTTTCAATAACACATCTGTGTTATCTTCAACACGACATATAGCAATAGCAACACGCTGAAATGTGAGGTGAATATATTGAATGTTGTGTGTTACACCGTCCAAAACTAAACACAGATGTATTGAAAATGTTGCCTCCTTTTTGAGACTCCTGTCCCCTTCTCTCTCTCTCTCTCTCTCTCTGTAGGAAGGTATGGACACACTGCAGGAGTGGGACTTTGAGAAATACTCAGAGAGCGCCGCCAAGAAGGCTCTGAACCACAACATCAAGCACGTGATGAAGGAGGGCGGTCGTGCCGGCAAGGCGCTCATGATCAACACCGACAAGCTGATCAGCACCGTGCAGGTCCTGGGCGCAGCGGGCGGCGCCGCCAAAGCTGCCCAAGCCATCAGCGTCACCACAGGGGTCATGTCCGCCCTCTTCCTGGCCCTGGATGTCTTCTTCCTGGCCAAGGACTCCCACGAGCTCCGCAAGGGCGCCAAGACCAAGTTCGCCACCAAGCTCCGGGAGGTATGCAAAGACCTCCAAGACGGCCTCCTGGAGCTCAACAAGGTGAAGAGCCAGCTGCAGAAGACCATGGACGGCATCGAGCTGGAGGAGTACGAGGAGATAGAGGAGGTGGAGGTGGAGGTGGACGATGAGTTGGAGTCTGACCCGGTGAAGCTGGCTCAGCTGGAGCAGGAGCTGGACCTGCTGGAGGAGAAACTGGACAAGAAGGTCGAGGAGGAGCAGAGGAAGCAGAGGGAGATGAGGGAGAAAGAACGCTTGGAAAGTCAGAAGGAGAAGGACAGCAAGAAGGAGAAAGGCGAGAATGAGTTAGAGAAGCTACCTGATGGAGATAAACAGGAGAGGAGTGAGAAAACAACCAAAGCAGAGGTTTCAAAAGAAGCATCTGAGAAAGCATCTGAGAAAGGATCCTTCCTTTCTCAGAAGGAGCAAGAAGCACCAGGGGGAAAGGAGGTGGAGTCAGGAGAAAGGGATGTTAAGAAAGAGGGAAGGGAGGAGAGCAAGAAGAAAAGAGGCGAGACTGAGTTAGAGAAGCTACCTGATGTAGACAAGCAGGAGAAAATTGAGAAAACAACCAAAGTAGAGGTTTCAAAAGAAGCATCTGAGAAAGGAAGGAAGAAGCAGAAAGAAGCTCCAGGGGGAAAGGAGGTGGAGACAGGAGAAAGGGATGTTAAGAAAGAGGGAAGGGAGGAGAGCAAGAAGAAAAGAGGCGAGACTGAGTTAGAGAAGCTACCTGATGTAGACAAGCAGGAGAAAATTGAGAAAACAACCAAAGTAGAGGTTTCAAAAGAACCATCTGAGAAAGGAAGGAAGAAGCAGAAAGAAGCAGAAAATCAGAAGACTGAAAAAGAAAAGCATGAGAGCAAGCGGGAAAAGGTGAAAGAGGTTACTGGTAAGAACGAGAGGACAGAAGAGAAGAGGAAAGAGATGGAGAAGAGCAAGAATGACAAAGAGCAGGAGAGAATTAAAAGCAGCGGGTCGGCTGATACGAAAAGAGAGGACCGCAGCGGAAAGGCGGATTCAGAAAGGAGGAAGAGCGACAGGGAGAGCGAGAGAGGGATCAGCGAAAGGGAGAGAGATAAACATCGAACAGAACGGGAGACGAGGGAGAAAGAGGCAGAGAGAGGGAGCAGCAGGCATGGCAGTGGGAGAGGCAGCAAAGAAAACGAAACAAGAGAAACCCACCAGGAGAGGAAAAGCAGCAGAGACGCAGAGAGGGGAGTGAGGGACTGGAGAGCAGAAATGGCGAAAGGTAAGGAAGAGAAGAAGTACGACAGTGAATCCAAGAGAGAAACGGAGAGGGGGGTGAAAAGGGAAGAATCTGGCAGAAGCGAGGTGAAGAGAGAGACGTCTGGAAGTCACGAGTCGGCAGCGGTGAGGAGAGAGCATTCAGACAGAGGGGGGAGGAGGGAAGAGGCCGACGCCAAGAGAAGCTCGTACACGAGAGGCGAGGGAGCGACCAGGAGGGAGCGTCCGGACGGGGAGCGGGGAGAGGAGAAACGAGGGAATAAGATGGAGAGCATGAGGAAACAGTTTGAGAGAGGAGAGGATGGAGAGAGTCAGCGGAGGGAGAGAGAGCGCGACCCGGCCCATCGAGGCTCCCGCCAGAGATCAAAAGCCACCATGGAAGACGGACTGAATATCTAGGTGTTTTTAAACCTCACTATATCGCTCACAATTCATTCTGAAAATAAATGAGACCATAGTGGAGACGATTAGAGACAATCTGACATTAGTGGTTTTGTTGGTGCCAGTGTTTCTCAAAGTTAAAGCAGCTACGAGGAACTTTCAATTTGTATTCACTTTAGTGGCCCCTGTGGACAAAAGCGGAAGGAAGACTGCATTTCCTGAAGACGTCTCCCTCCTGATGTGACCAGCGGGTCGGCCGAGCTGTGACAGGCTGCCAAGGGCTTCTCCGAGTCAGCGAGCCTCCCCCACTGCTTTATTTACTGCGTAAGGTGAACGTTATTGGTTCATTCGGAACGAGAATTACAACCAGTTTCACACGGACGTGAACACAGGAAGTCCCGCTGTCTCGACCTGCACAGAGGCATTTAGAAAAACTACATATCAATCGCTAATCTCCTCGCTGATGGTCTCATTTGCTGATGTAAAATATGAGGCGTCAGTATTAAATATAGATATTTCATAACCAGTTCAAAGTTCCTCATAGCTGCTTTAAGACCAAATGTCTCACTTTCTGCCATCACAAGAAACTCTGGAAGCTTAAGAACAAGTGCTCTCTGCCTGTTTTGTGCCATATCTGATTGGTAAACAATGTAATGCAGTGTAGAGGCTGCCAGTCTTCTGAGTGGTCTCGTTTCTTTACGGTAATTATATAATATATTATATTATATAATGTCTCACAAACGACAACATTTGTTGATGTTTAAGTGTTGCAGCCCTAAGATTCATTTATAACTTCTACATGGTGTTTGTTACTCTCCATAATACTGGTGTTTCAGGGTAAAAGTAGCTATTTTGTTGCCCAGTCACAGTGGGATTTTTAAGTCCATGCTGTGGCTTTGTTTTATGGACATATTACTGTGTTGTCAAGTGGACTCTTTATGCACTGTTTTTTACTTTACTAAAAATGACACTTTCTATGGGAAAAGTCCACTACTACAGTACCATTTCTACAATTAAGTTATTAGCTTTAGCGAATTAAGCCAAATATGTGTGTTGCCTTAAAATCACTGTACAAAACAGACCCCTTAAGGCAGGGGTTCCCAAACTTTTTCGAAGTACCACTACGTACCAAACCAAATTTCCACTGCGTATACCCCCTCCCCCCCCATAAAATGAAATTGGCTGATTTAACCATGCAATAGCAGCAGAAAGGCTAAATATCAATATAAGGCTACTAGCTGGTTCAATGGACACACACACACACACACACACACACACCTACCTGCCAACATTAGGCTGTGAAAAAGAGGACCCCTTTGAAAAAGTTGTTTTCCCTCGCGAAAATTTAGCCTAACTTTGGAGTGATATTTAGCTACCTTCCTGACAAGTTAGCATGACATGGTTGCTATAAATCGATTCCTTAAGTCTTCTAGTTTCATATGATACCAGAAACTATACTCTGGCTTTAAAACTGAGCCTGCTGCAGCCTCTGAAAGTAATTGTTCAACATTTTGATGTTTCCCAAATATCGCGATATTTCCGAAAGTCGTCCCAATCCGGCAACTGCTCAGGGTTAATGTGTATGTAAAAACTGTTGTCTGGAAGAAAGATTTTTTTTTTTTTTTTTTTTTTTTCAATTGTCTGGCGGGCCACCAGGTGGAGCCCCGCGGACCACCAGTGGTCCACAGTTTGGGAACCAATGCGTTAAGGGAACATTTATACTCAATGCACTTTAACAAGGCGTTGCCCGCTCCACTCGCTCAGGCTTACTGTCAGTCATGTGACATGTCAGTCACCCTCCCAAAATACATGTAATCAATACATGAAAAGATTATGCTTTTACATCTTGCTGTTTTTGACTTTAAAACATTTTTTGTAACGTTACTGGAATATGTGGTAATGGCAAACTGTTTTCGTCACTGGTGTATTGTGTATGATGATGTGTATTCTGATGAGTTCACTGTGTACTCTGATGTGTATGATGAGCAGAGTTCACTCTATGTATTTTATATATATATATATATGCGATGTATGGGTCGATGTTCTTTTCTATGGTGCTGGTTTGTCATTGTATAATAAATGTGTGCAGAGATGGGAAGTAACTAAGTACAAATACATTGTTACTGTACTTGAGTAGGATTTTCAGGTATCTACTTTACGGAGTATTTATTTTTCTGACAACTTTTTACTTTTACTCCCTTCAATTTAACACAAATATCTGTACTTTCTACTCCTTACATTTTCAAAACAGGCTAGTTACTTTAATTTGAATGCATGACAGACAAATATGATGTAACGTTTGTTTGTCTCTCTCGTCTCGCGCTCTCCAAGCTTTTACGCATTATGTGCATTTTTTTCATGGAACTGACACCAATCGCAGTGTAATGCCTGAAGCTCTAAAAGAAAAGTCTGGAATTGCTGAACTAAAAAGTTTACAATCTGATCCAAAATCATACACCTTGTCCATTAGGCCAGGTGATTTGACTGCTCACCTTTCCTGTCTGCCTACTGTCCTACCTAAATAAAGGCAGAAATGCCCCCCAAAAAATCATCTTAAAAAATAAGACTGAAGATTTTCAGGCTCTTAAGTCTGGTAAAGAACTTCCTAATTGTGAAGCACAACTTTATTTTTCAAATCACACACACATTCCTCTCTTATCTCCTTCATGTCAGACCTACTTCAACAGCCACAGATCAAGGTTTAAAGCTACAATATGAAAACATAAGTGGATGTGGACTATTCGGTTGTTAAGACTGACGACAGACGTTCACCCCGCGTCACCTCCGGAGCCAAGCGGCACAGCTCCTCCTCTCCAAAACAACTTGGGCGGATCCCGTGAATGTTTTTAGATATCTTTTTATACATTTTTTTAACTTAACGTAACTTTTTATAGATAATCTGTTTAGACTTGGCGCCAAACTTTGTTTTCCTACATACTTTCTCCGAATTGTAATGTACCTTATTAACTGCAGCCATTTCCTCTTCTCTTTCTCATTGCAAGGAAAGTGGTAGAATGACAGTTGAATAGTTTTTTTCGTCTCTGATCTATTCCAACAATGAAGGACACAGCACTGCGGCATAATTAGCCCTTTTCACAGCTGTCATTTTGTGTCTAAAAGGCAGGGGAAACGCAGGTGCAACCAACTCACTAATTAGGGCCCCAGCACTGGAACACCTAAATGGACTGGAAGTTGGACACCCTAATTAAGGTTTTGGTGCACCTGTGAAACTTCCTGCCTTTTAGACGCTTGGACCCGGAAGTAGTATTGTCGGGAGGTCATACGTCACAGCTTAACAAGCGAATAGCTCACTCATAAACATGTGGATATTGTGTGATGTTTGAAGGTTGTGTTTTCAATCCCTGCCTCAGGCACCACCACCAGTGATGCTATTTTTATCATCATCAGTAGTTTGAACACTGATAGAAATAAGCTGATGTACGAGTCTAGTCAGTCTCTGACTCTAGCTCAGTCAGATCAACCGCTGCTCACTTATTCAATTCTGACCTATCTCACTCTTTATGTGGTGTTGTTGTCAGTGTGAACACTGTATAATTCAGAAGGTGAGCTCCAAACAGCCCAGGTATTGGTTCGATTCCCGATGGAGGAGACAGCACCATCCTGTCTTTAACATCACTAGCTCTTTAAGCCTAGCAGCCAGCTTTAATATTAATTAATTAGAAGTGTAATAAAAACTAAAAGAAGATTATTATGCCTATTTCCACTTTTATTCAAATATAAATAACTTTGCTGACTCAAAATACACAAATGAAAGTTCAGTCTGTGTACAGGTTAGAACCATCGTAGAACTCACAACCTGCCCCCCTGAAGGCAGCTGACATACACAGGGAACGACAAGACACTGCCACTCATGCTGTATTTCTCTGTATATGACTTTTGAAGTGCTTAGGTCAAAATCTGGAAAAGGCTTAGTATATTTTAGCTTTTAGTCAATTTAGAAATAGTTAAGTAGACTGCTATGGCAACAGATTAATTTCTGGACTTCCAAACATCAATTTAGACTCTAGATCACTAAATTGATTAAAAGCAACAATACAGTATAACAATTTCCTGGTTTCAGCTTCACTATTTATATAATTCATGCTAATTTCCAGTTTTAGCAATTAATTAGCTCATTACGGTAATTACTCAAATTGCCCAACATGCAACAGAGAAGCATGCAGATGGCTCGTTCAATCCCTGCTCCACCACCATACGTGGAGCTTGTCATAATGTCATTCAAATTCTATTAAACTTAAAAGATCCACGGCTTGTTTGGAAAGATGACGCAATGAGTATGAAAGACAATGAGTTTTGGCCTGTCAGATGTGACTTGGGAGGGCATTCCAGAGGGAGGGGGCAGCGTGGAGGTCGGGACCCCCCGGGGGTCGCAGGACACCACTGAGTGGGTCGCGAGATGATGTCCAGAATGTGTGAAATTGGCCTAAACTTTAAAAGAATGTGTGACCTACAAAATGTGTGAAATACAAATACACATGATTAAAAAGAGCACATTTTAACCAATTGTTACGTTTTGTTTTGTTTACGAAATTCTCATGTGCACATAGACGTTTGCATGCTTCAACCACCTGCCTCTGGCACTGTTATTTTAGGGGTTGCGGGCTGAAAAGTTTGGGAACCCTTGCTTTAGGGTTTGTGACCCTTCCAGGGTCATTGGGGAAACAATTATAATGTCTTGTATCGTAATGGTCTGAGTTAATGTAATGTTTTTATGTTATGTGTGGACCCCAGGAAGATTAGCGGCTGCTTTGCAGCAGCTAATGGGGATCCTAATAAAACTCAAAAACTCTAAAACAATGAAAGGCATGTTGTTTACAGAAGTTACCCGGCTGCGGAGAAAAGTTAGAAACAATAGAATTCTGTTTATCAAGTCAGAAGTCTGGGAAGTCGGAGATTTTACTTTACTTTAGTCTAAATGAATATATTCTGATTTTATTGTCAGAATTGTGACTCTGGTTTCCCCTAGGCTGATGCTAGAGATCATAAAGACTCGTGCAACAAAAGCAAGTTAAAAACCTTACAGATTGTCGGTTTGCAGACTGTGCAACTTAATGGTTTCCCATATGATGATATTAACTGAGCTGCTGATTGCAGAGATCATAAACACTCCAAAGTAAGTTCAGAAACCCTACACATGTTATCCTCTGTGTTTCCAGGCTGTGCAACTAAGGGGTTTCCCCTCGGACGATACGAACTGAGCTATTGATTGCAGAGATCATAGACACTCATATCCCCAGTACTGCTGGGGACCCCCTGGGACCCCCCAACGCCCCCTGGGAAGCCCCGGGCCCCACTTTGAGAACCACTGAGGCTCTGAAGCACCTTGGGTTTCAAAATGCACTCGCTGTAAATATTGTTGTAAAGTTTGATTGTAAATATTCAATATAGCTTCAATAATGTAAACCGCTGCACTCAATGTAAATATTGTATATAGTTTTTGTAATTGTTTGAATATAAAAGTTTGTATGTTTTAATATATGAGAACCTCACCCAAAGATAATTATCTGTGTGGACATTCACTCAATTAACTGGTGGAAATATTATTTTGAACAGATAGACATCATAGATGGGAGAGCTCAGTGCTGTGTTTTATGCTGTCTTTCACCTAGCTTCATTCATTGATCTGCTTGTGTGTGAAGCACTTGGTAATTTTAAAAGCTGTGTGTCTCTCGCGGTGTGTCTGTCTCCTCAGGAGACAGCACTTGGTGAAAAGAGAAAAGTCTTGTTTGACATTCAATGTGTAATGACCTAAATGTTTCCCTATTGAACTGAAAGGACAGCCAGTGTTTTGAAAATGGATGCACTCTTGCCAGAAATAATATGGAATTTGAATCTGTGAGTCGCCACCAAGCCGTCATAAGTCGTCACTGCACGGAATTGAACCGCGTCCCGGAACCAGGAGTCCAACACCAGTGACTTGTGGTTTTTCAGGCTACAGGCGGCCCATTAAATCTAGTGTTTGTATATTGTTTATAATGATATACATTTGATTGACATAGATTGGAATAGATTCTGACTTGGCTGAAACGTCCGTTGTAGCTGACTATGCCCAGATGATGGATTAAACCTTTGAAAGGACATTCAAGTGTGCTGGCTGTTATACAGAGGGGACATGTGGAAGGGGTTTAAATTGCTTTTAAAAGTGTTTGATGAGTGTCTATGATCTCTGCAATCAATAGCTCAGTTCGTATCGTCTGAGGGCAAACCCCTTAGTTGCACAGAAAGATTCATTCACCACACCTCACTGCATTGGTTTACAGGTGGAAGTGCAGGCCTGGAAGTGGAAGTCACAATATGTTTGGCCTTGGCCTGCATTTGGCCAATGCAGTGACAGAGGACGCCGCTGGGACAAGAACGCCGTGACCGCAGGAGTAAGAGGCCTTTAAAAACAACATACAGAATAGACAGTATTAGTGATTAATACAGACACTGGACCTTCCCACATTTTCCTAACATAACGCTTACCCTGAGACCTCCTTGAGCCGGGCCGGCTGCTGTGCGGTGAGCAGCGCTGGTGCTGGTGGCGGTGGCAGCAGCAGCAGTCCTCCCCCGGTCACGGTGCTCAATGTACTTTTTGGCAGCGTACAATTTTGTCTCTGGGTGGCAGGGTGTCCCCCTCAAGTCGCTGACATAGCTACAGTATGTATATAGAAGATTAATATGAATGGATTTCATTTTTACGTCTGCATGTGTATCCTGTAAACACTATAGTTCACTTATGAATTCATTCATACCTGATTTTGTCTCTGTCCTCTGAGTCGCACAGGTCCCTAATGCAATCTTGCCGTTTCCAAAGTGCACACAAGTGCAAAAATGAGCAGCATTTTCTTTCTTACAAAGATGATGCCAAAGCATTAGCGGTCTCTTTTTACTCAGATCAATTTGTAGACCACTGGATAAAACTAGCATTCACAGCAAGTGACAAAAACAGCAGCTACTGAGGCTCAGAGAAAATGATGTATTCATGGCCCAGATGAGAGCCAACCTCCACTGAATCAAGCTTTAGAGAAAGTAGAGGACAAGCAAATCACACACACACACACACACACACACACACACACACACACACACACACACACACACACACACACACACACACAGTTTACATGCATCACAAAACCATCTGGATTACGAAATCAAAGTACACAGACACATGTAAACAATGCCATGAGCAGTCAGCATGCTATGAGACAGTGATTTCGTGATTACAGATGGACGGACTCATAGCATTAGCAAGTCACCCTCACACAAAAACAGCGATTTCAGATGAACCCTTGGCTAGCCAGCGAGACAAAAAGAAGCAAGCTAAAAGACATGCATGCCGATGGAAGGCTGCAGTATTGTGAAACAAATACATACAGTCAGACAGCTATGCTTGCGCTCTAATCCTGGTTACATAGCCTACAGTAACGTTATGCTATATGAGCAGATACCCCGACACACCGAGACAGTCAATAGGACGTTGATAAATCAACGTTACTTACAGCAAACTCAGCGCGGTGCGGCTGCTTTTACTTGGAAACTGAACAACAGAGCTCAGTCAAGTGAAACCCGGGCCCCAATTTGATTAGTCCTTAGAACGTGAAGATTCAGAAATAGAACGAAATGAATTCCTCTTCCCCTGCGATTTGATTGGCCCATGTGTGCACGTCCGCCGGCAGCCAATCGTTGCCGCCCGACGGCATAGTCACTTTTGCATACAAGTCCCAGGATTCCTTTCGGCACCTCCGTAACGCACCGAACCTGACCCGGTTCAGACAAAGTCAAACCGGGTCAGTCCTCTTCGCCAGAGTCAGCCTTCATACATCTTCTGTGGTCCTCCACAGCCCTTCACTACCTTCCACTGACCTCGCACCATGAGTGTTTCAGCATTCCCATGTGAGGCTATATATATGACGTGGCTTTCATGTTGATATTGTGTAACTCCGGTTGCACATATACTAAAATTGGAACGATACAGAGAAGATTAGCATGGCCACCGCGCAGGTATGACACGCAAAATCGTGAAGCGTTCCCAATTTTCCAATTTTTCATAGAAAAATAATTATTTTTAATCGTTTTACTTGTGTTGAGAAACAGCGGCTACTGGCGGTGGCCGCCGCTACTGCACCGTTGCACTGAGGCTGCTGTACACATGAGTGCACAGCTGAGTGAGTGTGGTGAAGAAGGGCTCGCAACTCGCTAGTAGGCATAGTGAAGAATAGCAAACTTTTCTTTACAAATATTTCGTTTATGCATAAATGATAATGAAAACTTGCAGGTTTTCTAACCTTCTACAGCCTGGTGAAAGCATTTTGCAAGCTTGGTGGAAAGAAAATAGAAGATGTAATGGCCTTTTATTGATGTTGTGGAGGCGGGCTTCTCTTATAATCGCAAAAAGTGTGCATCTGTCAGAATCCACCAAAGTCCCCCCAAGACACGATGGAAGTTAGAATGAATAATAATAGGCTACTTCAGGCAGTTGACAGCTCGTTCAAATAATAGCATTCAATACCTACAGGTAGCTATAGGCAACACACAGCTAAATGAACTAATAGTTGACATTAGACTGCTACTCTTTCAGTGGGTTAGTAACATAGGAGTTCGATAAGAACATAAATAACCATTCAGAAAAACTGTATGCATCTTAGCAAAATTGTATAGCCTACATGAATAACAGTAAAAAAAATGTTTGAAGCATATAGCCTAGCCTACATAAAATCATTGTCAGGTGCCGCTCATGGCGATAAATTACACATTTCACTACTCCGAGTCCTCATACACATTGTAGCAGTAGATAGAACATAAAAAACGGAGAATAAAGCAATAAAGTGTAGAATACAACTTACATTTCTCTGGACGCACACACTGGACTGCAAACTGCATCAACTGTGAAAATGAAACAGCGACTGAAGACAAAATGGCAGCCTGTATCATGCCTTGATCATGCGTCTATCATGCATCTTCTGATTGCCTATCACCAAATTGTTAATTTAGCCTAAGTGGCTGAGCACCCAAACTACATAATATAATATTCATAACAATTCAAGTTTTGCTTTGCTTTTACATCAAGCATGCTTTTGTTTTTATCCTCTGTGTGGTGTTTTGTTGGCTACATGGGCGTAACCACGCATTGTTGGGGTCCCCCCCCCTCTTGGGCCCCCCCCCCCCCCCCCATATTCTATTCTGCTCCTTGCATCAGCAGCCGACATTGGCTGAGTTTGCCAACAAAGAAGCTTCTTAAGAGTTAAGAAGCATCTTAAGGAGTTAAGAAGGCTCCAAAGAAGTGTTTCCCAAACGCCTTCTTAACATCGCTAAAGAAGGCTCTTAAGAAGCATCTTAACTGTCTGGAGCTGTCCACCATCTCGATGTGAGAGGTCCTCTGCGGCCCACTACATGGCACTCTGAGCCCACCAGTGGGCCACGACCCAGTGGTTGAGAAACACTGTTGTAGAATAACCTAATCGTGGTCATGTTAAACAAGAACTTCTTCTATTAAACATTATTTATTTCAGACATGGACTGCAGTTCAAATTGCTTTATATACACAGCATACAACAAAATTGCGTGAAACACTACAGAATTTAAGCGACCTTGGGTTCTGTGAAAGGTGCTATATAAATCCACAACATTCTTATTATAAAAGGAATCCATTCTGATTAGAGGAATATAGCCTACGGTAAAACATTTAAAACACAAGTAACCATACATACAGGGGAGATTTTCAAGTGTTCCCCAATTTTAAACACTAAAGGGTGCATGAAAGAAAGGAAAAAGGGAAAAAGACAAGAGGAACAGTGGACACAAGTATCTCCTTTTGCCTGACGCGGCTGGATCTGCCAGTGTTTCATCATTAAGAAGGTGTTAAGAAGGCTCCAGACCCTTCTTACAAAACCTTCTTAACGAAAGATCATCTTAGCGCTAAGAAGCTTTTGGGAAACGCAGCCTTCTTAACGGAAGATCATTTTAGGCTAAGAAGCAATCGGGAAACGCGTTGGCTTCTTATGGGAGCCTTACGCTTCGTTCACACAGACAACCTACGCCTTGCCTTGCCTCAACCCACGCCTACGCCGAGCTGGGCGTGAACCTGTTACACGCTTTTGCGATCACACCGCACGCCTTTTGCACGCCGAACCTGGAGCCGAGTCACAAGCGCCTCTCCTCTCTCCCGACTGTATTTTTTAACGTGTTGTCCAGAATTGTCATGGGTAGCCTCTACTCTAGGTAAAATAAATCGGATATATTTAATGTTCTATTGATGCTGGATATGTATAACCAGGTCTGACTATAGTCGGACATTTTAGAGAGGTGATCTTGCAAGAATATGTGCTGGCACAACAACATTGTCCATCTTGCTTCTTCGGTCGCTATTCTCTCTCATGAAGATTTGTTTGCCGATGGGGAGAAAGCCCCACGTGATAGCTACCCGTCAATCTCTCTGTCTCTCTGCTCAACATGTTGTAGTAACTCCATTTTATTTTGAAATTCAGTTGACTTTGCTATTTCCGACGGATATTGTGCGTTTTTCTTTCATGGCTTGACAGAAGAAGTCTGCCTGCGCGCGCCTTGTCGGCTTCAAAATAGAACTCACGCCTATTCGATAAAATCGGCAAGGCACAGGCAAGGCGTGGGTACACGCAGGGTTCACGCTCAGGCGGCCGGTGTACACAGCCTCGTTGACTAAAACGGACGCCTATTAAAAAGCGTGGGTAAAGGCAAGGCATAGGCAAGGCTTGGGTCGTCGGTGTGAACCCAGCCTTAAGAAGGGTCAAATAAGCTTCTTGGCACTAAGAAGCTTTTGGGAAATGCATGCCTTCGTAACGAAAGATCATCTTAGGCTAAGAAGCAATTGGGAAACGCGTTTGCTTCTTAAGGGGGCCTTAAGAAGGGTTAAAGAAGCTTCTTAGTGCTAAGAAGCTTTTGGGAAACCCAGCCATTATTGGCTGAGTTTCCCAACAAAGAAGCTTCTTAAGGAGTTAAGAAGCTTCTTAAGGAGTTAAGAAGGCTCCAAAGAAGTGTTTCCCAAACGCCTTCTTAACAGCCTTCTTAACCGCCTTCTTAACACATTGCTAAAGAAGGCTCTTAAGAAGCATCTTAACTGGAGCTGTCCACCATCTCGATGTGAGAGGTCCTCTGCGGCCCACTAGATGGCACTCTGAGCCCACCAGTGGGCCACGACCCAGTGGTTGAGAATGTTGTAGAATAACCTAATCGTGGTCATGTTAAACAAGAACTTCTTCTATTAAACATTATTTATTTCAGACATGGACTGCAGTTCAAATTGCTTTATATACACAGCATACAACAAAATTGCGAGAAACACTACAGAATTTAAGCGACCTTGGGTTCTGTGAAAGGTGCTATATAAATCCACAACATTCTTATTATAAAAGGAATCCATTCTGATTAGAGGAATATAGCCTACGGTAAAACATTTAAAACACAAGTAACCATACATAGAGGGGAGATTTTCAAGTGTTCCCCAATTTTAAACACTAAAGGGTGCATGAAAGAAAGGAAAAAGGGAAAAACACAAGAGGAACAGTGGACACAAGTATCTCCTTTTGCCTGATGCGGCTGGATCTGCCAGTGTTTCATCATTAAGAAGGTGTTAAGAATGCCCCAGACCCTTCTTACAAAACCTTCTTAAATAAAACATTGTTACACCTTATAAGCCTGTATTGATTGTTCATGTGTAAATTGATATTATTGTGTCCAGGCTTGTTTACAATCCAGTGTGCTTTACATTTACTTAGTCTAGGTAGACAATCCCCCCCCCCCCCTTATATACATATTTATAACGGTTGCTCTACATCTCACTTATTGTATATACATGTAATGTAAATAGCAGTTAACTTGCTTTATGTACGTTTGATCGCTGTCCTTGTTTGTTTTAGCTTGTATGCATTATTTTGAGAGCAACGTATACCAAAGTTAAATTCCTTGTATGTCTACATGCGTGACCATTAACGAAAGATCATCTTAGCGCTAAGACGCTTTTGGGAAACGCAGCCTTCTTAACGAAAGATCATTTTAGGCTAAGAAGCAATCGGCAAATGCGTTGGCTTCTTACGGGAGCCTTAAGAAGGGTCAAAGAAGCTTCTTAGCGCTAAGAAGCTTTTGGGAAACGCATGCCTTCGCAACGAAAGATCATCTTAGGCTAAGAAGCAATTGGGAAATGCGTTTGCTTCTTAAGGGTTTTGTGAGGAGGAAGAGGAGAGTGATGTGCATTTATTTTGGTATTGTCCGGAAGTTGCATTATTTTGGATTAAAATTGAAGAATGGATTTCTGTTTACAGCACACATTTCTATAGCTGTCCTCTAACTATAATGTTTGGGGATTTAAGGGATGATGAAGAAGGAAAAGACCTGAATAATATTGTAATTATGATGGGGAAAACATATATATTTAAAGCTACGAAAAGATACCAATTAGATATTGAACGTTTTAAAACATTTCTAAAATTTCAGTGGATTCTTGAAAGGGATATTAATAGAAAGAAAAAACAGAATTTAATTTATGAACGTGGGTGGGAAACTTTGAGTCGGGGTGAGGGTTGGAGCTAAATGGACATAGGCTGAGGAAATGTTTTTGTTTTTATTTTGTTTTGTTTTTTGTTTTTGTTTTTGTTTTTGGATTTAAATTTTTGTTTACTTTAATGTATCCTTTTCTGCTGTATAAGCAGTAACTATTTTCTTGGTATGTATGTATGTTTTTGTCTTTTTCCCTTTCATGTGTCTGAGCTGTTTGTTTTGTTCATATGTTGTTTGAAAATGAAAAATGTATAATAAAACAAAACAAAAAACAAAACAAAAAACGCGTTTGCTTCTTAAGGGGGCCTTAAGAAGGGTTAAAGAAGCTTCTTAGCGCTAAGAAGCTTTTGGGAAACCCAGCCAATGATTGTCGTTCAGTGGCTGTAACGGGCTCACTAGAAGGCCCACGGTACCAATCATGTCATGCTAGCTTGTCAGGAAGGGGGCAAAATAACACCCTAAATTTAGGCTAGATTTTGACAAGGGAAAAACTGGCATGGACATTTTCAAAGGGGTCCCTTGACCTCTCACCTCAAGATATCTGAATGAGAAGTGTGGTTACTATGGGTACCCACAAGTCTCCCCTTTACAGACATGCCTCCTTTATGCTAATCCCATGCAGTTTTTGGCCATAATCGTGGCTTTTTTTTTTTTAAATATGCACTATAATCCAGAAAAAATAGAACAGGTGCATAATTTTTCCAGAAGCATACTTGCCCATCTATTAACATGGTCGAGAGAGAGTGTCCCGTGACATCACTTCCGTCACAAATTGTGACTGACACCGAGCCCACCACCAGAGACACCACTAATAACTGAGATCACCAGAACCTAAGTCGAGTCAAGTCTCAACCAAAGTATTGTAGCGCTCAAGTGGGATTCGATCCGGCGATCTCTCGCACTCCAGGCATCCGCCATATCCAGTCGGCCCCCTTTAGCCGACTGGAGTGCGAGAGGTCACTGATCGATTCCCACTCAAACGCTACATTGGTGGCAGCGGTGGGATCCGAACCCATGCCCCCGAAGAGACTGGCGCGGGCAATCCCACCCTGCCACCAATAGGGGATGGGAGCCGCAAAGCATTCTGGATGTGCCGCCGCCATCTTAGATGGACAGCTCATGTGGATAGTCTCAGCACGTCCCATAGCTGTCGAAATTCACTCACTCATTTTGGCATCGGTTGTCTGTCATCTTCATTAGAAATGCAGAAAATACGACATGGACAAATGTCCATATAGGGACAAGCTCTCGACAGAGGCAAAGGCACAATATCTATCTATATACTTTTGTATGAAAGGGAGTTAGGGCTCTGTCTGTTTCTCTGTCTGTCTGTCCCACTGATGACATCATCAGTGATGTCATAAATTCACACACATACAAGGTAATAGTTCAGTGATGATGTCATGTCACTGATGATATCAGTGATGTCATACATAGGCATTGTGACATCATTGTGACACACACACACACACACACACACGAGAGAGACTGAGGAAGAGAGAGAAACTGAGGTAGAGAGAGACTGAGGGAGAGAGAGACAGGGACAGAGGGAAACGGTGCACGTGCACCAATAGGGCAGGCGAGGCCACGCAGCAACCAAGCTTTCTTAGCTCTGACTTAAGCACCACATGTTAAGGTTAAGTTTATTTGATATGGACATCACAGAGTTCCATCTTCTCTTTCAGCAGGCAGTTGATTTCATTTTGCCTCAGCTTGCAAAAGCCACATTCAGCCTACAGTATTGTGACTCCATATATTCCGTCTTTTATTTTGGAAACCGAGCGGAAGTCCTATTAGTCTACGTGTTCAAGGCAATTGACTAAAACCTAATGGTAAGTTTGTCAGTCAGACAGATCGTCGACTTGTTTTCCCTGTTTGTTTTTAGCTCTTTCACTCCTCCACTGACGGTGTGGTCCTGCTCCCTCACAGCAGACATGGTGGTGAGGTTTCTGCTGTCAGCTTTGGTAAACAAAGCTCGGCTTGTGGAGAAGCTGGCGGAGTCCCGCCCGCTACGCAGCGCGGCTCGGCTCACCGCCCAGGCCGTGCTGAGGGCGCAGCAGGCCGGCAAAGCCGCGGCGGGCCGGGCGCTGCGGAGCCGCACCGCACAACAGATCCGACAGGAGGCCTCCGAGCTGCCGGGGGGACTGGGCGAGCTCAGCCGCAAGGCCGGGAGGGTCCGGGATAGCCTGCTGAAGGACGTTAAAGACGGAGTCAACGACGCCACAAGACAGATCAAACACAAGGACAAGTAACCGGACGGTGTCAAGACAGACGGAATTAACAAGACTACATCCCTTAGGCACTTTCAAAATAAAACCAGAACTGAGTTGGAGCGTTACTTGGGAGCAGTTGGATTCTGAACTAAATAAAAATGCAATGCCCTTCATTTTTACTTCGTTCTGTACACCAAAATACTTGATTTCACGTTCTTATTTTGAATGTAACCAACTTCCGGCCTTGCTCTGACCTGGGTTGTGTTCAATCTGCTGAGACACATTAAATGCTTTTATTTTGAGTTTGGTCGGATTTAAACAAACTTTAAAATAAATGTAAGAGCACAGCAGTTCAAATAAAAGACAATGTGTGTGCTGCAAAATCTACTTTTCCCCCCTGATAGTCCAGTATCAACATTGGACTATACAAATTAAGTTTTACCGAAATGTAATCCGGAAACATAAATTAGGTTATGAATGGCATGTGAGATGTAACCTCAGGACTAGAAACATTTGACATAGGACCAGAGATTTTAACTTGGGGTACAGGCCAGGGATCTTCTGTCTTTGATGATTACCAATTGATTCTCACCAAGGAATTATGCGTAGGAAGGAAAACTCCTATTTTGTGCTATCAGCTTTCACTTGCAAACAAGACACCGATGTCAGACACCCAAGCAAACAGACCACGGTGTTTCCTCACCCGCCTCCCAGCTATGAGGAAGCCACTGCCGGTATGACTATACCTTCTCCACATGTATTTTATCATCATGTTAGCAGCTCATTATCTCTAAGAATAGACTCAACATTTTTGAGGGTGGTGTGGTCGCCTACTGCTGATCTAGAACTGATTTTACCTTTGGGTCAGCACCTCCAACTCTGAAGGCCTTGATAAAGCCACTTAATATAAATGTGGGATTACTTATGTTGGCTGGATGAAAAAGTGACAAATCATAACCACCAAAAAGTGTTATGATATGAATGTTTTCTATAGGCAGCAGCACCCCCGCTACAGTGATGCTGAGATGCTCACGGAGTTCACCTGGGATGACAAGAACATCAGGAGGATCTTCATCTGCAAGCTATCCAAACTTCCTAAAACCAGTTAGGCTGCATCATGGAAACAACTCCCAAACCCATTTTTCGCACAGAATGCAATCTGGTCTGTTTATCTTTTCTTATAGTCGTGGCAACTTTTCCACAAGTTTTTTCCTAGTTATACCCTAACCTCACTGGTCCAGACCTTCTGAGCTCTTGAAGTGGTAACCAAAAGTTAATGGCATAATATCTAAATGACTCAATTATTGCAGTCAGGCTTATCCTTTGCCTTTTACCTATCTCCAGGGCTGGAAGACAAATGCATTCTTGGCCTTCGATCGGAACGTCTTATTTACACGCTATTTTATAGCGCCTTCTTGGCCTTCGATCGCAACTTCTTATTTACAGAAATGCTGTCCTCAGCATTCACAAAACGTCTTATTTCCAGGCTATTCTATAGCACAAAGTCTAAATTTCATACCGGTAGTTTCAATTTGTTAAAACACACAAACAGTTTTGTGTGAGTGAGATTCCCCTTCTGCAGCGAGTGTCCTATTTCGTGGGTCTTTTTCAAAGTCGGAGCAACCTGTCACCGATCATTTTCATGGTGTGTGTGAACCACATAGTCATTCAATTATTAATAATCAATCATTAATAATTGGCTTAAATGCCTTACCTTTTTCTTTGGCTGTCACACACCACAAAATCTTGTGGCACTGCTCATCTCCTCTGCTCTCTACCTCCTCTCTCCTGTGACACTGCACATCTCCTCTGCCCTCTACCTCCTCTCTCCTGTGACACTGCACATCTCCTCTGCCCTCTACCTCCTCTCTCCTGTGACACTGCACATCTCCTCTGCCCTCTACCTCCTCTCTCCTGTGACACTGCACATCTCCTCTGCCCTCTACCTCCTCTCTCCTGTGACACTGCACATCTCCTCTGCCCTCTACCTCCTCTCTCCTGTGACACTGCTCATCTCCTCTGCTCTCTACCTCCTCTCTCCTGCAGCCTGCCCTGCTTATAAAGAGGATGCAATCAGCATATGCCAACCGAAAATCTAATCAAAACTGCTCTCTACCTCCTCTCTCCTGTGGCACTGCTCATCTCCTCTGCTCTCTACCTCCTCTCTCCTGTGACACTGCTCATCTCCTCTGCTCTCTACATCCTCTCTCCTGTGGCACTGCTCATCTCCTCTGCTCTCTACCTCCTCTCTCCTGTGGCACTGCTCATCTCCTCTGCTCTCTTCCTCTCTCCTGTGGCACTGCTCATCTCCTCTGCTCTCTACCTCCTCTCTCCTGTGACACTGCTCATCTCCTCTGCTCTCTACCTCCTCTCTCCTGTGGCACTGCTCATCTCCTCTGCTCTCTACCTCCTCTCTCCTGTGACACTGCTCATCTCCTCTGCTCTCTACCTCCTCTCTCCTGTGACACTGCTCATCTCCTCTGCTCTCTACCTCCTCTCTCCTGTGACACTGCACATCTCCTCTGCTCTCTACCTCCTCTCTCCTGTGGCACTGCTCATCTCCTCTGCCCTCTACCTCCTCTCTCCTGTGACACTGCTCATCTCCTCTGCTCTCTACCTCCTCTCTCCTGTGGCACTGCTCATCTCCTCTGCTGTCTCCTCCTCTCTCCTGTGGCCCTGCTCATCTCCTCTGCTCTCTACCTCCTCTCTCCTGCAGCCTGCCCTGCTCATAAAGAGGATGCAATCAGCATAGGCCAACCGAAAATCTAATCAAAACTCTCATTTTTTGAGAAACACATTTATCCATTTATTTTATACTTAAGCAATATATCACGAGAGCAAGTGTGTTGTGGTGAATATATCCCGCTGATAAGCTGTTATCCCACGAGGCCGCAGGCCGAGTGGGATAACAGCTTATCAGCGGGATATATTCCACAACACACGCTGCTCGAGTGCTATATTGCTTTTATAAAACGGTTTCCAAGTATAATAATATAATAATAATAATACTTTAAGTCCGACTGGCATCGTATTCTGATAGAGTCAGTTGAAACACTACTGTAAGGCGGGACCTCTAGCAAGAAGATAGACGTGCGGGTGATTTGATTGGATCGTTCTGGAGACTGAAGTCGACATTGGCCAATCCTGGCGCTTGCTGAGAGCTTTTTGCAAAGCTCGACACCAGAGCCGTATGCCGACACCAAGTAACGTTACGTCTTATTTAGAAATGCGGGGTTAAGAGTGAGGGCGCGCGAGAGAGGGGTTAAGACATTAGCCCGCGTCTATTCTTGTACAAAACATCATTTTCTGCGAAGTATTAGTAAAGTTATAAGCGAAGATCGATTCACAAGGATCTGAAAGCTGTCTCCGCCATTTTGTTTTTGAGGTAACCAAAGCCTAAGAGAGTTGCGCCATCATGCGTCTGGCTGCAGGCGAGTAGCTTTTTGTTTTGACACTACTGTAAGGCGGGACCTCTAGCAAGAAGATAGACGTGCGGGTGATTTGATTGGATCGTTCTGGAGACTGAAGTTGACATTGGCCAATCCTGGCGCTTGCTGAGAAGCTGAGAGCTTTCTGGAAAGCCCAACACGGAGCTCGAGCGCAGAGCTGCCTTTTAGTAAGAGAGTTGCCATGGCAACCAATAACCCATGGCCATGGGTTATTGAACTCGGTTACTGGAATTATACAATGGCTGTGAACCAATCAGATTGCTTGATTTGAGAGAGCCGTTTTATAAATAGACTTAACCAATGACTAACACACCAACCAATATACAGAATATACAAAAGCACACCATTAACGCACTCTTCCATCCCATAGGGGCTAAATAGTCATCACTGCTCATTATTCCATAAGGGGCTGACAGGCACACGACACAGCAGCACTACTGGATGTCAGCTACAGGCCAACATCCAATGCAGCATGTACACATCAATCAGCACTCTATTGCTAATGATTACTTCCTGCAGTATTTTCTGTGCTCTCTCCATCTAAGAACATCTATCTTCTTCACAGCCCTCTCCTCTCTGTGCTCCTGTTGCTCTTTCAACTTCTCTCCCTCTCTCTTGCCCTCACACCAAATATACGCAGCGCGGATGCCAAGTATAGTGTGAAGTAGATCTGTTGCTTGAATGTCACTCAGAGGACCCAAAACATAGTTTGTGTGTTGTTGTGCCTCTACGGAAGTCGGAGGTAACATGGCGGCGCGAAACTGCGACCCTCATGTTGGTAGGCAGGGAATCCACCGCTCCGCTACACTATAGTTTGCGTTTTTGATCAACGATATCATATTATTATTTGAGGGCTTTAGTGGATGATCGGAATGACATATCTAGGGCTATTTTTTATTATAATTTAAAAACAACAACAATCTGGAGCTATTTAAATCAGCAGCAAATTCAAAACTCTGGCACTAGCTTTACTTACAGTCTATGGTCACTTTTCAAACCTCTCACCGCCCGCTCCGCCCCTCCACTAGTGCAGGACGTCTCGCCCCTCCCCTGCTACGTGGGCTCAGAAGCCGCTCTCGGTCGAGACTTTTCTCCTACCTGGCCCCAAAATGGTGGAATGAACTTCCCCCGGACATCAGGACTGCCGCATCACTCCCCATTTCCCGCAGAAAACTTAAAACTCATCTCTTCAGAATTTATATTGACTCTTCCTGAATTCCCTCCCGTCTCTCTGCCTGCTTTCCATGTGTTTTTAATTGAATTTTCTGTTTCTTAAATGTTTGCTCCTTTAATTGTTCTCACCTTTAATCTTCCCTTTTATATTGGCTTCTCATATTTTTACTACTGTCTTTCTATTTTATCTATTCATGTTATTGTGTGCTGTATATGATCATGATGTAAGTCGCTTTGGATAAAGGCGTCTGCTAAATACCAATAAAGTAAAGTAAAGTAAAGTAAATGCCAACAATGCCGTTGGCATTGTTGCCAACGGCAACAGTTATTACTAATTAATGTAGTTAATACATCTCTATGAATATTTGATATGAGCTGAGCTGTGTCAATTATTCATGTTTATTGTAATGACATCTTGACATGAAGTCCCAGTCAGAGTGTATGGAGTTTTGCAGGTTCCAGGAAGTTAAACCATATACCTTCTCTAGGGGTCCAAGCACGCACATTCAAGCACGCACGCACATTCAAGTGAATCAACACGTTTCTCAGGCAGCTTCAAAGAAACTGCATTCACGTGCTGTAATTCGTGACATCCAAAACAAACAAAAATTCACTTCCTATAATAGCTCTGGAAAACCCCATTACCCACAACCTCTCAGTTCTTAAAGGCACAGCACGGTGTCAATGGTGAATACTGCATGCTCAAAACTGTCCTCTACAGGCAAGGCTTTAATATTGAGATAGTTAATTCACTGTAGATCATTACATTATAATTACATTACATTACATTACATTATAATGGTTAGCTAGAACCTTGCTCCTTTCCTTTCCTTTCCTTTCCTTTCCTTTCCTTTCCTTTCCTTTCCTTTGCTTTGCTTTGCTTTCCTTTCCTTTCCTTTCCTTTCCTTTCAGGAGCAGTACGGTCTATAGCAGGGCTTTTAGACTCTCGGCTTGGTTGTTATTCATAGTTTTAAGCAGAAATATCGATGCCAACAAGCATTTCAAGCTGATCCAATGTTTCATATTGCCAGATATCTTTAGTAAAGTTTTAAAACATTTGAACCAGGGGGCAGAGACAAGTGAAGGGTCACTTCTGTTCTCTATTGTGGTGGCTCTGCAGGACTGCAAGTCATTAAATTAGAACCCAGACAGACACCAAGATAAACTAGAGCAACACGCTTCTCACAGTGTGAAGATAAGAAAATAAATGGCTTCACTTCTTGAAAACTGTGTTCAGCGTAACTTAAGGACTGGAGGAAGGGGGGGGGGGGCAGGAAACCGCAAACATATGACTATCTATAGACATCCCTGTGGTTTACAAGTTTTTTCAAAACAACTTTGTGACCAACATACTATCTGTGTGACCAACACTAATGCATGGTTTTAAAAGTAAAATATTCCAATGTTATAATTCAGCTGTGGTTAATTTTTGAGTTATTCAGTGGCTGCTCAAATTCAATTTGTGTGGCCCCTATTTGGCAAATTGATGTGCTGATTCAATTATATTTTAAGTGTTTTAATTTCAAGTTTATTTTATTGCTTTGAGATTTTATTTTTTCATGATGATTTCTACAAAGTAGCACAACTAGTTTTGTTTTTTCCCCACATCAAGACAATTGAAATGATTTGAGAACGTAAGCTTGACATTCATTTTCTTATAGAAATGAATCATCATCATGTGGCAAATATAGAGGCAATATACATACTGTATGGTGGGAAACAAGCGTGAGAAAAAAATCTCTGAGTATACTTTTTTCTTTCAAGTGTGCCACAGCTGGTAACGGCTGACAGACAGGGCAGGCGGGGTGAAAGCTGCTGAAACAAATCTTGTTTCTTTACAGAGACATAAATACATGGACAGAGCAGGTCATCCGTCCGCCCGTCTATTCTATTCACCAATACCTTCTGTAGGAGATCCATTCATACAACTGATTGGTGAGTGGTAGATATTAGCCAAAAACACTTATTATGTCAATCTAAATCTATGTGTTTGTATATAAGAATATGTATCATGAGGGTTTAATGAGTTGTACCAAACTAGATTCACAAATGTGTTGAAAACCGTATATATGTTTAAGGATTGCACATCAAGTTTCAAGTTGTTTGTCTAATATATTGTGATTTAGTATACTGTATAGCCTACATACCTACAGTATCTATACTGTATTATTATATTTATTTCTTAGACTGTATATTTTATGTTAGGGTGAGGGTTAGCGTTTCTCATAAAACTAGCCATGTTTACTTTGGATAAAGTTTAATTTGACTAATAATGTTGTATAGGGTATTAGCTTATTTTCGATTAAGCCTGTGAGAGTAAAATGATACAGGAGTGTGACCCTCTGTGCACAGTGGAACTTTCGGAATAAGATCCTCCTAATATACATTTTAAACCAGCAATTGATTATTGATGAATCAACAATGCAATTTAGACATTTTACCATTACAAGCCCCCAACCCTATTGTTCTTGTGCTGGTTTATTATTTGGTTAGGGGTCCAACCTCAAAGCACTGAATGTGCTGGAACCCTATTGTATTTGTAAGGGCGTTTTCACACCTGTAGCTTGTTTGCCTTGTTACGATTCATATAATTGTTGTGCCTTGGTTCATCTGTGTTCACACAGCCAGAAATCAAATGGATAGCATTGCCAAATCTCCTGGATTGGCAGGAGACTCCGGTAAAAGCCTCCCAGGAAGGAAATAATAATTTCCAGAGATTTTATAAGATTATAAGAATGTGTATGTGCGTTGGGTAGGCCTACATTGTACGTTGGGTGCGCGAGGAAAGAGACAGACAGAGAGAGAAAGCGGGAGGGAGAGAGAGAGTTATTATTTATTTATTTATTTATTTGTCTAACTGCCCCCAATTAAAAAAAGAAATCTGATAATTTCGCAAAGAAATGTTGTAAAACAAGACCCTCACAACTTCTGCTAATACTATCATGGAGACTGAAGAGGATTATGCATATGAACGCCTGTCAGGAATAAAATATTAGTAAACAATTGAATTGATTTTTTTTCTGAAGATTTTCACCCATTATCACTCCAATTGTACTTGGCCAATTTCCCCCTGCTGCCCCGGTCGCTGCTCCACCCTCTGCCGATCTGGGGAGAGCTGTAGACTAGCACCATGCTTCCTCCGACACATGCACAGTTGCCAGCCGCTTCTTTTCACCTGACAGTGGGGAGCTTCACCAGCAGGACATAACACGTGGGAGGGGGCATTGGGGCTAGGGAAAAGAGGACGTAGTTGGGGATAGAAAGGTTGCAGCAAGTCAGGGTTTGAGGGGTGGGTAGGGGGAGTGACTAGGTGTATCTGGGTGGTGGGAGGGGGCATGGTCAGAAAGGGGCAGGGCTAGGGAAAAGGGGCCGTAGCTAGGGATAGGAAGGTCGCAGTGAGTCAAGGTTCGAGGACTGGCTAGAGGGAGTGGCTAGGTGTATGTGGGTGCTGGGAGGGGGCGTTGTCAGGAAAGGGGCAGGGCTAGGGAAAAGGGGCTATATCTAGGCAACGGCGCTGGAAGCACGGTGCGGTGGGCGCTGCAGCACCCCCTGGTGGCAAGAGATGTTTCTTTTCTTTTTTTTTTACAGTGGACCTGAACGCAACATGCAAAATACCCGCTGAATAAGTGTCCAAATGTTCATGTAATTCTGGCCAATACTCCACTTCTGTTATAACATTTCAGCCTGGAAGATATAATCTTTATGACTAAAAGGCTAAATGAATAGCTTAGAAAATGAATAGCCCCGGGGGCCCATGGTACTATAAATCCGGCCCTGGATATATGGGAGGAATAGCAGGTAGGCTATCACTGTCCCTGATTCCTGAGGGTCAATTGAGTAATGCTGCAGAGAAGAGGAGAATACACTGAATAATGACATCACAACAGTATAATCCTAATGTTAATTTAAAATTAAATATTCCTCTAAATATGGCTAAAAGTCCAAAAAGGATGGGAGAGAGAATGAGGATTCCAACACAGCAGTGGGAGCAAGTGGTGACATGGAGGTGAGTGAGAAAAGGTGACTGAATAATGACACAACAGTCTAATCTTAACTCATTGAGTGCCAATGACGTCGATCGGCGTCAAATCGAATAGTAACGTAGAGTGCCAATGACGTCGATCGGCGTCAAATGCGTTTTTTGACGGTGGGACGTGGATCAAAGCCAGATGCATCTCCTGTGAAAGTATGGGGGATGTTGAATGTGTAAAAGCTATTTTACGGACCCATTAGGTGGCGACAGTGCTCTCCAGATTAGAGAAAGGTGAGGAAAAAAACAGAGAAGCAGCCGTGGGGACACGGAAACCGCATCGGTATGCATCGATATGCATGAAGCATAACGTTAGCTGTGCCTGCAGCAGCCAATCTGCTGCCACAATTGAGCCCCTCCGTGTCCGCTGCGATAGCCCCTCCACATGATTAGTTGTGGAGTTGTTATTATTCTCAGTTGGAAGCGCTGGGAGCCGGTGACAAATACACGCGGAACGCTGTGAAAAAGCTGGGTTTTCAGTGCAGAGCAAACCGCAGCAGAGAGCCACCAGAGCCACCAGAGACACACCCACGGAGGAGGGGTTTGCAGTAGAGGGGGGTGGGGCACGCAGGGCAGCATACAACACCGACCCAGACAGACCCAGACAGCAGGCTCGATGGACAGATTGGTTGGCAAACACAAGCTAGAATATCTGATGCCCACCAGCAGTAAATCAAGACCAGCAAGAAAGTGTAGGGTCTACACTTAGCAGCAGGGGCCAGCGCTGCTGGTTGCAGCTAAAAAATATTATTTTGCCAAACAAAATTCCTTTGTTTTCGCTCTTTTATTGAAGGAAATTATTTTTGAGGTGTCACTACATCAGAAAATATTAGCTTCAGAGTCAGTGATGTGCTTGAAATGTTTCATTTCACAAAAGGCTGATTATCTCAGCTTCTAGTCTGAAACGTCTGTTTTTGCTGAAATCAACCTATCTTCTCCGGCTGATAACTAAAGAACGGAAAATGATATCAATAAACTTTTTTTTGCTGATGATACAATAGACTCTCACCGTTCTTTGGGCGTGTTCGGTGTTTACATAGTAATATCACACAATATTCTGTGGGCCTCGAGAAATCACTGAAAACGCTCTGAAACTCTGGCACTGGGAGCGTCCGTTCTCCAAAAGTGGCTGGCACTCAATGAATTAATGTTAATATTCCTCTAATCTGGCGACAAAGTGGCCAAAATATTTTTTTTCCGGCGCCCGCAATGTTGAATCGGTGGCTACGGCCTTGCAGCACCCCCTACCTAAAAGTACTTCCAGCGCCACTGGATGGGATCACACCAGCTGTGACAAACAAATGTGAGCCAGGGGTGTAAAGTGTGTGTGTGTGTGTGTGTGTGTGTGTGTGTGTGTGTGTGTGTGTGTGTGTGTGTGTGTGTGTGTGTGTGTGTGTGTGTGTGTGTGTGTGTGTGTGTGTGTGTGTGTGTGTGTGTGTGTGTGTGTGTGCGGGGGGAATGTGTGTGTGTGTGCTAGGATCACCCCCCTGTTCAATCTCGACCTTCCAATTGTATGCCAACTACACACCTGTAAAGTTTTGTGACTGCATCTTGCACGATTTTGACGCTATATCACATTAGCAAAATCGTGGAGGGGCCAATGTGGGGGAGGCCGACCCTCTTACTTGGATCTCGCCCATTTTCGAACTCGACCTTCATTTTTATGTGAACTACACACACCTGGAAAGTTTGCCGACTGCAACTTGCACGGTTCTTATAATTAAGGTTAGGCAAGTACAACAATTTGGTTAGGGTTAGGGTATGGGTATGGTGGTTGTGGTTAAATAAGAAAACCCTAACCCTAATCTTAACCACATTTTTTTTTACACGTTTTCAGGAAAAAGCAGTTGCGGTGACCAATCAAATGAGTTCGGGGGGTGGTTTCATCTAAACTTGCTGCCCCCAAGGCCATAATAACGGTCCCTAATCCCAGACACGCCCACTTTCCATTGGTCAAATCAAACTCCTCCACATGCTATGTCCCACCTCTCTACCCTGTTTCAGTTGGAACACGTCACAATAAAAAATCACAGACCCTGAGAATCCAATTTCAATTTCAAAAATTCAGTTTTTTTACACCCCGGACCTTATTTCCAGCTTAAAATATGATGTTTTACTCACCCAGATAACTTTGGTTTCATTCTGATCACCATAGAAGATATTCAGGTCCGAGTAGAGTCCGAACTGGCCAAAACGGGCGAAAATGGGGCGTACGTATACGTACACACTGCAAATAACGTATTTTCTGCAACATAGCGGTTCATATCCTCATAATATCTTGTCCATATGAACGTGAATCCGTCTAGTCTCCTCCGGGCTGCCTCGGGCAGCTTCGGGCAGCCTCGGTTTTCCTCATCCGGGGTCTGTGAACCCAACAGAGGCATTCCTCCTCTGTTCTCGGCCATGCAGCGCTTGTTTGTCCCTGGCCTGTTGTTCCTCTCTCTCCTTGTCCGCTCTTCAATTTCGATTAGCTCTTCATCCGTTGTTGTAAACAAGTCGATAGTCACGGGAAAATGGCCCTGGTGCGTGGTGATTCCTGGTAGACAATAGCCAGGTAGACAAAGGAGTCAGCAGGAAACTCAGGAGACTTCAGCAGGACTTGGGGCGAGAGTTGGATTCACAGACCCCGGGTGAGGAAACCGAGGGTGCCCGAAGCTACTCGGCGCAGTCCGGAGGAGACTAGACCCATTCATGTTCATTTATGGATGAGATATTATGAGGATATAAACCGCTACATTGCAGAAAATACGTTATTTACAGTGTGTACTACGTATGCCCCGTTCGCCCGTTTGGCCAGTTCCAGGACTCTACTCGGACCTGAATATCTTCTATGGCGATCAGAATGAAACCAAAGTTATCTGGGTGATTAAAACATCACATTCTAAGATGGAAATAAGGTCCGGGGTGCAAAAGAAAAACGAATTTTCCTTTAAGCAGCACCTGAGAACGTTGATTTTATGTTGAATAAGCATAATCATTTTGTTATCGAGATTGCTGACTTTTTTTTTTACAAACAAATAATAATGACATGACAGAGATGGCCTTGCCTTTTGAGGGCATATATCGCAAATGGCACCACTTTAGAATGTGTGTTCTTATTTGAACACAGGTGTATTTCTGGGGTGGCAATTTGAGTCCTTTGCCAGGGCCCGTTCTCAGTTCTTACTGCGCCAACTTTGACGACGTGGTATTTTAAGAGCCCAGCACAGCACACTGCTATGAAGAAATATAGATAAGTAGAGATAAACTCCATGACAATGTTTAGCCCGTTTGATAGACTTGATAAAAACATCTTGTCATGATGACAGCGTTGTTCCATGAGATGACAAGAGGAAGGAGGGAAGGTGCGCTTACTGATAAGAGAAAATACAATTGCTTCATATTGACGTTCTGATAGGGTGTGTGTGTGTGTGTGTGTGTGTGTGTGTGTGTGTGTGTGTGTGTGTGCGTGTGTGTGTGTGTGTGTGTGCGCGCGCGCACGCAAGTGTACGTACGCGCAAAGCATTCATTGTGCAAGTGTGTGTTGGGAAATTTGACTTGTATTGAGATTGTTAGCTTGCTGCAAGGGAGCTGGAAGTAGGGTGCTGAGGGTGCTGCAGCACCCCCTACCTAAAAGTACTTCCACCGCCACTGTATCTAGGGATCGTAGAGAGTCGGGGTTCGAGTGGTTTTTAGGGGAAGTAGCTGGGGAGATGTGGGTAGGTCAGGGTTGTGGTTCTGATCTGACTCACAAAATGTACATATCATAGCAGACTAGAGTATTAGAAGAGTAGTAGAGGTCTGCACTCTGTTAGTGCACTTCTAGTTTTTGTTAGGATTATCATTAGGAGATGGGCAGCTCTTGTATTTGCCAGTGATACTAGGGTTCCAAGCACCACAGGTGGGCTGGAGACCAGACTGATCCGCAGAACAAAACAGAATGTGAGTTCACGTGATCAGGATGGTTTACCAGGCTACCGATGACACGCCCTATACGAAATTGGCAATAACTCATTCACCGTTCATCGAATCCTGCCAACAATATTACCACATATTGTTGAGAAGTGTTGTTTAAACACATCCCCACAAAGCATGTTGGGGCGCTAGTTCATATCTAATCTCTATCTATCTCTTTGTCTGTGTATTTCTATCTTTTGTAAGGCTTTGTCTGACTTTCCAAATTGTGTTTGGACCCTTCAATCGCTGCTTATGGCTATATTTAATCATTAATTTTTCACTTTTCTAATTAGTAATAATGTGAATTCTGAGTTATTTCATTTATATGCTTTGTCCAATCCAAATTGCTGGCGCTGTTCAATGGCGACCCGGTTTTGCTCTCCGACTCTGAGAGCGAACCAAGCAGAATTTCGCTCGTGATACTTGTACCATGAAGTGACAATAAAGTACTGTAACTGTAATTTACTTGTGTCTTCACTTGATTTAATATTTTTTTAGATAAGTTTCAAAGTTTCAATCCATGTTTGTTTTTTGTTTAATTTTTTTTTTACGTGAAAGCCTTGTTTGTCACTCTCTCACTGAAATACAATAAACTTTTCTCAGACCTGTGGAAGTGTTCAACATACAAACAACTATTTGCTTGTTTTCAACAGGTTCCAGCCTCCTGAAATTTGGATTTGAAAATCTCCTTTTGGTTGTTTTGCCAAAAAATAACCACCAAACTGATCTTGGATTCTTATCCTGCTAGTTCAACCAAACACTGGCTTGACAGAACTGACCAACACAACATTTTAATCTAATAAACAAAGTGAGTGCTAAAGCAACTGCATTAATTTGCCAAAATGCTGCCAGAGCTGAGCAGCAATTTCACCACTTCGATGCCAAATTTCACGACCCAGACCCCAGGCGGTGGCTGCCCGCAAACCAGTATTTATGGAATGGGCCTGGTCGTCACCGCTTTCATGACGCTCACCATTGATGTGGTGCTGGGGCTGCTGGGAAATGCTGTTGCCCTGTGGATCTTCTGCTTCCGACTGAAGACCTGGAATCCCAACAACTTGTTCCTCTTCAACCTGATGATCGCAGACCTCCTGTGTCTAATATGTCTGTTGCTGTGGTTCGATGACTACAAGAGGGGCTACTGGATGTTTGGAGACGGAATGTGCCGCATCAACCTCTTCCTGATGTTCACCAGCCGCTCAGCCAGCATTGGCCTCATGACTGTGGTGGCCATCTACCGCTACTTTAAGGTGGAGATTCATTCTACTAAGTAAATTTGAGCCAACTCACCTATTTACAGTATTCTAACACCAGTATCTTATAGTCAGGGTGGATTATTATTATTATTGTTTACATTTTTATATATATTTTTTTTAATTAATCAAGGAGCATGACAGGCAGTTTGTCTATACTCTCTTTCCTAAAATATATGTTACGTAGGCCCTCCATTTGCTCAGCCACTCATATGAAGGGATTAGCACACTGAATAAGCATGCACCTCAGCCAATCAGGATGAGTCTTGAAGCCACAGAAGCATAAGGATAAAGGTTACTTTCAGCAACTCGTGGAGCAGCAGGGCAGCTGCTAAGGTGTGTCTTTTTCAGGTGCGTCATCTGGGGGTCATCCCTATGTTCCCCGGGTCCTATGTTCCCCGGGTCCTATGTTCCCCGTTTTTGTGGGACCGGGGAACATAGAAGCCGCAATGCCGACCTTAGGTTTAGGCGTGGGGGTGGGAGAGGTTAGGTTTTGGGTTAGGGTCTGGGGGAGGTTAGGTTTAGGCATGGGGGGAGGTTAGGTTTGGCGTGGGGGCTGGGAGAGGTTAGTGAAAAACGGGGAACATAGGACCCGGGGAACATAGGTACGCTCCCGTCATCTGTGTCTATTTCACACAGGCTCTGCCGCTCAGCAGAGTGACAGGGCCAGATTTTTTAATTAGCTCAATTATGGCTGATTAAATGGCCAAACATGTCCAATCAGTCATAGCACTACGTCACTACCCACAGCAGCCAGTGTACACACACACACACACACCAATTAGTGATAGCATTACCCGCAGCATCCAGCAAGTGACACCCACACATGCACAGACATAGCACTACCCACACCAGTCAGCAGGTGACACACACCCACACACAGGCCGACAGTAATTGCATGCTTCAACGGCTGTCAGCAATTCATGACAGTACTACCGACAGCATCCATCAGGTGGCACACACATACACACAACCATACACATACACATAGACAGACAGACAGACAGTGATTGCATGCTCCAACGGGTATCAGAACTACTCTATTATCAACTCTTTCTAAACTCTTTTTTCATTCTTTGTCCAGGTGGTCCACCCCCATCACAGGTTCAACCGCATGAACAATAAGCAAGCTAGATTCGTGGCGGCTTTCCTCTGGCTGCTGGTGATTGGTCCTCGGGCTCCCATGCTGGCTTACAACCACATCAAGGGCAGCGGTCACAACAACACACAGTGCTTCTTCTCCATCTCCTACAGTTACAAAGAGGTGTCGCGGGACATCATCATCCTGGTCAAGATGCACCGGATACTGATGGTACTGGAGTTTTTCCTCCCGCTGGCCATGCTGCTCTTCTGCTTTGCCCGGATCTCCCATATCCTGCGGCGGCGGCAGATGGTGACTCAGAAGGTGCGCAGGGCGAAGTGGGTGTGCGCCATGATCATTGGTGTGTTTTTCATTTGTTTCCTGCCCGGGACGCTGACGACCATCGGGTTGTGGATCATCCAATCATTCCGGCCGTGGGACTGCGCCTCGTTCTATACCTTATCCCAGCTCACCCTCGTGTCGATCGGCCTGAACTTCCTGAACTCGGCCCTAGATCCTATCATCTACTGCTTCTCCAGCTCCATGTTTAGGAAGGCACTCTGCAGCTCGCTGCCTGGCGCCCTGCGCTGCGCTCACGAGACGGGCGATGGAGAGGCTCCCGCCTCCGCATCTACATTTAAACTCACTCAACGACGCAGCAGGAGCTGAGATCCATGAGGGCCGACGGAGGGTGTGAGGCAGTGGAATAAGCCATCCACTAGAATGATCAATGTTAAAGGCCCATTCCGTCGGTTCTGGCGAGAAATAAATGTGCACAAAGTGTTTTTTATTGGCAATGAGTGAATGCGCCTTGACGTAACTTAAAAATGGCGACCAGGGGCGTTTCTCTCCGACCAGCCGTTCAGAAGATACATGGAAATACCTCCGTTTCGAAGGCGTTAGCATTTCCCGCCACAGCTAGAGGATGTGACGTCTGCGCGCGTTCATGAGCCTCTTGTCCTAGACGGCTAACAGGAAATGGCTAAAGTAGCTTTTAACGTTACATTCGTCGCTAGCTGCTAGCAAAAGGAAACAACAACACAGACTCCAGAAAAAGTCCACACTAAATAAATAAATAAATATCTAATGAGGTGCATGCTCCCTAGTCCGATACCTCACGAGTCCGACACCTCACGAGTCCGAAAAAAGAGGCATTGGACAGGGGATCATGTCTATGTTCCCCGGCTTCTATGTTCCCCGGGTTCTATATTCCCCGTTTTTCACTAACCCTAAACCTAACCTCCCCCAGACCCTAACCCAAAACCTAACCTCTCCCACCCCCACGCCTAAACCTAACCTCCCCCAGACCCTAACCCAAAACCATGAGGTGTCGTCGGACTCGTGAGGTATCGGACTAGGGAGCAGTCCCCATCTAATGAAGCCCGTCTGGCCAGACAGCAGCAATGTGACCGACATCGGGGGGAAACTAGAGTCAGGACTGTTTCGGTTCATGAAGGGAACTTGCTGCTTGTAGCTACTGTAATGTGGTTTTGACCAGATAACGTTAGCTGCTTGCTAATGGGTTTTCAAGATTCAAGATTTTTATTGTCACTCCGTAGTACAAGTATCTGACCACCTGGTCAGAAACTCTGCTAACATTACCGTCTTGTGTGAAGTAATGCAACCCTAACGTTACTACCGTTATGCTTATGGTCATGGAACATTATTGTTTAACTGCAGTTAGCTGCGGTGGTGAGTGCCTATTATAACCATAACGTTAGCTTGATGCTATACGCGGCTAATAGATTTAGCTATATTTATAGAAATTACCACCAGCCCCACTAATAACGTTACCGTCTTGTGTGGATAATGAATTTAACAGTCGTAAATATGCTTAACGTTACTGTTATGCTTATGAAACATTGTTTGATTGTTCAGTTTGGTCAACTCCAGGCATTACACGGTACCGTACATACAGGGGGAGCAGGCTATTTCCTGGCTTGTGCTAACATGGGTATCCACTTCCCCGCAGCCAACGCAAGCCAAAACACGGCCAAACATGCCACAATAACGTCCCCTAATTCATCCAGAATCCTTCCTGGGCATCTCGAGGCTGATCTGACCGATAAATTGTCCAGGTTGCCGTTTTCAAGTGACTTTTATGAGTTAACGTTACAAAGCAACCAACAGCTCTGCTGGATGGAGCCAACAAAATCCAACTAAATAAGAGATGGCAATATCGCCAGAGACTGACCAATCAAATTTGGCGTCGTTGGATGAAAGAATATTTAATGGAGCTTCGTTCTGCACATCACGTGAGTCACTCAAAACAATCTGTTCCTATTAAAGTTGGAGATGTTGTATTAATACATGAAGATAAACAACCAAAACACATGTGGAAAATGGGACGGATTCAGGAAACGTTCGTTGGAAGAGATGGAAAAATCAGGTCATGTGCCATTCGACTTCCATCTCGCCTTGTTCTGAAAAGACCAGTTCAATTGCTCTACCCATTGGAAGTAGATGAACATTAACTCTGGAAGATCTAAGTTCATCGGGCCGGAGTGTTGAATCTGTCTGTCCCAGCAGGCTGAGCTGGCCAGGGAGAAGAAATCACACCTGTGTGTCATGACCCAAATTATGACCATATATGGGATCTAATTGATGCAATCAGGGGGTGCACTCCAGGTATATACCTGGGCACCAGACGCGCGCCAAGGGCGCACCATGTGAGATCCATCCATTGTTCCACCTCCCCTTTCCCCAAGTCTTAGGTTGTAACTTATAGGCAATAAAAGAAAATAATTGTGAAAATGCCAAGAACTGTCTGAGATCGTCTTTCCTGCACTTACAAGCCTCGCTATGCATTTGATCTGTGTATCACTAGATGGAGCCAGAATGTCAGTGGGCCGACTGGTTTGAGTCTCGTCTTCCTCTGTGGGGGGGAACAAGATACAAGATATTTATTGTCCATCCGTTGTACAAGTACACTACACACATGTGAAATTCTTATGCTGGGGGCTTCGTTACAAGACATAGGTAGGTACATATAGTCACAACAATTATATGTATGTAGCTACATAATGCTATAAGGCACACAGTAGATAGGGCTAAAACAGTGTATGTACTGTACTATAGGCCACATAAGGGAAATACGGCAAACAGTAAATAGGCCTATCGTGATGATATGAAGATATTTTGATATCGTGACACATTTCTGATGTCTAAATTGATGATGAAAAGCAAATTTTCCATATCGCCCGGCTCTACATCTTATATGTCCCTTTGACTACAACTGAACATTTAGCCCAAATGTAGAACATACAGGCATATATTGTGTCACCGTCCAACCTAGAAATACAGAGATATGATTTTTCATCCATAATATTGCCCAGCTCTATGCCAGAGGAAGTGCTGTAGTTACAGATACATATATGGATGCGGTTCAGAAGGTTGTTGGTTCAATCCCTGCATCAGACTCTTCCTTCAGAGATGTTCACATGATAAGCTGCTGACTGTAAGATGCCTCGCCTGGGTAAACCCAGCCTCCACGTGACCTCCATGTACTATCAGTCACGGAGAAACGTCAGCCATAGTCTGTGACGTCACGTTGAAGGCTGGGTTCACCCAGGCTGTAAGATGCCAGCAGTGATGTCTCTTCATCATCAGTAGTTTGAACACTGATATCAATAAGCTGATGAAGACAACAGTTGTCTGACAACTGCAGAGTCCCTGGCTCGAGCTCTGTGAGATAAACAGCTGCTTGGTGTGTAGTCCTTCACTGGTTCAAATCCCACCTGTCTCACTCTTTATGCTTTCAAATCAGATGCCAAAGCCCAAACTGAGAAATACTGTATGTAGACAGTTGAAATGTGTTTTGTGTTCTTTGAACGCCTGGCGGCCGCATTCCGTGGTTCGTTCGTTGACTCAAAACAATGCATTTACTCTTTTAACGTCAGTAAAAGATCAGCTGTCTGTGGTTTCCTCTGTCATAATCCCCTGCTCATATCTCTGTGGAGGTCGGGGGTCGGTGGGGGGGGGGGGGGGGGGGGGGGATTAGTTTGATATAATCACATTCAACTTCAATCAATTCAATACTTAAGTAGCCTACATTTGACTGTTAATAGTTCTATTAGCCTACTTTTACAAACTGTTGCTGTAGGACTCTTACTATTAAGATTTTTCCAAGGATCTCAAGAATTTTTACACCACAGTTGAGAGCTGGAGGAGAACTGCAACCTTCCACCCCACCAATCGTGTGTGTGTGTGTGTGTGTGTGTGTGTGTGTGTGTGTGTGTGTGTGTGTGTGTGTGTGTGCGTCCGCATCCGCGTGCGCGTGCGTGTGCGTGTGTGTGTGTGTGAAGTAAAACCTGTAGCCTATGGCATCTTTGGTATGTAATAGTCAAGCGTGAGAGATGCAGCATGTGTCAATCAAAAACAGTGTCACCTTTCTTCACCTGCTTGACACTGCAGGAAGACTAGCTGTCGTCTAGCTGTCAGCTAGTGGGGATCCTTTTTAATAAGCAATAATAAACAACCAACAAAGGACTCTTCTTCACTGCCTGGTTTTGTTTTCATTCCCTCGAGTGGAAGTATCCCAGCTATAATGCTATATATATATAATACAGTAAACATTTACATGTTTACTGTAACTGAGTAGCTTTTTGTGTTTTTAATGTCAGTCATTTTACTTTTATTTAAGTAGCCTGTATTTTTTACTGAAGTCTATTGTACTTAGCTACATTTTAAATCACATCAATCACAGTGTTGTTTTGTGGCTCTCCAAGGGAAACTGGACAATTGAAAATTGAAAAATTGTAAATCCCATTCAGTGAGAACAATCAGTGAGCATAAGAAGAGAAAAGGTTAACTGGCTTTACTTTGTGCAATTTATTAATTAGTCATTTTCAAAATTTCAGATTAAAATAACCTAGTTGTAACTGTTCTCTCGACCTTGTCGAATTTAATGGGAAATATCACATCTGAGAAACTCAGATCTGAGAAGAGAGAGAAATATTCTCTTTTGTGAAAAGAAGCTAACTTTTTAACATTTAAAATTTTTAATTCAAGTTTTTTTTTTTTTTTTTTTTTTTACTTTTACACAAGTACATTTTTGCAATATGCTTGCTTCTATAGTTGCTTCTTTAAAATATCAGCAAAGTAAAAGTACCCAATCTAGTTGAGGAGGAAATTCTATTGCTCTTATTCCTCAACCTGCCTTTCCACATTTTCAACTTAATCTACGATTCTTTCGTCAAAGCCTTTTGTAGGCATATATATTGTTTTGTATAAAATATACTGATGGATTGTCTGATTGATGAATTGAGTATTTGGGAGAGAGGGATCCTCCTCAGTATTGGGAGGAGAATTAATGTTTTTGGGGAAACCCCTGTCTCAGGGAACTGGCTCGATACATATACAGACTCTGACTAATGAAAACAACGTAAATAATTTCTCCGTCTAGACAGACAAGAGTTACAGGTGCAACATGTAACAATAATACAGTATTGTCTGTCTTTGACAGGCTGCACACAAGTCATTACACCAGTGGTTCATCCCAACCTTGGACTTGGAGTCGTGACCCAAAGTGAGGTTGCATGGAATTCAAATGGGACACATACAACCGCGCTGGAAGTGGGGAGCTGCCGGGGCTGCAGCCCCCCCTGGTGGCGGCCTCAGCCCCTGCACCTTCCTGACGCAGCCCCCCCCAGCCCCCCCCAGCCCCACCCTCATTTGGCGAAACTTCAGTGACTGTCACAGGCATCTCTCTCTCTCTCTCTCTCTCTCTCTCTCTCTCTCTCTCTCTCTCTCTCTCTCTCTCTCTCTCTCTCTCTCTCTCTCTCTCCTCATTTCCCCGTGGGTGCTCTGCTCTGGGCTCTAGGCTGTGGCTGGGCGGGGTCTCTTTACATTGATTTGATAGCAAACTCCACCCACCCCAGGCCCGCTGGCGGCCCCGGGTTACAAAACGAATTGATCAAAACATAGCCCAATCTGATTGGCTGCATGAGTCAGTGCACTCTATGTGACCCTGCTGACGTAGAGAGTAAACACACTTGCGCATTGAGCGGTATCAGAGAGAGAGTGACAGACTGACACATCTCAACACAAGTAGCCAAAACAAAATGAGGAGATTTTTGATCACAAAACCTAGTGCGTTTTCCATCACCACCAGTGCAACCGTGACGAGTAGCCTACGACTTCCAGTTCCAGGTGAGGTGTAGTGGTGTATGTTATGTTGGTTAAAACTTTTGATGTCTCAATCAATGTGTCTGTGTGGGTCGGTCGCTGATGCTGACGCTGTTCATGTTCTATGTATGTCTGTGTGGTTTACAGCATGCTTCGGTCGCTTGTTCCTATTCTGTCGAACTGAAGTGGTGTGTGAAGTGTGTGTGTGTGTGTGTGTGTGTAGGTCGCTGTTAAATCTCCTATGGTGCGTTTGCGTCACTACAGCTTTATCGCTTTATCAGGGGATGGGTTGGGCGACGGGCAAGTCCGAGTATATGCTTCAGACCCCCTCGTGGGAGATAGCTTCCCGCGCGCCTGGACACATACCCTTAAAGGGCTCATTATGCTTTCCTCTTGAGCGAGGAACGCGAGTGTCCGCGCGGAAAAGTGACGTCAAATCAGCAGACACCAAGGGCGTGGGAAGCTGGGTGCGGTGGGTGCTGCAGCAAGAGATGTATTTTTTTTTACAGTGCACCTGAACGCAACATGCAAAATACCCGCTGAATAAGTAAAGTGTCCAAATGTTCATGTAATTCTGGCCAATACTCCACTTCTGTTATAACATTTCAGTCTGGAAGATATAATCTTTATGACTAAAAGGCTAAATGAATAGCTTAGAAAATGAATAGCCCCAGGGGCCCATGGTACTATTAATCCGGCCCTGGATATATGGGAGGAATAGCAGGTAGGCTATCACTGTCCCTGATTCCTGATGGTAAATTGAGTAATGCTGCAGAGAAGAGAAGACACTGAATAATGACATCACAACAGTATAATCCTAATGTTAAAGGAACACTCCGCCCATTTTCAACCAGCTTTGTATCATTAGAACATCAGTAGTATATCAGAAAACTGTAAACGGTTTTGAAGTCTGTCATTTAATTTGACAGTTATTGAGTGTTAAAGTGTGGACCAGTGACATCACTGGTCCACACTAACTCAAATGAATAACTCATTAACTCAAATCAACTCTCAATAACTGTCAAACTATTCATCATTCATCTAGTTTGACAGTTATTGAGAGTCCCGCGAAAGTATCGCGGGACTTCACGAGACTTGGTGACCTAGATCACGTTTGAGGTAATTTGATCCCTGTGCACTCCAGGAAACAGCCTGGGGGGAAATATTACTTTGCTGGATGTTGACTGATCAGATTACGGCGATATTTGGATATTTGGTTTGATATTAGATGCAGGAAATACAGGCTTCCACTTGGCCCCAAATCAACTCCATTTTACGACTGACTTGGACGATATTGATCTCAAAACAACGCTAGGACGCCCAGATACGCCGCGGGGATCGCCTGGTGAGTGGAGAAATCATAATTAATGGCAGGAGATGGCTCTAGGTTCGAAAAAACCGAAATTCTCCTTTAATGGCCTAGGCCCAAAATACATAGCTGAATTGCTCCCACGCTACGAACCGTCTAGAACTCTTAGGTCAACAGGTTCCAGCTTATTAACTGTCCCTAGGATCAAATCAAATCATGGGAAGGCTGCATTTACCCACTATGCTTCTGCTAGCTGGAACAAATTGCCTGAAGACCTCAGATCTGCCCCAACCTTACTTACTTTTAAAAATAGACTAAAGACTTTTATGTTTACCGTCGCTTTTAACTGCTGACAGCTACTATGCAAACCCAATGAGTCCTCTATAAGTTTTTAGCTCTTTTTGCAACTGCTGCGCCTGTTGCTTAATGCACTTTTTATACTCTTTTTTAAAGTTTTGTTGTGATGCTTTTAAATGTCCATTTTATTCTCTTCTTTTCTTTTCTTTTCCTGTCAACCATTTTATGTGAAGCACTTTGAATTGCCTCTGTGTATGAAATGTGCTATACAAATAAACTTGACTTGACTTGACTTGACTTAATTTAAAATGAAATATTCCTCTAAATATGGCTAAAAGTCCAAAAAGGGTGGGAGAGAGAATGAGGATTCCAACACAGCAGTGGGAGCAAGTGGTGACATGGAGGTGAGTGAGAAAAGGTGACTGAATAATGACACAACAGTCTAATATTCCTCCAATCTGGCGACAAAGTGGCCAAAAAACAGCGAGGCAGCTACATCAGGCAGATACACCGAGGGAACAACGAGGCAGCTACGTCAGGCTGATACACAGAGGGAACAGCGAGGCAGCTACGTCAGGCAGATACACCGAGGGAACAGCGAGGCATCTATGTCATGCAGATACACTGAGGGAAATATTAGGCAGTTACGTCAGGCAGATACACAGAGGGAACAGTGAGGCAGCTACATCAGGCAGATACACAGAGGGAACAGTGAGGCAGCTACGTCAGGCAGATACACCGAGGGAACAGCGAGGCAGCTACATCAGGCAGATACACCGAGGGAACAACGAGGCAGCTACGTTCAGGCAGATACACCAAGGGAACAGCGAGGCAGCTACATCAGGCAGATACACAGAGGGAACAGTGAGGCAGCTACGTCAGGCAGATACACAGAGGGAACAGCGAGGCAGCTACGTCAGGCAGATACACAGAGGGAACAGTGAGGCAGCTACGTCAGGCAGATACACCGAGGGAACAGCGAGGCAGCTACGTCAGGCAGATACACAGAGGGAAAAGCGAGGCAGATACACAGAGGGAAAAGCGAGGCAGATACACAGAGGGAACAGCGAGGCAGCTACGTTCAGGCAGATACACCGAGGGAACAGCGAGGCAGCTACGTTCAGGCAGATACACCGAGGGAACAACGAGGCAGCTACATCAGGCAGATACACAGAGGGAACAGTGAGGCAGCTACATCAGGCAGATACACAGAGGGAACAGTGAGGCAGCTACATCAGGCAGATACACAGAGGGAACAGTGAGGCAGCTACGTTCAGGCAGATACACAGAGGGAACAACGAGGCAGCTACGTTCAGGCAGATACAGAGAGGGAACAACGAGGCAGCTACGTTCAGGCAGATACAGAGAGGGAACAACGAGGCAGCTACGTTCAGGCAGATACAGAGAGGGAACAACGAGGCAGCTACGTTCAGGCAGATACAGAGAGGGAACAACGAGGCAGCTACGTTCAGGCAGATACAGAGAGGGAACAACGAGGCAGCTACGTTCAGGCAGATACACAGAGGGAACATCGAGGCAGCTACGTTCAGGCAGATACACAGAGGGAACAGTGAGGCAGCTACATTCAGGCAGATACACAGAGGGAACAACGAGGCAGCTACGTTCAGGCAGATACAGAGAGGGAACAACGAGGCAGCTACGTTCAGGCAGATACACAGAGGGAAAAGCGAGGCTACTATGTCAGGCAGATACACAGAGGGAAAAGCGAGGCAACTACAGTACGTCAGGCAGATACACTGAGGGAATAGCAAGGCAGCTATGTCAGGCAGATACACTGAGGGAAAAATGACGCAGCTACGTCAGGTAGATACACCAAATGAACAGCGAGGCAGCTACGTCAGGCAGATAGCCTACACCGAGGGAACAGTGAGGCAGCTACGTCAGGCAGATACACTGAGGGAAAAACGAGGTAGCTACATCAGGCAGATACACCGAATGAACAGCAAGGCAGCTACATCAGGCAGATACACTGAGGGAAAAACGAGGCAGCTACGTCAGGTAGATACACCAAATGAACAGCGAGGCAGCTACGTCAGGCAGATACACTGAGGGAAAAACGAGGCAGCTATGTCAGGTAGATACACCAAATGAACAGCGAGGCAGCTACGTCAGGCAGATACACCGAGGGAACAGCGAGGCAGCTACATCAGGCAGATACACAGAGGAAACAGCGAGGCAGCTACGTCAGGCAGATACACAGAGGAAACAGCGAGGCAGCTACGTCAGGCAGATACACAGAGGGAACAGCGAGGCAGCTACGTCAGGCAGATACACAGAGGGAACAGCGAGGCAGCTACGTCAGGCAGATACACAGAGGGAACAGCGAGGCAGCTACGTCAGGCAGATACACCGCAAATTAACCACAAAGAGCCTCCTGAGCACAGCAGGACAGGAATTAGAATGCCATTCCTACTTTCAACATCATTAACATATTCATTGGGTCTTTCTGCTGGGTCAAGAGCAGGCTTATTGCATTGTGCATTGTGTCAGTCGGAATATGTGAATTTCAAACTTGATTATTATAAAAGGGTGAATTTCAAAACATCCATTTTAAGTATTTATCTTTGAGAACTCTTAAGGTTAAGGTAAGGGTTAGGATTTTATCTTTGAGAACTTAAGGTTAAGGTAAGGGTTAGGATTTTATCTTTGAGAACTCTTAGGATGTTTCTGTCTGAATTAGAGCTTGAGCAGCTGCTGTAAAAAGTGGACTGTGGCACATCAGTCTATTTGGCTGTAAGCCGTCTTCTTGTGAAGTGTGCGTGCGTGCGTGCGTGCGTGTGTGTGCAGGTGTGTGTGTGTATGTGTGTGTGTGTGTGTGTGTGTGCCTGTGTGTGTGTGGCCTGTGGAATTGTCAGACCAGAGCCCTGATGTATTAGGACAAAGCCCAAGATAAGCTGCCAAAGGCTGAATCACCATCCTATACCCATTCCGGTCAGCGCACTGCCCACTGGGCTGAGCAACTGTGCACAATAACACACAAACAGCAGCCCTTTTTGATAGGGCCCTAGTCCTTTGTTAAATATAAACACCCACACAGTTGTGCAAACACGCAAGCACAGTTGTCTTTGTGACAGATTCAATGGTGTTTCAAGTTGTTTTATGCGGTCAGATGTTGACAATCGTCATAGTATTTACTCGGTTGCTTAGAATAATCATTGGCGCTACCGCGTCACAGCTCCACAGTGCAGAACACAAAACTATATTGTTACAGTTGGCCTTGGGTAAGTGACAGCCTCAATAATTATACAGACAGTGTTTCCCATTAATTTTCTAGACTATGGTGGCCCACCACAGCCTATTCTGTGCCTACTGTAATGCAGCCTTTAAAACCAGGAGAGGACAACACTCATGCCATATCACGATATTACAAGATATTAATAATCTAAGACAATATCTAGTCTCATATCACGATATCGATATAATATTGATAAATTGTTTAGCCCTATGTCACAGTTAAGGAAGGCTGTGGGTTAAATTCCCTTTTTAAATTGTTGTCTCGAACACAAAATTGTTTACAAGAGCACAAAGTTCTTTAGTCCCTTAATTTTGCTCTCAAGTGCACCATATTGATTCATCTAAACTTTAAAATCGACAAAATGTTCTACGGGGGGGGTCCGACATCCACCCACCACAGTCTCACATAATCCTGTGGGCAGCACTGGCAGATACAGTTTTCCTTTACCTTTTGAGATATGCATGCCTAGCCTGATAAGCTACATTAAGACACGCCCCTCCGCAAGGCTCCGTGCGGGCGGTTTTCGCCGTCTCTAGAACAGACGAGTTGGCTTCCGCAATTTTCAAATGCTTCCGCCATACCGTCTGTACTTCGTGGGGGAGAATCATGCACCAACCGGAATGGGAAGTAGAAAGGCGGGTTTTCCGCTCATTAGTCCAATCAGAATCGCAGAAAGGCGGGTCTTCCGCTCATTAGTCCAATCAGAATCCAATATGCCGCATTTTTCGTGGACACACGTGTCGTGATTGGTCGGATTCCGTTGAACTTCTTTCCTGTCTGAAGGTTTTTTCCCAACTTCCTTGTGCATGTTCTGGGGGTGTAACGTACAGACTGTGTATAGCTGCATTCGCCGGATGTAGATGAGACTGTCTGTTTTAAGAGACTAGTTTTCGCCTGGCCGTGCACACCCCGAATTTTGTAACTACACGGACGCGGCTGGGCGGACAAAGTGGAGTTTTCAAGACTCGCGCTCAATTCCGCGAGCAGAAACCTGCACAGAGTATAAAAGCTCCACACGTTTCCTCGTCAGGATTCCGTGTCTCTCATTTCCGTGCGGCCGGCCAAAGCGTCAAGCATAATCCAGGCTTAACCCTAGAACACTAACGTCGGGTGATTTTCACCCGGACAATTGAATTCACGTGATTTTCATTGTCTTGCTGCTGTCTGAGGTGGGTGGGTCCTTAGGTACCTTCAGGATGCTCACTGACGTCATTGAATGTAGGTGTGTTTCCCTGCTCCCATTCATGGTTTTTTCTACCGGCTACGTGTTCGGGTGATTTTCACCCGACGTTAGTGATAGAGGGTAAAATATTGTAGCGATCCAGAGTTACATGTAATGTGGTGTGCAATAGAAGTGTCTCGATTGCAGCTAGGAACTGATGTGTGGGAGTGTTACTGGGGGGGGAACACTATGCTTGGGGGAAACTTCCTGTCAGACAGAGCATGCGTGAAGGCAGTCTCCATGAACAGCCTAAAGAGGAAGCAGCTAGCTAGCTATGTGTGTAGCAACCGCCAAGAGTTGTAAGATAACTAACTGTGAATAAAGAACCCTGTACCAACAAGAAGCCTCATGATTCCATAAATACCAGGAACGCTACAATATCTTCGGGTTAGGGTTAATGGTATTGTGGTGACTTTTTTTTTTTTTCACCAGACAAGTCCCATGAATGGGTGGACCGAAGGAGAAGTTGGGAGCTCCTGTTTTTTTTTTTTTGGGGGGGGGGGGGGGGGGGGTTTATAACGATTACCTAATTTTTCCCAAATTTGACATATTTTTTATACTGTCCCCCATAATAAACTTTTTTGTGTTTTTTGTGATATTTCACATTTAAAAACAAAAGAAGAGTACCTCAATTTGCCATGTATTGTTGTACTTTAAGATATTTTGATGAGAAGTATGTTTTATGGGGTATATTGCATCGTTTGAAATACACCCGACGTTAGTGATGGTGTGACTTTAAATCACGTTAGTGTTCTAGGGTTAAGGCCGTTTCACACCGGTGCGGCTCTCCGTGCGAATAATCGGCACGGACATTCGCAAAAATATGTTTTAATTAGTTGTAATTGAAGCTTGCACACCGCGGCCGAACATTTGTGCGGCATTTTATTTTTCCGGATGGACATTGACGTCTGCACGGAAACGCCTGCGGAAAATACGTTTGACCAATGAAATCCTTTGTTTACAGCTGATGTCATACCTCCACTACTCTTGCCAAACCCCCGGCTAATCAATTTGGTTTCTCAACATCCAATTTTATTTTATATGACAAACACCATGACGATCAACACCGAAATCAACGACAATAGATCTTCAGATCGCCCAGCAGCTGGGATCCACTGAAGATGGTAATGTAGCTGTTGTGTAACAAATTCCTACTCGCTAACGTGGTAAACCACTGTTGTAAATGGATGGAGCTAACGTTAGTGCTAACTATCAGTTTAGCATCAAATTTGGGGTCCGCTGCTACTGCTTCCATTTTCTCTTCTCATTGTTTTTTCAACTGATGGAAATTTCCCTGCCTCCAGTTTCTTTTCATGGCTCATCTCGCTGCTGTGTCTGTCTGTCTAACATTAGCTGACTAGTAGCTAGCTTGCGCTTGCGGGTAGGTGGTGCTGTCCTACTAGACGGGAGCCCGGGAGTGACATTAACTACTGGTTAACTCATTCACCGCCAATGACGTCTTTGACGTGTTATCAGCAATGGCCTTCCCCGCCAAGGACGTGTTTGACGTGTTTTTGTTTTTATTGGTGCAGCGCCTGCAGCAAACACTTGCCCAGCCTGTCACACAGACACAGGTCCCTGCCTTCAAAGGGTAGCCGACAGCACGCGATCAAACACATACCGCAGCTGTTGTTTTGAAATTGATGCAAGAGGAAATGCAGAGAACGGGTAACGCTTCCTTGTGCAGACAGGAGAAACATTGAAACGCCGAGCTGGAGTCGCCTTCCTCTGTGCCAGCCAGGAGAAAACGGGAGAAAGTAATCAAGAGATGTGTTTGATCATCGGAGGAATGAGGAAATGATCGATCAGTTTGCGAGGGCGGTGAGGACGTGTTGAATAGCCGAGGGGAAAACGGGAACGATCATAGATATGACAGGGAGACATGGACGAGGACGGTGTACCAGAACAAATCAAAATAAACACAGGAACAGCTAGGCAGCAGCGGGCAGAAGGCACTCACAGCAGCCCGCTGTCCTTCTCAAGATTCTTCAGTTGGTTCATGAAATCGCTGGGCTGCTCGCCCTCCAGTGTTGCTCCTGGCCAATCCCAGCGCCACAGGGCGTGGTTATTGCTTATCCTATGTTGGGTTAGAAATCTAAAAGGGGGATCGTGTGTGTGTGTGTGTGTGTGTGTGTGTGTGTGTGTGTGTGTGTGTGTGTGTGTGTGTGTGTGTGTGTGTGTGTGTGTGTGTGTGTGTGTGTGTGTGTGTGTGTGTGTGTGTGTGTGTGTGTGTGTGTGTGTGTGTGTGTGTGTGTCTCTGTCTGTCTGTCTGTCTGTCTGTCTGTCTGTCTGTCTGCACACTCACACCGAGTAAACTGTATTGTTGAATGTAAAAAAAAAGCACTTCATGTGTGTATATATATATATATATATATATATTTTTTTTTTGTCATTTGTGTCCTAACGAATAATATTTACATGTCTGATGTCAATACAGTTCAAAATAAAAGAATTGAGAGTGAGTTATGCCTGAGATTGTGCCCTTTTACAAAAATGCTTTTTTCTCCCTTTTCTCTTCCCAGACAGGCTTTTTTGGTGAACATGGGGTGTATAAAAAGGGTTATAAGTAGAGTACAGAACATGCTAAAAGCTAACTTTCTTTTTGGGGGTGAAAGTAGAGACTTAGATCTTCATTTCGAGGTATTGGACATCACTGTAGTCCTAGTACAGAATTTACTGTGGGTCTTGAAAGATGACCAAACATTATGGAAATACTTGGCCTGTGCCAAAAATGCCAGTCAGATATTGGCAGTGAATGAGTTAACACTGAACACTGTTTTTCCACTGCGGAAAATGAACGTGGGACTGCGAATAATTCGCACCGGACCTGTGTGTATAGGTTGCAATGCGGAAGATTTGCACGGAATTTCGTACCGCATTCCGCCTCCGCATTCGCATCGCATCTGTGTGAAACGGCCTTTAATCCGGCTTCCCACCCGCAGACACAGCCAATCATGCCTCTATGGACGCCCGACGCAGAGGGAACACAGTGGCGCGAACCTTCGACCCTCGTGTTGGTAAACAGGGAATCTACCGCTATATACCTGCAGCTCGAGAATAAATGTAAATTTAAGGAGCAGTCCAGATAAAACAAGCACAGATCCTGTACAAGCCCACGGTGTGTGTTGCTTACGTGGGTTGTGGCTATATGGAGTGTATAGGCACGGCGTCTCAGTCAAGACTCTTACGGCCGGGACACACATCTTGCGTGTGCGTGGCGTGTGCGTGTGCGTGTGCGTGGCATGCTTGCTGCGGCTGGCACGCCCGCGGCATCCACACAGGCAGCGTGGCTGGTGCGTGCAGCTGCTGCGCTGCTGCCTGTCTGCCAACTATCTTCCTATAGAGTTTACCTTTTATTAAATTTGCTATAAACAATACAATGATGATTTTAACTGAAGATCGCTTGGGCTCACTTCAGAATCGAGGCAGTATGATTTGTGTGTGTGTGTGTGTCTGTGTGTGTGTGGTGGAGAGGGGAGGAACGAAGCCACGTTGTAGCCTATGTGGTTTTCAGAGGGCAGGAGAACTGCAGCTGTGAGCTCAGCTCATCCTCTCGTCTCAAATCAAAACGAGCCTTGATTGGCTGTGGCTGCCCCTGTAAACTATCATTTTAATGTCTTTTTGTGTCTATTTGTGTAGAGACACGCTAGAGACACGCGCGCGGTAAAAGGAAAAAATAGGCTTCGCTTCTATTCTCTAGATGACGCGCGTCTCACGCTCGCAAGACACGCGCTTGAGACGCGCGTCTGATGCCGGTGGTGTGGCTGCTGTAACCTGTTAACATGGGCGCCGAAATGAAAACGCCACGCAGACGCCACGCAGACGCACAGCACACGCAAGATGTGTGTCCCGGCTGTTAGTCAATGCTGCCCCCTAGAGGCCATGTGATGAAGCACGTCACCCTCTTTCCGTCCTTTCCGTTCCCCCAGACTGACATACCTGACATTGTCCTGTGTAGTCCATGCTGCAGCTACGCTGGCACCGTGGAAAAAACACAAACCGAGTACAGTTCCTTCTCATATTTTCCACCCAGCCTGTTTTGCATCAACTGCAGCTTTAGATGCTTCAGGTGATAAGACTTCTGACCACGGGGAATGGGGAAGTGACCACAAGCTGTGATGAACACGGACATGATTCTGGAACAACCACATGGACGCACGTAAATGATGAGAACACACTGTCTTCTGTGTGACATTGTATGTGTGACACATTGTGTGTCTGTCACACATAATGTGACAGCAGGGATGCAAACTGTCACCTTTTTCATCCTAAAATAGACCTTATTCGATTGACGTCACTCACGTACGGGCACGCCCACTGCCGCCATGTTGTTGACATAGCACAGCAGCTTTAAGTGACAGCCTATGTAAGAGCAGCGTTTATAGGAACTTTCTGACAGCTCCTCACAGCAAAGTCTGTTCACCTCGACAATAAGGCCGTTACTATAGTTGTCAGCTGCAGGACGGTATGTCAACAATAATGGCGCTGTCCGGGGTTAGCGAATAAGGTCTATAGGAGGATTTCTGAGTGGTTTTATGTCTGCCCTGGTATCATGTCATCTTTTTCACCACTCATGACTTTGCATCCCTGGACAGGGACTCGTGTTGTTGGATTATGAAAGTGCAGATTGTTAGCTTTCAAAGGATGTGTCATGTTACACGTTGGTTTGTCGAACAGCTGTAACAGTCATACATTGGAACCTGAAAGTTGAAGATTATGGTTATTTGAATGTTCGTAGCCTACTGTAGCTATTTGAATGTTCATAGCCTACTGCTACAAACATTCAAATAAGCATTAGGCGTAAGCATTATATTATTCAACTATTTTCAGATTCCAATGTATGACACATTCTTTGAAAGCTAACAATCTGCACTTTCTTACTCCTAAAAGCAACATTCAGAGAAAATCGCCATGAAAGTTGGTGACAAGTTAGTTAGTTTGCCCTGAACAAGCTAGTTTGCTGATGGATTATAAGTATTTACGGTAGTTAAACAACCTCTTGATGTATGCGGTTTCACGGTTGCCTAATTGTTACATTGTTACTCCGTTCACCAGACCCATGTGTCTTTGTGTGTTTGTGTTCATCTTCTATGTAGAATGTCATTTTCATAGCAGTTCACATGATGCTATATGGTTTCAGTCTATTCTGGGACTGGGCCTGGGTTTGACTTTGAACTGCAAGTCAAACTTGCTTTTGTTTCTCTCTCTCTCTCTCTCTCTCTCTCTCTCTCTCTCTCTCTCTCTCTCTCTCTCTCACACACACACACACACACACACACACACACACACACACACACACACACACACACACACACACACACAGACACAGACACAGACACAGACACACACACACACACACACACACACACACACACACACACACACACACACACACACACACACACACACACACACACACACACACACACACACACACACACACACACAATGTTGCAGGGAAAAACACACTTGGAAAAGCACACAAAACAATGATTTCAGACCAGTAGCATTAACATCAATAGTGATGAAATCATTAGAACGTATTATAGTAGAAAAACTACGTGAGGAGGTAGAACATCTCATAGACCCCCACCAATTTGCTTATAATAGAGGTAGAGGCACTGATGATGCTCTAAATTCTACAACTCACCTGATCTTAAAGCATCTTGAGAATTCCTCAGCGTATGCTAGGTTGATGTTTATGGACTTTAGCTCAGCATTTAATACTATTCTCCCTCAGATCCTGTTAAACAGGCTGAAACAGATGGATGTCAACCCTTACATAATTAGATGGTACAGTGCTTTTCTCATAGAAAGGCAACAGCAGGTAAAAGTGAATTCCACTCTCTCTGACATACAGGTCATAAGCACGGGAGCCCCTCAAGGCTGTGTAAGCTCTCCTTTTCTTTTTATAGCATATACAAACTATCTGAAGAATCAGTATCCCAACAATTATATAATTAAGTTTTCAGATGATACAGTTATACCTCAGTTTATTGTTTAAAACTTCAAATGTTGACATGTACAAACAAGAGCTAGCAGAGGTTGTGAAGTGGTGTGAGGAGCAGAACCTCATTCTAAATGTTAAAAAAACGAAGGAAATTGTTTTTGACCCTAGGTCTGTGGGGGATCACAGTCAGATCCTGATCCATGGGGATGGAGTAGAGCAGGTGACATCGTATAAGTATTTAGGAATTTATTTTGATTCTCAGTTAAACTGGGCCAACCAAGTTGATTTTGTATGTTCTCGTATTAACCAGCGCTTGCACTTTCTGAGAAGGCTCAGGGTCCATGGAGTGGAAAAAAACATCATGCTGCTGTTCTACAGGGCAGCCATTGAATCCATCATCCGCTATGGCATCACTACATGGTTTGGTAACCTGTCCGTTAAACTTAAATCACAACTCCAAAACCTAATTAAGAGGGCTGGTAAAATTATCGGTATGCAGCCCCCATCTCCTCTCCAAGAGATCTTTGAGGAGACGGCGAGGAAGCAGGGCCTCAAAATTACCTGCGACCCCAATCACATCCTCCATAAAGAGTATGAGATGCTGCCGTCAGGCAGAAGGTACAGGTTACCAAACTGTAAATTAAACAGGTATAAATTTTCCTTTGTCCCACTGTCCATTAAAGCACTCAATAGTAAGAGATAACGCAGACCAACTTAGTACAGCTCATCATGTTCTATTCTTAGGGAAGCGGTGCAATACTTAATAATTTTTCATTTCAACATTTTCTCTTTTTTTGTGGAGGGCTGGTGCAATATTTTACCACTGGGTATGCTTGATGTATATGTACACTGTAGGAATTTAATGTGAATTGTCGTCTGATTGCACTGTCTATATGTCAATATGTATATGTCTAAACGCTGTGTCTCTTGATGCCCAAAAAGAATTTCTCCCAAGGGAGACAATAAAGGCTAATTCAATTCAATTCAACAAAACGAACCAATGTCGCCAAGCGAAAGGATCACATTAGTTAATTTAATTTACAATTGTCATAGTGGTTTTATGTTTTTTTTTAAATTAGTTTTACTCTGAGTATTTATTTGTTTTTACGTATTTAACGTTGATCAGATTTTTTTTAGTGTGGTCTGGTCTATGCTTTTATTTTGTAAGAACTCACATCCTGGTATGTTGCTCTGCTGTGAAATAGGAAATTAAACGAATAAAAGAGCATAATTGCTGTCCAAACCTCTCTCTGTGTTAAGTTTGGTTTCATTAACAAACCCTTACAAAGGTTGCCCCTGGGTGCGACTCGGGGGGGTGGCACAGTTGAGTCAACAGTGCACACAATCAGCCATGATGATCATCATGGCTGATTATGGGATATCTGATCCAGGTTCAATCAAGTCACTGAACAGGTTTGGCTGCTCACCCTGTCCTTAAGAGCTCCAGAAAACTCATCATTTCCTTAATCTGGGTTTCAAGGGAGCGTCTACATTCTCATTTTCAGCCTGATAAGAAGCACATTCAAAATTTGATAGTATATTATTGAATATTGGCACAACAACTGTATATATATAATTTTTATGTGTAAAAATGGTTAATAGCGTATTTTGCATTTGTCAGACCCCTCCCCCCACCCACACACCCCAAGAGGATCACAATGGAAATAAGCCTTTGGCGTTATTGTGCACTTAATCCTCGACAGATTTGTAAATTTATGTAAACCGTCTTCAATTGAATATTATGTGGATTTTACATTGTGTCAAATAAACTACTACTACTACTACTACTACATGTTATTGCCACCAAAACATTCAATACATTACTACTGGTATCAGTATAAGGCTGGTACTACATGTGAGATGTGTCTAGAGATATATGTGTTTACAGAAACACATCTAACCTTCATGAACAGGTTTCAAAGAACACTCAGCATTATTACATGATATGGGAAGCTTATTCGTGCTGTACTAGCCTACTGCTTCATGGCATTTGTATAGCTTATATATATATATATATATATATATATATATATATATATATATATATATATATATATATATATATTGTAACCTGCTATTCTGATGTGATCTCTTTGCACCTTATATCTTAGTGTATTATTATAGGCTACAGTATTTCTGGCGTTTTCTGTCATGTTGTGTCTGTCAGTTAATGTATTTGCTTTTTCCTTAATGGATGTCTGTCCTTTTGGGGTATCACTTTAGATGGGGGGAAGGGGAGAATAAAAATAAAATAAAATAAAAACTTCAGATTAGGGAACACATATCAACTATTAATAAGTTGCTTAATAACATACACATTAGCAGTGTAGCTGTTATTTATTAGTCACTACACACCACCTATTATGAGTTTTCCCATCAATCATCTCCTAATTAGAGTTTATAACATTCAAGGAAGGAAGTTGTTTGCAAGCCTTCCTTTACCAGAAAGCATATTAAGAGTGCAACCACTGGAACATAACTGTCAGACAGGAATGTCATGTCACTCAAGAGAATTCCTTTTGCATAACGAGGCATAGAGTATTTCTGTTTCTATCACCTCACCATTTGTGTCTTGGGACATTTTGGCTTTCACTGTCAGGTGACTCAAAGAAAGCCCCATGGAAGAACGAGGAAAGAGTGGCGCTACCCTTCCTGGAGGAAGGCCGGGGCCACTGTCTGGAGCCAGGCCCCCGGGCCCTGTCGTCAAGCGCCTGGTGGCTGCCACGGATTGGTCATAACAAACATCATATTGCAGCACAAGGACGCTCATAAGTGTACGTGGTACCAGAGCACCTTAGGCCGAAGGTCAATGACCGATTTTGTTATTGTTGTTTTTTGGAGTAGCGCGGCGCTCAGCTCCTCCTGCTGCGTAATCCTAAGTGCGTATATCCATGGAATGAAAGAGAGGATTGCACAACAGGGAGAATGTACAAATGCCCTGAATAATTGAGGGCATGCACCGACGTCACTTTCCCACCGGAACACGCCCCCTTCAATGAAAAACACTAATGAGGGTTTCCAAATTCCAATCATGGAAGTTGGAAACCCTCATTAGTGTAGCTTGCACCTGTGTTTACCCTGCCTTTTCGACACAAAATGGACCCCGTGAGAAGGGTCTATTGGGACTGAGTGGCCAAACCTTTGGGCAAAACATTGGGAAGGTTCATCCCTGTTGTTTGGAGGACCAGGTGTCATTTATCTAGGCTGATTACTGCATTCAAACTGAATGTTGCTGCCACTCAGTGGGCGTGACCCCGCATGACCCCGCAGTCACTTCTGCCTCTGTGACGTCACGTGACGTGCATACCCTCTATTGTTCAACAGCACACGTTGTTTTGGGACATCCGGCCTTCATCAGTGTGTCTGAGTAAATGATACATGTGAATGCTGATATAGGGTGGATCAGAGCCGTGTATAGAAGAGTCGCGACATCTCCATTCACTCCAATGGACCCGTTTTTTTTACTCTCAAGAGTTCCAGGAAGTAAGGTCCTGGATTAAGCAGCACTGTCGAGTTGCAGCAAAATGGACAGTTTGTGTTGTAGCCTACTTTGATTATTATTATTTTTTTTAGAATCAAATTGTACATTATCAGCTTTATTTTAGCATTCAAAAGTAGCGCGAGACCCCTTCCTGGCTGTTCATTGGCTAATGAGTCACGCATTTTGGTCCTGCGCTGACACCACTCTCTCTAAAGGACACTAGGGTGGATGAAACAGCCTACTGCAGGTGTATCTAATCACCAATCACTGTGGCATAGAGCCGCACTATGTAGAGTGGAAATGCATGAAGTCACAATGAAAGTGCACGGTATAATCCCTCACAAGTAAGTATTCACCGTTTACATACAAAATGTACACACAACATTTTAAAAGAATGCAGACGGAAATATACAATCTAACTGGGGAGATCCCATAGTTAGCACAATCAATTCTAATTGGAAAATCCCTATTAGCATAAAGATACATTTCTAAACAACTGTAGCAGCCAATGAAAACATCAGGTTTTTACAGCGTTCATAAATCCTGTCACAACTCGACATTTTTAAAGCTAGACTTCCCAATGTTTCTCAGCACAATTCATGCTGTCACTAGTAGTTCTGGAAAATTGAGGGGGGAGGGTCACACTCCACAAACGGACTGAAGCTAACTGAAATTTACTTTGTGTGCACTGTGGATGAAATTTTAAATGTTAGTGAGCCTCAGTCAGCTTGTACATACAGGAGCGTGACCCCATTCTACTTTCCAGAGCTACTATGAGGAACTGCATGGATTGTGCTGAGAAAGAACTCTACCAATCAACATCATCATTGGGAAGTAGTAAATAGGGCTAAAAAAAACTATCCCTTTAAAGCCATGATCAGTTTGGTGTTATACGAAGATTTCCATTATATGTCTCTTTGGAGAGAATCTGAAATTAATAACTTCATAATTTACAAATGCAGATAATCCTATTCATATCCTCCAAGTGTTAACATCTTATAAGAAAATATGTTAATCATCTCAGTAATATCGCATAATGAGATTGCATTTTATGCCAGCACAAATTTGGAAAGAATAGGCATTGAATTATTCAAACAATGATCATATCATGGGATATGGAATCATACTCCTAATTGAAAGGGGGGAGATCGTAAATCATTTGACTTCATATGCAAATTTTTGGATGAGAGGTGAAAGTAGATCATTAAACTGGTTGCCCAAAAGATTACGGATTTCAACTTTAAGCAGCTAATCAATAATCTGTTATGGAGCTATACAAATAAACTTGCCGTGCCTCTCTATAATGGTGTGTTTTGAGAAGGGATGGTCTCTGTGCCTTTTGCATGATCCATTCTTCCAGTTACAATAATTTAATAAATGATTCACAGAAGTGCTTTGTGCCACAGCAAAATCCAACAAATCCAGTTCTCCAAGCTGAATGAAAGATGGACTTCCTCTTAGCAATGACAATGCTTATTTCAAGGCACCTGACCCTTGACAAACACCTACAAGGAACTGCCTGGTACTTGTTGGCCACTGAAAAGCCCAAACACTAAGCACCGCCCACTCCAGGATGCTGCCAATAGGCCCCGCCCCCTGCATCACCTTGAGCACCAGCAGGGCGTTTTGGTGTCACACAGGGACACACTCAGAAGAGCATAAGCAACTCCAGAATCATCCGTCTCAACAGCTGATTTAGAAAGCCCAGGTAAGTCAAGTCAGATAATGAACAAAAGAACATTTTATATCGGTACATTTGTTTTTGCCCAAAATGAATAGATTGTTTTTATAGAATATTTTGCTATGAGATACAGCAATAACAGATATTTCTAATAACAAAAGTACACCTACAACTCAACAAATTTGCACAGAACCAATGTGATGAGTTTCCTTGGCAAAAGTATAATTACGAGCATGAATCAATTCTTTCCACGCAAGTTTAAATTTATGAAATGAAACACTATAAGAAAAAGTTTGACTGGGGCTGTTTCCACTGATATGAATTGTGTCATTAAGTAACTTGTTTTTTTTATTTAGGAGATGAAACCTCATATCACAATTATAGTTCTATAGTAGGCAACTATAGTATATATACTGTAGGCAACTAAAGGACTACAATGGAAACAAATCTATTACTTTATTGTGTCTATCTTTGATGTTTTCCTGAGTTGCATGTCTTTTTTTTTATTTCATGTGTTTTTAACCTAATGTCAAATACATCATATCAAATGGTGACCAAAATTATTATCACTATTATCGCTGTATTGTTAAAATGTGCTGAACATTTTCAAAAAGTACTCATACAGTAACTGAAATAAGTTGGCTGCGTGCCTGCGTCTGGGAGACGGTTGCTAACTTCGGTTGATAATAGTCAGCATTTATTGTGTCTTTCAAAGTGCTGTAATCAACCCGGTTTTAACGATAATTAAAATTTGAAAAGGCAATACTAACCGTCAGGAATTTTATCACAGGTTATGATTAAACCGGTAATTGTTTCATAGTTGATTTATCAATATAGATTGAGATAAGAACGTACTTTTATCAAATTCTGAAAGATGCATGAATGTCTATAAGAGGGTTTAAGGTTTCCCAACCTTGACTACAGCATATTGATTGATGTTTCCTCCATTAACTTTCTTTTCTCTCTTCACCCTACAGGAATGGATCGAGGATTGATCTTGTTGGTCGCTGCGTTGATGATCTATGTGGCGCCGGGTGTTCATGGAACATCTCATTTGTCGTTTAACAGCTCGTTAACGGTTCGACTGCATTCACTTTCACATTTTCAATGTACTTCAACCATCACTTTAAACGAGCCACAGTGTCTGTCTGGTGGACTCCATAGCTTAACAGCCAGTTTGACTATTTGATCAGCTAAAATTATGTTTTAGAATTGATTTAAAAGAAATCGAAATAACGATTGCTTTCTTCCAAAGTGGCTGGCAGAGTGAAAAACCCATACCAGCCACCAGCCACAGTCTGAAACTAGCAGCAGTTGGCTGTAGTGCTTCAGGTCGCATATTAAATGTTTATCAGATGTTATTCTAACAGCATTTTGCCGCCCCTCAGTCATTTTTGACATACATGCAAAAGTAAGAGAAAGATCAAAATAGGATATTAAATTCTCCTGACAGAGACACCTATAAAACAAGCAAAATGCTAAACATGTTGTCCCCCACCGGCCACCAATCATTTAGTTCCACCATTGGGTCATTCCTATTCATTGTCAATGCCACCCCCTAGTGGCACAAAGTCAACATTACAGTGTGAGACTAACAAAATGAACTAACTTGACAGAGGGCCATATCTTACGCCCCAGTGGAAGTGTAATGGCAAGCGTTATCTTTGCTAGTTTCTAGCACTCAAAATCTATTTGTCTTTTAATGACCACTGGCTCGCTGAAACACGTTCTTTGATGTACTGACCCAGTGGTAATTAAAATAAAAAACTGGAGATTTTGAGTGCTAGAAACTAGCAAAGATAACACTTGCCCTTGCCCTTGCACTGGGCAGAAGATAATAGCACAGAGACTGAAGTGGAAATCCAAGATCTCTAGATCATCACCACCATCTCATCAATTGTTCCTCGGCCCAATTAAGACCGATCTGTCCACCAAATGTCATGGAAATCCATTCATACTTTTTTGAGATATGCTGCTAACAAACAAAAACCTCACCTCTTTCATTTAATAATCATAAACTGTGGTGATGGAGATGGTGATGATGTTGCTAGTGGCGAGTCATATCAGTGAAAGTAATGATAAAGACTAGAATATAACAGAAAACATACAATAGAACATTATAGGGGGTTCAATGGGGTTAAATGTTTTGTGTTTGACTGTATGTGTGTGTGTGTGTGTGTGTGTGTGTGTGTGTGTGTGTGTGTGTGTGTGTGTGTGTGTGTGTGTGTGTGTGTGTGTGTGTGTGTGTGTGTGTGTGTGTGTGTGTGTGTGTGCGCGTGCGTGCGTGTGTGCGTACCAGGTGGACATCACTCGGTCAGGCTGTGGGGTGACTAAGCTGTGTGTGGAGATGCCAAATGACTGTGACCCCATGAACATGAGCTCATCCTGTCTGTTCGCCTCCCTGGACACCAGCAGTCCCATGGCTCCCAACGGCGTGGACCTGTCCGTCGAGCTCCGAGGAGTTTCAGACGGATTCATAGCTCTGGGACTCACTGCCCCCCAAACCCCGGTATGGTACACATAGCCTAAGAGATGGCTTTCTTCTTAGGTACACATAGCCTAAGATATAGGCCTACAAATTGTAATACATTTCTTTAATTGGCCATGTTAATGATCGATTCATTGATTAGCCTAATTAATAAAAAAATAACTGTTTTTGACATACAAAATAGAAAATACAAAATGCGTGTTTTTACACGTGCCTTTAGGCCTACTCAACTCGTTAATCAACCGACCAAACTTCCTGCATTAGCTGTCTGCTTGTAGACGTGTTGTATTTCAACATTTTAACAACGTTTACAATGAATAGCCTACCGATGCCTTTTTGGGTGTATTTCTCCCACACTGGACTTTTTGCCTGCTTGCCAAATTGGCTTTCTTCTTCCTCTGTATAAGTATAAATGTCACCCCTTGTTTTAAATCATTTCAGCAAAAAAGTCAAAAATAGCACATAGCCCACATTGTAGATTAATCGTTTAACATAATGTTTGATCGATCAAATTCTTAACGGTGATTAATCGATTGTAAATTAATCCCTAACATAATACACATGATACACACCAGGGTTACTACCAAGGATGAGAGTAGGCTACCTGTTGAAAACAAACTAGCCTACAGTTAGGCCTAAATGACCTCACCTTGCTGACAGAACCGGCGTATGTATTTGCTTTGAGAATTAGGCTACTATTACAATTACAAATTACAAATGAAGACCACTTTTATGACTTTTGAAGCTTGAATGTGCTTTTTTAAATGCCATTTTCAGAAAATGCTTCGAAAGGCAAAAGTGGTCCTCATTTGTTGAAGATTATCTTGCTGAAGACAAAGTTTGCTGTTTCATAAACTTTTGTTAACCACAGACCTTATTTCATGCATTTAACCAAAATTCCCATAAAGAAATCCCATTGACTTATAGGCCTACATGTACTGTGGGAACTAGGAAGCGCAGGGACTTCCGGGTAATCTCTTGAGCCGAACAATATCTTTCCATACGTTTGTGCAATTTCTACACTATTTCTATCACTTTCCATACATTTCCAGACCCGTGTATAAGACTCGAGCCCGGGACACACACACATGCACACACGCATGCATGCACGCGCACACACACACACACACACACACAAACACAAACACAAAAACGAACACACACACATGCACACACGCATGCACGCGCACGCACACACACACACACACACACACACAAGGAAACAGATGGAACAAGGAAGCGGTAATGCAAACACAACGCAAACACAAAAACGAACACACACACACACACACACACACACACACACACACACACACACACACACACACACAAGGAAACAGATGGAACAAGGAAGTGGTAAATGCACAATACCTGCATCAACAACTAAACAAGTAAAGCAGGAATGTGAGCCTTTGACCACACTTCATCACTGTCTTGACTTTTTCCCAGTCATTCCAAACAAAGACAGCTTATGATAATAGAATAATGCTATGCTTTAAGGAAGTAATTTATTCCTCTTACCCCCCCCCCCCCCCCACCCTCTCTCTCTCTCTCTCTCTCTCTCTCTCTCTCTCTCTCTCTCTCTCTCTCAGATGTCCACCATGGTTTTTATCTGTGCTCAAAACAGCACGGACAGGAGATTCTTCTTCCGCACAATGGAAAGAAACAACAGCAACATGGCACTCACTCCAACAGAGACGGTGAGGCTTCCCCTTCTTCACTACGGGGAAAAATAAATGCATGTGAATTATCTACATAATATAGTTGAAGTTGTCTGTGTGTGTGTGTGTGTGTGTGTGTGTGTGTGTGTGTGTGTGTGTGTGTGTCATCAGTGATGTCACTCGAACAATTGTGATGCCATCAGTGATGTTTGTGTGTGACTCAAATCGTGACATCATCAGTGATTTGTGACGCAAAACGTGAGATCATCACTGACATCATCATCAGTGAGGTCAGAAGCGATGTCATGATTTGCGTCACAAATTCCTGATGATGCCACGATTTGAGTCACACAGAGACAACATCACTGATAAGCGATGTTCTCCACCCTAGATTTCTAGTATACTCCAAATCCTGTTTGTCTGTTTATGAAACAAAGATCATAAACAGAAACAGAAACATGCATTCATTCAGTTTTCCTTATTTTCTTTTCAAATATGCTCAGGAAAAGAGTCATGATCTTTGTCATGTAATTGAAGTCGAGTTAAAATGGGTATTTATTGAATGAATTTGAAGACTAGTCCTCACCCTGATTGGCCGACAACACCAGCTCCTCTAAATCAAATGAGCTCTAATTGGAGGGATTTTATTACCTGTTAATGTACATTGTGGAAATGTTGATTGCTTTAATAACAGGGCTGCTCACCCAAAAATGAAAATTGTGCCATCACGATTGACTTCAGTTGTAGGCTACTGTACTGAAGTCAATGGTGACTGGTTTTCTCTCAAGTTGTGCTACAGTAATTTCAATTTCAATTTTACGATCGTTTATTCAAAAATAGTTATTTATAATTTGCTTTGCTATATTCTTGTTCTTATTACATTTTCTGTATCATATTACTATTTGCTGTTTGCTGCAGGAAAACAATTTCCCCACAGGAATGGTTTCATCATAACTTATCTGATCTGACCTTACCTTATCTTTCCAGATGGTGAGAGATATCCGCAGCTTAGTGAATGAGAGTGTGATCAAGTGTGAGTTCACCATCCCAAACCTCAACGCCACCAGCACCAGGAGCAGCCACGTCACCACATTCGGTGTCCTGGTGGGAACTGGAACTGTTAATAATGACGGTGAGTGAACACACATGAACACACAGTATATAAGATCGTTTTGACCAGGCCCGTAGTCAGGGTTTGAGAAATACCGAGGTCATTTTAGCACAGCGCGGGGGGTCCAGGGGGGGCTCCCCCCGGTTAGACAATGTTGTCCACTTTAAAGTAAAATGCTTCAATCTGGTGCACTTTGAGAGCAAAATTAAGAGGCTAGATCTATAAAGAACTACAGACATCATGTTAGATTAATATCCTTTTTACTGTTGCTTTACAATGATACACAAAAATAAATGTCTCCCCATATAATATATATATATATATATATATATATATATATATATATATATATATATATATATATATATATGTGTGTATATATGTGTATATATATGGGTGGCAATGGCAATGGAACCCTATGGAGCGTTTACCCCGCTCGCCGAGCACTTCTGGCTCATACTGAGCGCATTAGCGCCCGGCGAATACACTTTGCCATTTTCACGTCTAGGTCTAAAATGCTGGCTCCTACCTGAGTCTTCACGTGAAGTGAAGACGCTATCCGATGTCAAACATCCTCTTCTTTTAATGACACCTAGTTGTTGCATCCAAATTGTTGCATAAAATCCACTTTTCTGTCGCTCAAAAACCGAAAACCATATATCTGGAGCACCTTGAGCAACCCGGAACAACGACTCACTGTTTACTCAACAATGCCCCCCACACTTCCGCAATGGTATTGCACCTCCCATTTCTGCATTTGTGCAGAAACGGAGGTGCAATACCATTGCGGAAGTGTGGGGGGCATTAGTGAGTAAACAGTGAGTCGTTGTTCCGGGTTGCTTCAGATCAGAGAAGAAGAAGGCGCGCGGTGCTCCAGATACATGGTTTTCGGTTTTTGAGCGACAGAAAAGTGGATTTTATGCAACAATTTGGATGCAACAACTAGGTGTCATTAAAAGAAGAGGATGTTTGACATCGGATAGCGTCTTCACTTCACGTGAAGACTCAGGTAGGAGCCAGCATTTTAGACCTAGACGTGAAAATGGCAAAGTGTAAAATGGGAAATGCGTTGCATTCGCCGGGCGCTAATGCGCTCAATATGAGCCAGAAGCGCCCGGCGAGCGGGGTAAATGGAGCGTGAGCTTTGGGAGGGTTGAGTGTCTAACTCTAGACTCTGTTTACATTTTAAAAACGGCGACAGTTCACACAACTTTAACACGACGTGGCGTGCCTGACCAAGTTGGTGCCCTAGGCAAGATTTTTGCTGGTGCCCCCCCCCCTCCCCCCTCCCCCCTCCCCCCTCCCCCAAAGAAAATATAATAAAAATGATATCGCAGCTAATCCAGCACTGCAGTGCAGGCTCAGAATCGCCCTTCCCCAGCGGCGCTGGAAGTACTTTTAGGTAGGGGGTGCTGTAAGGAAGGGCCGAAGAAAATTTTACGTTTTTTGGACTTTCATCCATATTTAGAAGAATATTTAATTTTAAATTAACATTAGGATTATACTGTTGTGATGTCATTATTCAGTATCTTCTCCTTTTCTCACTCACTTTCATGTAAGCACCTGCTCTCCCTTTAGTCATTTTACACTACAACAGACAGAAACACAGGCATAAACACTGAACTTATTATTATTATTATTATTATGGAAAACCAGATTATGATGAAAATCAAACACTTTTGAAGAGAGAGCGTATGAAATAAGATTAGAGCTAGGAAGCACAAACTGTTTTTTAATGCATCTTGTTGGTGGTATAAACACAAGACAGCCAAATCCAACAATTTCGAAAATCCATTTCTTGCCACCAGGGGGTGCTGCAGCACACTCAGCACCCACCTTCCAGCTCCCTTCCCCCACTCTGGGAAAAAGCTCCGAGCATGTAGAAGGGGGCGCGGCCGCGCAGGGGGTGGGGTGGTATGGATTAGGGACCATGGTGAAAGTGCTGCAGCCCGGGCAGCCAGAAAGCCAGAATTAGAAAAATTATTTCACTATTATTTAAAGACTTAAGACGTTGTTCTTCTTATTTTTGTCTACTATTGTAAAATAATAGTAGGCCTATTATCATGAAAAAGTATTTGTAAAAAAAAAAAAAAAAAAAAAAAATTACCCTCTCTGGCGCCCCTAACGGCTCAAGCGCCCTTAGCCATTACCATTACCATTAGGCCTAGTTCGCCTAATGGAAGGCATGCCAATATACATCAAACTCTTGAGCTACTTCTGCTCTCACTCAGAATGTCAAAATATAAGCGATGTGATGTAGGCCTATAGCTTTTGAGATATTAACATTTGTTTGGCACAACTCATACGAATAACTGCCGCCGGGTTCCGCATTTGGTCGGACCCCTAGTGCGACCATGTACAATTTCCTCCTGCTCAGTCTCTTGATTTTATTCTTCAGCCAGTATCGTTGGTTTTGTTCTTCAGGCAGTATCTCTGTTGGTTTTCTTCTTCAGGCAGTATTGGTGCCTTGAACTTCACCTTGAATGCTGGCGAACTGAACCTGGCCGTCGCTAATGCCACACCAGCCCCCCCAGCCCCAGCCTCCACAGCCCCCGTCACCACCGCAGCCCCCGGCAACACCACAATGCCTATGACTACAGCAGGCAGTGGCGCTTTCCAACCTCATGGTAAACAGCGAAGTCATACAAGACATTCCACATTTACATTACATTACATCTTTACACTTCAATCAATCAATCAATCAATCAATCAATCAATCAACCAATTTTATATTTATATAGTGCCAAATCATAGAGTTAACAGGCATTTTTCAAACAGAGCAGGTAGAAGACCAGGCTCTATATTTTAGACCCAACAATTCTCACATGCATCGGCTATTTTACTGCACAATTTCCCAACAAAGAGCCTGCCCTTAGTAATGGCGGCAAGGAAAGACCCTTTTAACAGGGAAGAAGCCTTGAGCAGGCCTAGATGCTCTAATCCAGAGTGAGGTGCAATGAGTGAGTAGACACTGTTCAGCATCTCGCTCATGGAAGCGTAAGACCCATTCACATCTAGTAGAATGATAACTATAAAGATATCTATAAACTATAAATAAATAATTATTAATTTAAATGATTGGATTTTATACAGGGCCTTTCTAGATACTCAAAGCGCCTCACATATCGGTAGTACACTGATAGTGTAGCACCCACCTGGGTGACGCACGGCAGCCAGTTTGCGACAGAATGCTCAGCACACATCAGCCTATCACGGTGGAGAGGTGAGGACTGAATGAGCCAATTAGGTAACGAGGGATGATGAGAGGTGGCCATGATGGAAGGAAATTCCTGTGTGGGAATTTAGCCACGGCACCGGGGTGACACCCCTACTCTTGCGAAGAGTGCCGATTGCATAGGGATCTTTAATGACCACATAGAGTCAGGACCTCGGTTTAACATCTTATCTGAAGCATGGAGCTCACTCAGTTATATCATTGCCGTGGGAACACAGGCATTCTAGATGTGAATGTGTGTTTAGAGAAGGCTCATTTACCCACACTGGCTGTTGTGGGAATTGATAGTGTGGAGTTAATGCAATGGTAAAATCTGATGACGGATTGAATACACTGTAGCGCTTTCCGGTCATAGTGGGTGTAATGTGCATATAGAAGAAACATTTGTATCCAGTGCCTGTTTTCTCTTCCCCTACCAGCTCTGCTAGTCCTGCTGAGTGTCCTCGCAGCATCTGTCACGCTGAGGACCTGAATGACACCATGGGACACACTGTGACAAGAAGGATACAATGAAGTCAGTTGATGGATGCTGGATTACAACATCAGAATATACCGACTCAGTATCGACAACAAGTATTCTATTTTTTTAATCTATCTAGGCAATCCATATCTATTTTTATTGAAGGTTATTTGGACATTTTGAACAATCTATTTTGCATTACCGTTTGTACATGAGATGTGTTGTGAACAGCAACACAGAGAAAGAGGCCACACAGTTGACCTGGGCCAAATAGCATTTGCAAATAATTATTTATGGCTAATACTGTAAGTCTGGACAGTAAGTATGGCCCGTTCCTTTATCGCAAACAAACTGGGATGTGGCGGTTGAATGACGTCACATCCGTTTTGTTAGCGTTCCATTTGCAGAAAACTGGGAGCTGGGAAGTTCACTGTCGATTTGCATCACATCCGTTTAAACGAGTCAGATCCGGCCACTAACCAGGGTAGCCATCGTTAGCAATAACAGTTGCTAACGAGGCATTTCGTGGCATTTTGCGCATACAAACAATGCAGCAACATGTCCACACAGATAGAAGTTAGACAGTGCTGTGTGTACGGCTGATTTAATGAGACACAAACAAGACAGAAGTGCTAAAAAACAGTATTTACGATTTTAACTACTGTTGTTGCGCCGGAGGAGCCATCTTGGATTATTATTTTTTTAGCACTGGTGACGTCACCGTTCGAGCTCATGACCTTTGAACTGTCACATTCCCATTTCCCAGTTTTAGAGGAAATTATTTTAAAGTAGGTTTTGTAATCTTATGTGGTTCATAAGATTAAAAACACACCCATCTGGCACTGCAAACAATGTCTGCAATTGTTACTAGATCTGGTTCAAACGAGTTCTGCGCTGAATTTTTCCAAATCATCTTGATAGACAATAGACCTTGACTTGTAAAATAGCCTTGGATCTGAGATCTAAAATGACTTTTGGGAAACAGCCAAAACCACAATGTTTAGAGGAATACCTTAACGCTATCACTGAGGATGTCTGTTTGGCATTCCCATGTGTTTGTAATGTGAATGCCAACTCCTAAAACCCATGTAACCTAATTATTACTGTTCAATGCAACTCTTGAAAAATAAAGTTGAAACAATCTGTTTTGTGTGTGTAATAATAAAGCATGCTTCATCCCTGACAAATCACATTATGCAACCACAGACACTTCTACTTTAGATGCTTCACAAGGCTCCAGTAAATGTATGAGAATTGCAGTCATTAAACTTACATAAAATAAAAACAAGCCCTATTTGGCATGAGCCCCATTGCCAAAATGCAGGACATCAAATGTGTTGTGTCTCTTCTACCAAGTCAGGTCAGGTCATTAGTGTGGTAGAAACTTCAATGCTATTGTGTCTAATTACTAGATGAGAGATGATAATCAGAGAGTCCAAAAAAATCCATGGCTGTCTTTTTATTTATTGTAAGCATTTGAGGCAAATTCACAGGCATCCTGACATTCTCCTTAGACGAAGGAGGAGGCAAGTCTGATACAACATGTTGCAAATCATCTTTTATACAGACATAGCAAAACATGGCATTTCTGCAGTGGGCAGATAAGACTGGGACCCTCTCGTTATCATGATTTGGCAGGGAGTTTCCCCGCTGTGGTTCGGGGACCCTTAAAGTAACATACAGTTATAGTTCACATCACATTATAAAGCCCAAATGAGAAAGTTATAAAATATATGGATATTATGACAACATTTTCCACAACAATTAGCAGGTGGCTCTGAAGCCAGTTAAGATGTTGCTACTTAAAGGAACACTTGGTGTGGTGTTGGAGGACCAGAAGAAGGTGCTCTTCCCTCTGGTCTCATGAATAACATCCCCAATGCCCTGGGACTCTATCGTGTGAGTGAGCACCTCACCGTCCTTTGGATGAGCCGTGGTGCTGACTCTAGGGAGGGATGCTGGAAGTATGCGCTGCAGCACCCTTCAGCACCCCCTTCTGACGGGGGGCTGTAACTGCAAGCCTAAAAGGCTACTCGAGTACATTACTGTCTTTCAGAGGCTGTAGCGGGCTCATTTGTACAGCTAGAGTGGAGATACTGGTATCATAATGAAACTTTAGAAGACCGAAGGCATCCATTGGTACCAAGCATGTCATGCTATCTTGTCGGAAGGGGGGGGGGGGGGGGGGGGCTGAATTATGCTCCAATGTTATTTTGGTGAGGGTAAAACTGACAGCCATTTTCAAATGGGTCTCTCTCCTCTATCTGAATGGGTCTCTCCTCTCTCTGAATGGGTCTCTCCTCTCTCTATCTGAATGTGTCTCTCCTCTCTATCTGAATGGGTCTCTCCTCTCTCTATCTGAATGGGTCTCTCTCCTCTCTCTGAATGGGTCTCTCCTCTCTCTGAATGGGTCTCTCCTATCTGAATGTGTCTCTCCTCTATCTGAATGTGTCTCTCTCCTCTATCTGAATGGGTCTCTCTTCTCTATCTGAATGGGTCTCTCTCCTCTATCTGAATGTGTCTCTCCTCTCTCTGAATGGGTCTCTCCTATCTGAATGGGTCTCTCTCCTCTCTCTATCTGAATGGGTCTCTCTCCTCTCTCTGAATGGGTCTCTCTCTATCTGAATGGGTCTCTCTCTATCTGAATGGGTCTCTCTCCTCTCTCTGAATGGGTCTCTCCTATCTGAATGGGTCTCTCCTCTCTATCTGAATGGGTCTCTCTCCTCTATCTGAATGGGTCTCTCTCCTCTATCTGAATGGGTCTCTCCTATCTGAATGGGTCTCTCCTCTCTATCTGAATGGGTCTCTCTCCTCTATCTGAATGGGTCTCTCCTCTCTATCTGAATGGGTCTCTCTCCTCTATCTGAATGTGTCTCTCCTCTATCTGAATGGGTCTCTCCTCTCTATCTGAATGGGTCTCTCCTCTATCTGAATGGGTCTCTCCTCTATCTGAATGTGTCTCTCTCTATCTGAATGGGTCTCTCTCTATCTGAATGGGTCTCTCTCCTCTATCTGAATGGGTCTCTCTCCTCTATCTGAATGGGTCTCTCTCCTCTATCTGAATGGGTCTCTCCTCTCTATCTGAATGGGTCTCTCTCCTCTATCTGAATGGGTCTCTCCTCTATCTGAATGGGTCTCTCTCCTCTATCTGAATGGGTCTCTCCTCTATCTGAATGGGTCTCTCCTCTATCTGAATGGGTCTCTCCTCTATCTGAATGGGTCTCTCCTCTCTATCTGAATGGGTCTCTCTCCTCTATCTGAATGGGTCTCTCTCCTCTATCTGAATGGGTCTCTCCTCTCTCTATCTGAATGGGTCTCTCTCCTCTATCTGAATGGGTCTCTCCTCTCTATCTGAATGGGTCTCTCTCCTCTATCTGAATGGGTCTCTCTCCTCTATCTGAATGTGTCTCTCCTCTATCTGAATGGGTCTCTCCTATCTGAATGGGTCTCTCCTATCTCTATCTGAATGGGTCTCTCTCCTCTATCTGAATGGGTCTCTCCTATCTCTATCTGAATGGGTCTCTCTCCTCTATCTGAATGGGTCTCTCTCCTCTATCTGAATGTGTCTCTCTCTATCTGAATGGGTCTCTCCTCTCTATCTGAATGTGTCTCTCTCTATCTGAATGTGTCTCTCTCTATCTGAATGGGTCTCTCCTCTCTATCTGAATGTGTCTCTCCTCTATCTGAATGGGTCTCTCCTCTATCTGAATGTGTCTCTCCTCTATCTGAATGTGTCTCTCTCTATCTGAATGGGTCTCTCCTCTATCTGAATGTGTCTCTCTCTATCTGAATGGGTCTCTCCTCTATCTGAATGTGTCTCTCTCTATCTGAATGGGTCTCTCTCCTCTATCTGAATGTGTCTCTCTCTATCTGAATGGGTCTCTCCTCTCTATCTGAATGTGTCTCTCCTCTATCTGAATGTGTCTCTCTCTATCTGAATGGGTCTCTCCTCTCTATCTGAATGTGTCTCTCCTCTATCTGAATGGGTCTCTCCTCTATCTGAATGTGTCTCTCCTCTATCTGAATGTGTCTCTCCTCTATCTGAATGGGTCTCTCTCCTCTATCTGAATGGGTCTCTCTCCTCTATCTGAATGTGTCTCTCCTCTATCTGAATGGGTCTCTCCTCTATCTGAATGTGTCTCTCCTCTATCTGAATGTGTCTCTCCTCTATCTGAATGGGTCTCTCTCCTCTATCTGAATGGGTCTCTCTCCTCTATCTGAATGTGTCTCTCCTCTATCTGAATGGGTCTCTCCTCTCTATCTGAATGGGTCTCTCTCCTCTATCTGAATGGGTCTCTCCTCTCTATCTGAATGGGTCTCTCTCCTCTATCTGAATGGGTCTCTCCTCTATCTGAATGGGTCTCTCCTCTCTCTATCTGAATGTGTCTCTCCTCTATCTGAATGGGTCTCTCCTCTATCTGAATGGGTCTCTCCTCTATCTGAATGGGTCTCTCTCCTCTATCTGAATGGGTCTCTCCTCTCTATCTGAATGGGTCTCTCTCCTCTATCTGAATGGGTCTCTCCTCTATCTGAATGGGTCTCTCCTCTCTCTATCTGAATGGGTCTCTCTCCTCTATCTGAATGGGTCTCTCCTCCATCTGAATGGGTCTCTCCTCTCTCTATCTGAATGGGTCTCTCTCCTCTATCTGAATGGGTCTCTCCTCTCTATCTGAATAGGTCTCTCCTCTCTATCTGAATAGGTCTCTCTCCTCTATCTGAATGGGTCTCTCTCCTCTATCTGAATGTGTCTCTCCTCTATCTGAATGGGTCTCTCCTATCTGAATGGGTCTCTCCTATCTCTATCTGAATGGGTCTCTCTCCTCTATCTGAATGGGTCTCTCCTATCTCTATCTGAATGGGTCTCTCTCCTCTATCTGAATGTGTCTCTCCTCTATCTGAATGGGTCTCTCCTATCTGAATGGGTCTCTCCTATCTCTATCTGAATGGGTCTCTCCTATCTGAATGTGTCTCTCCTCTCTATCTGAATGGGTCTCTCTCCTCTCTCTATCCGAATGTGTCTCTCCTTTCTCTATCTGAATGGGTTCTATGGGTATCCACGAGTCTCCCCTTTAGAGACATGCCCACTTTATGCGAATCCCATGCCGTTTCTGGACAAACGTTTTTTTTGCATGCAGTATTTATGCGTTATTTTCACCTATTCTATTTGAACATTTCTTGGTCTTGGAATTGCATGAATTGGGTAGGACTGGAAAGCTGAAACTTGTGGATTCAATGAGCCCAAATTGTTGGAGCCATTTGTGCTTATTCGAAGTATTCTCTTTCTTTATTCTAATATTCTCTATTCTAATTTCTCTATTTTAATATTGAAATGTATTTGCCTGACATTTTGCACACTTTTCTAATCTATTTGCTTTCTGAGCACCCCACCTGGCTTTAGACTGGTGAATTGCATGACGAGGGGTGGCTTACAGACCTGTATCAGGAAATGGGTGGAGGCAAAATGTTTGAGAGGCTAGGAGAAAGGGCATACATTTTCTTTGAACCACATTAATTTGAATCCTGATTTATCCTTTTAATCCTGTGCTATTTTTTACAGGAGTTGACAAGAAAACAAAGATTAAGTTACATGTTTTGAGCTGCCCTGATTATTTAAATATGTTATTCTACCAACTTCTGTGAAAGAGCTGTTGCACACCTTAAAAACTTTAAATCAGGTGCGTAGGATGGAAAAATGAACTAGAAGTAGAGAAAATCCCGCAAGACACTGACCTTACTGGTAAGGTTTCTAGCCAAGGGAGCACGAAGACGAAGACCAGATGGAAGCAGCTCATATTCAGAGCTCAGCGGATGGGCATTGTCTGAGCAGATAGCCCTTGCTTTTTTTAGCATCTGCAAGTTGAAAATGTGGTCTAGGCTCCCAAAATGGATTCCGACTATTTTTGAAGCCGTTTTCACAATTCTCCCTAGGGAGTTCTTGTCTACCTGGAATTTAGCAAGTTTCCGGAGACAAAAAAGGCGCTGCTGACCCTGCTGATCCATATATATGACCTGAATCTTGCATTGTCTTAAGTAGGCGCGTAGCCAGGGATTTCGGGCCCCATGAAAGGATATCACATCGGGCCCACGGATGCATGGATGCCGGCGTCCGAAGGGCGGCGGCGGAAAATTTTGGCCATTTGAAGCCCAATTTAGAGGAATATCTCATTTTAAATCAGAGAGTTTCCCAACCTTTTGAGTAGCCAGTCAGATTGAAAAAGTAGCCGGATCATGTTCGCGGCGTTTGTTCCAGTGGTCCTATTCCCAATTAATAAACAAACCTCAAATATGTATCGATGAGTGTGACAATTGAAATAATACAAATAAACATTCTTATAAAGGCCCAATGCTCAATTTAATTATAAATAAAACAATATCCATATTGCAAAACACAAACAGGCAATGTATATTTTTAAGAACAAAGAAAATACTAATAACTATGTTTCCCACAGGATTTGGAGAGATTGTGGTGGGTAGACCTTGCTTGGACCCTCTTGGAGGGTTCGGGGGGCCATGCCCCCTGTAAGGTAAGAAGAATGTGTACATTTTAAACTAAAATGCATGAATCTGGTTCACTTTGAGAACCAATTTAAGAGGCTAGATCAGGGGTGGGCAATTATTTTTCATGGGGGGCCACATGAGAAACCCAGATTGTTGCTGTCATGCCATAACCCAGGAACTTTGATGATAGGAGGATGAGAGGACCACAAAAAAAATTCCTCGCCACCAAAGGGCCAGATTTTGCTGAGGGTTGGGGGCCGAACGGCGCTGGCGCGGAAAAATCTGGGGCATTTGAAGTCCAGTTTAGAGGAATAACTCATTTTAAATTAACAGTTGTGATGTCATTATTCAGTCTTAAACACCAATATTTGATCCTTTTCTCACTCACTCCTATGTCACCACTTGCTCTCCCTGCAGCGCTTGAAATTCGCTTTTTTGGTCACCTACCAATATGGCTGCTAGAAGTTAACAGCCAATTAGAATTTCCACTAGCCAAAATGTTTTTCTTGAAATAAACCAGAATATGAGTGGGTTAATTTAAGCATAAGTATCAGTAAGTGGCCCGGGATTCTCAAAGCCTGTGTTGAGGGTCACACGAACAAAAATGCACTCTTGAAGCTAAATAAATCCAAAACCAACAAGTTAATTATTTACATTTTTTACTTCAATGTAGAACAGTCATTTCTTACACATGAGATTACTTTTAGCCATAAAGATTATTGAAAGATATTCCATATTCCAGACTGAAATGTTATAACAGAAGTGGAGTATTGGCCAGAATGACATGAACATTTGGACACTTATCACTGAATGAAAAACCTGCTTTCCAGGCAAGTAAATGACCACATAGTGCTCAATATGCGGACACTATGTTTGTACTTTCCCCCCACTTTTCCAGTCCAGTAAAAACCAGGAACCATACCAGCTATTCCTCAGCAACAGAATCCAAACAGTCAAAATACACAACCGGATGTCCCACCCCCTGACCCTCAGCACCGGCGCCCCCCAGGGGTGCGTCCTTTCCTCCTGGTTCTTCTCCCTCTTCACTAACCAACTCACCTCCCTGGACAACTCAGTAAAAATCTACAAATACGCAGACGACACCACCATCCTCGGCCTCATCACAAATAACAATGAATCAGCATACAGACGAGAAGTAGAGAGAGTTGCAACATGGTGCTCTACTAACAACCTCCTGCTCAACACCTCCAAAACCACCGAAATAGCCATAGATTTCAGGACTGCAAAAATGACACCCAAATTAACTCCCACTGACAATATCCGACCAACCCATAACCCTCACAGACTCTTTCAAATTTCTCGGAACACACATCAGCAATAACCTCAAATGGGACCACAACATCACCACCATCACCAAGAAAGCACATCAGCGACTCTATTTCCTCAGGCAACTGAAGAGATACAGGATTAAACAATGCCTACTGCTCCGCTTCTACTCCGCCATCATACAAAGCATCATCACCTCATCCATAATTGTCTGGTTCGGCTCAGCTGATCAAACATCAAAATCCAAATTACAGCGCATTATTAATAAAGCAGCAAAAATCATTGGTTGTGACCTCTCCACCCTGGACTCCATATACACCTCCCGAACCATCACCCGTGCCTGTAAGATCATTAACTCATTGAGTGCCAGCCACTTTTGGAGAACGACGCTTCCAGTGCCAGAGTTTCAGAGCGTTTTCAGTGATTTCTCGAGGCCCACAGAATATTGTGTGATATTACTATGTAAACACCGAACACGCAAAAAGAACAAGGAGACTCTATTGTATCATCAGCAAAAAAAAGTTTATTGATACCATTTTCCGTTCTTTAGTTATGAGCCGGAGAAGATAGGTTGTTTTCAGCGTTTTCAGGCATTTCAAATTATAAGCTGAGATATTCAGCCTTTTGTGAAATGAAGCATTTCAAGCACATTCACTGACTCTAGCTAATATTTTCTGATGTAGTGACGTGGTGTAGTTGTGTCCTGCCCTGCGTGCCCCACCCCCCTCTCCCCCCCTCAGCTGAAAACTCCTCCCCACACTAGTAACACACAGCCTCACGCACCCAGCGTCTATTTTCGGAGTGCTGTTTGTGCGCCGCCTCCCAGGCAGCGCAACATGGAAAAGCCACACGCGGACTGCAGGGAAAGGTTTGGCTTTTCAGTGTCGGCTGCTGCTTTTCTAGCGGCTAATCGTGTGGAGAAACTATGCTGACAGACAGACAGAGGCAGAAGGGCTCAGTTGTGTGCGCGGATTGACTGTGTTCGCAGGCACCGTCAGTTGCAGCCAGAACAATCTACATGGCTCTGGGCTGCAGCATGAGCGGTTTTCTCTTCGATCACGGGGCTTTTTCAGGCTGTCATTGGCACTCAATGAGCTAAATGGGTGACTATACTATAAATACTAAACGTTATTTAGCGGGTTCCTTTTATCAGTTTGACTTGAAACAATGTCACAGGCTGGGAAAGTGTCTGATCTAATGTAAACAAGCAAAACATGAAAGTACGTCCGAGTACGTCTTTGGCACAGAACGGCATTGTAAAAAGTACGTCCGAGTACGTCTTTGGCAGAGAATGAGTTAAGGACCCCTCCCACCCAGCCCACCCCCTGTTCCAGCCCCTCCCCTCAAAAAAACGATACAGATCAATTCCCACCAAAACTACCCGCTTCAAAAACAGTTTCTTTCTCACAGCCATACGGACTCTGAACTCCCTCAGCACCCCTCTCCCTCTCCCCCCTCCCCCCTCCCCCTAACTTTACGTCTGTTGGTCTTGTATCCTGTATTTATGTATTTATTGTTGGAAGTGGGAACGGTGTAACTGTTTAATTGTCTAAATGTATCAATGTCCTGTTTCCATGTTTTGCCAGAGCTATAACATCATGTACTGAAACTAAATACCACCAACCTGGTTGCGTGGCAATAAAAGTATCTGTATCTGTATCTGTATCTGAAAACATACTGGCTATCGACAGCATTGTGACAGAAGAGGAACCATCTCAGAGCGAAACAATAAATATGGGGAAGATAAAGAAAGAGTATGGAGATGTGTTCACAGGTGATGGCTGGAATCAGTCCGGCCCCTGAGATTTTCCAGCTGAAACTGACACAGGCACTGGAGGGCCTGCCGGGCATATAGTACATCATAGCCGATGATGTATTGATCACTGGAGAGGGTGATACACAGGAGAAGGTCAACAAAGACCATGACGAGAAACTGAGACAGTTCCTAAACAGGTGCAGGGAAAAGAACATAAAACTGAATGCGGACAAGTTCAAACTGCGCCAAAAAGAGGTGCCATACATCGGACACCTGTTGACAGACGATGGACTAAAGCCCAACCCAGATAAGGTTCGAGCGGTGAGAGACATGCCGAGGCCAACTGACGTGAAAGGCATACAGAGACTCGTCGGCATGGTGAATTATCTCTCCAAATTCTATGAACACTTATCAGATGACTGTGAGATACTGAGACAGCTCACCCACAAGGAGAATATGTGGGACTGGACGGAAATGCATGAGGAAGCATTTTTTTTGCCGTCTCAAGGACAATATGACCAAAACGCCAGTACTGAGGTGCTATGACCCAGTAGTGACACTGCAGTGCGACGCATCAGAGACAGGTCTAGGCGCGGCGCTGACACAAAAAGGGGAACCTGTCGCATTTGGAAGCAGAGCACTGACGCCAACAGAAAGGGGCTATGCCCAAATCGAAAAAGAATGTTTGGCTATTGTTTTTGGCATGGAAAAATATCGTAAAAAAGCCACTGTTGAGCGCACCAAAGTGGCTCCAAAGAATGCTGCTTAGGCTGCAGAGGTATGAGATAGATGTGATTTATGTCCTGGACGTGACATGCTGTTGGCAGATACCTTAAGCAGGGCATACCTGCCAGAGAGCTCAACGGCAGGGTCGGTGGAGTCTGAGATGGAAACAGTCAACATGGTAGACTACCTACCTATCTCCACAGAGAGACTGAGCAAGATACGCTCTGCCACCCAAAATGACAAGACACTGCAGACACTGATTAAGACCATTCAAAGCGGATGGCCACAAGACAAGCATCACACACCGAGTGATATAATGCACTATCACTCGTTCCAAGAGGAATTGAGCTGTCAGGATGGAATCATCTTCAGAGGTGAGAGAGCCGTCATTCCAAAAGCACTCCAACATGAGCTCACTAGCCGTATTCACTCTACTCACCTGGGGGTGGAGGGATGCCTCCAGCGTGCGAGAGAATGTTTGTACTGGCAGGGAATGAGCGAGCACATTAAGACATTCATACAAAAATGTGACATTTGCAGATCTGTAGAAATGAGACAACAAAAAGAGACATTGCACCCACACAAGGTAACAAGCAGACCGTGGGCCAAAGTTGGCACAGATTTGTTTACATACGACAACAAAGATTACCTCATTACGGTAGATTACTACTCAAACTTTTGGGAAATTGACTATTTGCCAGATACAAAGTCGTGTACTGTGATAAGAAAGCTGAAGGCTCACTTTGCCCGTCAGGGTATTCCAGACATTGTTGTTTCTGATAATGGGCCAGTACGCTTCCCAGGAGTTCCAGCGGTTCCGTCAGCTGTGGGAGTTCCAACACAGAACTTCATCACCCGGATACCCACAAAGCAACGGGATGGCGGAGTCGGCGGTGAAAACGGCAAAACAACTGATGATGAAAGCCAAGGCAGCGGGAGAGGACCCGTATCTGGCTATGTTGGATCACCGCAACACGCCAACTCAAGGACTACAGACAAGCCCAGCTCAGAGGTCGCTGAGTAGGCGGACCAGAACTCTGCTACCAACGAGGGAGAGTCTTCTACAACCAGAGGTGAAACACACAACACAAGCATGGATAGACAGACAAATGAGACAAGCCAAATACTACAACAGGACAGCCAAGGACATGGACACACTACAGCGAGGAGACCGTGTTCGAATCCAGCCTTATGAACCCCGCACCATCTGGAGAAAGGCTACAGTGGTGGATCCAGTGGATCACAGGTCCTACGCGGTACGACTGGACACCGGCGGTGTGTTACGGAGAAATCGCCGTCACCTTAGGCGGGACCGGGGCACTGAACCCGGTGTGTCAAACGAAACCAGAACCACACACAAAACCAGACACTGTTGCAGCACCCGACATACGTGTTGGGGACACACAACAAACTGTGACCACCAGATCTGGGCGAGCAAGTGTGAGGCCAGGGTACCTTGCAGACTATACAAGTTGAACTGGGGTGAAAGAGGGAAGAAAATAAATGAATAAAATAGTGAAAAATAGAAATGGAAAAATAGAAAATAGAAGAAAAATGAAATAACGGATAAAGCATAAAGAGAAAAAATGTGAAAAATGTACATGATGTGCTGGAGGAAAAGAAAAAATGTTGACAGGTTGGGAAGAACGGATTGAAATGTGTTCGGAAATGTTTTTGTGTTACAGTGATTGTTGATTACAGTAATAGTAGGCTATTGTTTGAAATGCCACTAGAATGTTTAATTTACAACAGTAACAGATTGTTAATTACTACAGCAGTGATAAGTGACACTGAGATTATATTTTATTTTAGTTAATATGGAAAACATTCTGTTTATAATATTCAGTAACTGATTTGGTTATGGTTATTGTTAACAGGAGGTCACTTCAAAAAGTCTGCTGAGCATGTTCATCTGAAGACTTGATTAATAAATAATAGTGTAAGCCACTACAGAGCTTTAATCGTCCTTTCTATAGATACAAGATAGAATGAAACAACTAGAGTGCATAGCCTTTACAAATTGGACACTGGACAGGTTTGTGTTCAAAGTGGGAGCTTGCCAAACACATGCACACGCTCTAGTAGACCTCCTCTATGACATCACACTGTCAGCTAACCTCGGGAGGAGTAAAAAAAAAACATGAGAGGCCATCAACCCACCCAGAGGCCACTCATATTGTCATTTCTGTACAAATATTGGAGACTGTACACCCCTGTGTCGAAAGTGGCAGCACAAATGATATATGCACGCGCTCGGGTAGACCTCCTCTATGACATCACACTGTCAGCTTCATCAGTGTGATGTGTACAATATATAATGGTGTGTTTTGAGAAGGGATGGTCTCTGTGCCTTTTGCATGATCCATTCTTCCAGTTACAATAATTTAATAAATGATTCACAGAAGTGCTTTGTGCCACAGCAAAATCCAACAAATCCAGTTCTCCAAGCTGAATGAAAGATGGACTTCCTCTTAGCAATGACAATGCTTATTTCAAGGCACATGACCCTTGACAAACACCTACAAGGAACTGCCTGGTACTTGTTGGCCACTGAAAAGCCCAAACACTAAGCACCGCACACTCCAGGATGCTGCCAATAGGCCCCGCCCCCTGCATCACCTTGAGCACCAGCAGGGCGTTTTGGTGTCACACAGGGACACACTCAGAAGAGCATAAGCAACTCCAGAATCATCCGTCTCAACAGCTGATTTAGAAAGCCCAGGTAAGTCAAGTCAGACAATGAAGAAAAGAACATTTTATATCGGTACATTTGTTTTTGCCCAAAATGAATAGATTGTTTTTATAGAATATTTTGCTATGAGATACAGCAATAACAGATATTTCTAATAACAAAAGTACACCTACAACTCAACAAATTTGCACAGAACCAATGTGATGAGTTTCCTTGGCAAAAGTATAATTACGAGCATGAATCAATTCTTTCCACGCAGGTTTAAATTTATGAAATGAAACACTATAAGAAAAAGTTTGACTGGGGCTGTTTCCACTAATATGAATTGTGTCATTAAGTAACTTGTTTTTTTTATTTAGGAGATGAAACGGTATGAAAATCTCATATCACAATTATAGTTCTATAGTAGGCAACTATAGTATATATAGGCAACTAAAGGACCACAATGGAAACAAATCTATTACTTTATTGTGTCTATCTTTGATGTTTTCCTGAGTTGCATGTCTTTTTTTTTTATTTCATGTGTTTTTAACCTAACATCAAATACATCATATCAAATGGTGACCAAAATTATCATGGTTATCACTATTATCGCTGTATTGTTAAAATGTGCTGAACATTTTCAAAAAGTACTGATACAGTAATTGAAATAAGTTGGCTGCGTGCCTGCTTCTGGGAGACGGTTGCTAACTTCGGTTGATGATGGTCAGCATTTATTGTGTCTTTCAAAGTGCTGTAATCAACCCGGTTTTAACTTTACTTTACTTTACTTTACTTTATTGGTATTTAGCAGACGCCTTTATCCAAAGCGACTTACATCATGATCATATACAGCACACAATAACAAGAATAGATAAAATAGAAAGATAGTAGTAAAAATATGAGAAGCCAATATAAAAGGGGAGATTAAAGGTGAGAACAATTAAAGGAGCAAACATTTAAGAAACAGAAAATTCAATTCAAAAACACATGGAAAGCAGGCAGAGAGAAGGGAGGGAATTCAGGAAGAGTCAATATAAAGTCTGAAGAGATGAGTTTTAAGTTTTCTGCGGAAAATGGGGAGTGATGCGGCAGTCCTGATGTCCGGGGGAAGTTCATTCCACCATTTTGGGGCCAGGTAGGAGAAAAGTCTCGTCCGAGAGCGGCTTCTGAGCCCACGTAGCAGGGGAGGGGCGAGACGTCCTGCACTAGTGGAGGGGCGGAGCGGGCGGTGAGAGGTTTGGAAAGTGACCCTAGACTGTAAGTACGAGGGGGCTGTTTGGTGAACGGCCTTGAAAGCTAGTGCCAGAGTTTTGAATTTGATGCGTGCTAGGATGGGAAGCCAGTGAAGCTCTCGGAAAAGGGGGGTGACATGGGAAAATCTAGGTAAATTGTAGACCAGACGGGCTGCTGTGTTCTGAATGAGCTGAAGAGGAAGTATTTCAGAGGCAGGGAGGCCTGCCAAAAGGACATTGCAGTAGTCGATGCGTGACAATACCAGTGACTGTACCAGAATTTGTGTCGCTTCTCTGGTGAGAAATGGACGTATCTTACGAATATTGAAGAGGGAGAACCGGTGTAACCGAGTTGAATCAGCGCGGATTCCTCGTGAGTCCCGAGTGGTAGCGAGTGGATTGGTTAAACTCACTCCCCAGGTATAAAGGCATGTTAACCAGCTCCGCCAAGGGAGCTAGCTCTCTTGGTGTTGCGGTTAACATGTTGGACTCCCAAGCCGAGGGTCGACAGTTCGAATCCACCCCTGGACAAGCTCTTAACATGGGTTGCTGCAAGTACCACCTACACAACGCCGTTACACCAGCAGGAGCGTGCTGTTGCGGCAATGTAGGCAGAGAAGATGAGTTGGTGGTCAAGGATCACTCCCAGGTTTTTAGCTGTTTGAGATGGAGTTACGGTGTGGTTGTCAATGGATATGGAGAGGTCAGTCAGGGGGGATTCTTTGCCAGGGAGGAAGATGATCTCGGTTTTTTCAGGGTTGAGTTTGAGGTGGTGATCCGCCATCCAGACACCAACGTATTTCAGGCAGGCAGAGATCCGTGATCCAATTGAAGTGTCAGAGGGGGGAAGGAAAGGTAAAGTTGTGTGTCGTCGGCATAGGAGTGATAGGAAAAACCGTGAGATGAAATGACGTGACCAAGTGAACCCATGTAGAGGAGGAACAGGAAAGGACCTAGAACAGAACCCTGAGGAACACCAGTGGAAAGGGTGCAAGGAGTAGAAAGGGAGCCTCTCCAAGAAACCCGGTAGGAGCGGTCAGAAAGATAGGAGGAGAACCAGGAGAGTGCAGACCCAGTGACACCCAAGTCAGAAAGGGTGGAAAGAAGGATTTGGTGGTTAACAGTGTCGAAAGCAGCAGATAGGTCCAGGAGTATGAGAACAGAGGAGAGGGATGAAGCCATGGTGGAGTGAAGTGCATCAGTGACAGCGAGAAGAGCAGTTTCGGTTGAGTGAGCGGGTTTGAAACCAGATTGGAGAGGGTCAGACAGATTGTGCTGGGAGAGATAGGTGGAAAGTTGACTGGAGACGGCACGTTCGATGGTTTTGGAGAGGAAAGAGAGGAGAGAGACAGGACGGTAGTTGTAGATGGCAGTAGGGTCGAGGGATGGTTTTTTGAGTAAAGGTTTTACAATGGCAGTCTTTAAGATGGTTGGGAATCGACCAGAGGAAAGAGAGGAGTTAATGAATGTGGTGAGGAATGGGGATAGGTCAGGGGAGATGGACTGTAAGAGGGCGGAAGGGATCGGGTCCAGGGGGCAGGAGGTGGCGCGGTTGGAAGTGATGAGTTGAAGTACTTCTTCAGGGGAGAGGGGGGAGAAGGTGGACAGACCGGGAGTAGGGGGTGGATGAACTGGATTGGAGATAGGAGAGATAAGTGAGGGGAAGGAGGAACTGATGTCGTAAACCTTCTTGGTGAAGTGAGATAGAAAGTCATCGGCAGAAATGGCAGAGGGAGGGGGAGGGAGCTGAGGGTTAAGGAGGGAAGAGAAGGTGGAGAATAGTTTGCTGGGGTTGGAGGCGGAGGATTGGATTAAAGACGTGAAAAAGGAGGTTTTTGAAGTAGAAACAGCAGAGGTGAAATTGGAGAGGATATGTTGATAAGTTGTGAGATCGTTGGGGTTGAGGGACTTTTTCCAAGTTCTTTCTGCAGCACGAAGTTCTGAGCGGTGGGTGCGGAGAGGTTCAGTGAGCCATGGAGCGGGGGGAGAGGGCCGGGCGGGTTTAGTGATGAGTGGACAGAGGGAATCAAGGGCAGAGGAGAGAGAGGATAAGAGGGTGTTGGAGGCATCGTCAGTGGATAGGAGAGAGAATTGAGCAGGTGAGGGAAGGAGGGAGAGGGCAGCAGAGGAGAGGGACGTAGGTGGGAGAGTCTGGAGGTTGGGACGGGTGGTAATAGAATGAGTCGGAGATGGATGGACGGTGGGAAGGGAGGGAGATAGGGAAGGAGAACGTAATGAAGTAGTGATCCGATACAGGGAGGGGGGTAACAGAGAGGGTGGAGGTACGGCAGGAACGGGTGAAAATGAGATCGAGCAGGTTTCCAGCATTGTGAGTGGGGGGAGAAGGAGAGAGGGAGAGGTCGAAGGATGCAAAGAAGTTAATGAAGGAGGGAGAATGTAGAGTTGCCGCCTGGACATTAAAATCGCCGACAAGTATGAGGGGGGAGCCGTCCTCGGGGTAGAGGGAGAGGAGGGTATCTATTTCCTCCAGGAACGAACCGAGCTGTCCAGGCGGGCGGTAGATAGTGATGATGGTGAGTTTGGTAGGTAGGGAAACAGTGACAGAGTGGGATTCAAAGGAGATGGAAAGGTGTGAGGGAGGTGTAACCGTGTATGACCATTCAGAAGAAATGAGGAGACCCATGCCACCACCTCTCCCAGAGGTCCTAGGTGTGTGAGAGAAAGAAAAGGCTGAAGAGAGAGCAGCAGGAGTGGCAGTGTTTTCTGGTAGTATCCAAGTTTCAGTGAGGGCAAGGAAGTGGAGGGATTGAGAGAGAGCATGGGCAGAAATTATTTCAGTTTTGTTGACGGCTGACTGACAGTTCCAGAGTCCTCCTGTTATATTGAAGTTGTTGTAGGGCTGGGGGGGAGTGAGGGTGGGGACAATGGTTAGGAGGTTGTTTTTGTTTATTCCCTTGTTGACAGGAAACATATCGGTGCAGTGATGAAAAATAGGAGGATGGCGGGAGCGGGAAATAGTCTGAATCGGAAAAGAAAGCTCGACAGTGATTGGAATCAGAGGGGTTAGGTTACTGGGGGGATAAGGGTATTGAATGGTGTTAGTGAGGTGAGCTGGACTTATGGCAGAGGGACAAAGAAAAATGGGAGGCGTAATGAAGCCTCCAGGCCTTGAGGGGGCGATCTGAGCAGGAGAGGTGAAGATGGAATGGAGGGAGAGATGAGCTGGTGGCTGTGATACCGGAGGTAGACGATAGGGGGAGCTGGAGCAGGAGATGGATAATGTATTGGCAGGCGAGGAAGAGATCAGGGAGTGATGTTCGGTGGACAGTCATGCGCTAATACTAACAGCGTGCTGGATGTTGCATAATAGCATTTGGCCACCTCGCTTGTTTGGGTGAATCCCGTCGCTACTAAATAGCGAGGCACGGTCCCAAAATAAGTTAAAATTATCGATGAAATGAAAGCTAGAGAGCACGATAATTAAAATTTGAAAAGGCAATACTAACTGTCAGGAATTTTATCACGGGTTATGATTAAACCGGTAATTGTTTCATAGTTGATTTATCAATATAGATTGAGATAAGAACGTACTTTTATCAAATTCTGAAAGATGCATGAATGTCTACAAGAGGGTTTAAGGTTTCCCAACCTTGACTACAGCATATTGATTGATGTTTCCTCCATTAACTTTCTTTTCTCTCTTCACCCTACAGGAATGGATCGAGGATTGATCTTGTTGGTCGCTGCGTTGATGATCTATGTGGCGCCGGGTGTTCATGGAACATCTCATTTGTCGTTTAACAGCTCGTTAACGGTTCGACTGCATTCACTTTCACATTTTCAATGTACTTCAACCATCACTTTAAACCAGCCACAGTGTCTGTCTGGTGGACTCCATAGCTTAACAGCCAGTTTGACTATTTGATCAGCTAAAATTAAGTTTTAGAATTTAAAAGAAAATCGACAAAATAACGATTGCTTTCTTGTCAAAGTGGCTGGCAGAGTGAAAAACCCATACCAGCCACAGTCTGAAACTAGCAGCAGTTGGCTGTAGTGCTTCAGGTCGCATATTAAATGTTTATCAGGTGTTATTCTAACAGCATTTTGCCGCCCCTCAGTCATTTTTGACATACATGCAAGAGTAAGAGAAAGATCAAAATAGGATGTTAAATTCTCCTGACAGAGACACCTATAAAACAAACAAAATGCTAAACATGTTGTCCCCCACCGGCCACCAATCATTTAGTTCCACCATTGGATCATTCCTATTCATTGTCAATGCCACCCCCTAGTGGCACAAAGTCAACATTACAGTGTGAGACTAACAAAATGAACTAACTTGACAGAGGGGCCATATCTTACGCCCCAGTGGAAGTGTAATGGCAAGCGTTATCTTTGCTCGTTTCTAGCACTCAAAATCTATTTGTCTTTTAATGACCACTGGCTCGCTGAAACACGTTATTTGATGTACTGACCCAGTGTGTGTGTGTGTGTGTGTGTGTGTGTTTGATGTACTGACCCAGTGGTAATTAAAATAAAAAACTGGAGATTTTGAGTGCTAGAAACTAGCAAAGATAACACTTGCCCTTGCCCTTGCACTGGGCAGAAGATAATAGCACAGAGACTGAAGTGGAAATCCAAGATCTCTAGATCATCACCACCATCTCATCAATTGTTCCTCGGCCCAATTAAGACCGATCTGTCCACCAAATGTCATGGAAATCCATTCATACTTTTTGAGATATGCTGCTGAGAGACAAAAACATCACCTCTTTCATTTAATAATCATAAACTGTGGTGATGGTGATGGTGATGATGCTGCTAGTGGCGAGTCATATCAGTGAAAGTAATGATAAAGACTATAGAATATAACAGAAAACTTACAATAGAACATTATAAGGGGTTCAATGGGGTTAAATGTTTTGTGTTTGACTGTATGTGTGTGTGTGTGTGTGTGTGTGTGTGTGTGTGTGTGTGTGTGTGTGTGTGTGTGTGTGTGCACGTGCGTGCGTGTGTGCGTACCAGGTGAACATCACTCGGTCAGGCTGTGGGGTGACTAAGCTGTGTGTGGAGATGCCAAATGACTGTGACCCCATGAACATGAGCTCATCCTGTCTGTTCGCCTCCCTGGACACCAGGAGTCCCATGGCTCCCAACGGCGTGGACCTGGCCGTCCAGCTCCGAGGAGTTTCAGACGGCTTCATAGCTCTGGGACTCACTGCCCCCCAAACCCCGGTAAGGTACACATAGCCTAAGAGATGGCTTTCTTCTTAGGTACACATAGCCTAAGATATACAAATTGTAATACATTTCTTTAATTGGCCATATTAATGATCGATTCATTGATTAGCCTAATTAATAAAAAATAACTGTTTTTGACATACAAAATAGAAAATACAAAATGCGTGTTTTTACACATGCCTTTAGGCCAGGGGTGGGCAATTATTTTTCATGGGGGGCCACACGAGAAACCCAGATTGTTGCAGGGGGCCGAACAAATATTGTCATGCCGTAACCCATGGATGGGTAACTTTGATGATAGAGAGGGCCACAAAAAATGTCCTCGCTACCAGGTTTTGCTGAGGGCCGAATGGCGCCAGCGCGAAAAATTTGGTGCATTTGAAGCCAGGTTTAGAGGAATAACTCATTTTAAATTAACAGTTGTGATGTCATTATTCAGTCTTAACCACCAATATTTGATCCTTTTCTCATTCACTCCTATGTCACCACCTGCTCTCAGGGCTTGAAATTAACTTTTTTGACCACCTGCCAATATGGCTGCTAGATTTTAAAGTTACCAGCCAATTAGAATTTCCACTAGCTGAAATGTTTTTCTTGAAATAAATCAGAATATGAGTGGGTTAATTTAAGCATGAGTATCAGTAAGTGTCCCGGGATGATCAAAGCCTGTGTTGAGGGTCACACGAAAAAAAATGCAGTCTTGAAGCTAAATAAATCCAAAACCAATGAGTTATTTGAGTTATTTAAATTTCTACTTCAATGTAGCCTTTTAGTCATAAAGATTATTGAAAGATATTCCATATTCCAGACTGAAATGCTATAACATTAGTATTGGCCAGAATATTAGACATGAACATGACATGAACATTTTTTTTTTTTTTTTTTTTGCAATTCCATCGCGGGCCACACAGGTGGCGCCCGCGGGCCGCATCCGGCCCGCCGGCCATATTTTGCCCATGTGTGCTTTAGGCCTACTCAACTCGTTAATCAACCGACCAAACTTCCTGCATTAGCTGTCTGCTTGTAGACGTGTTGTATTTCAACATTTTAACGTTTCCAATGAATACTGATGCCTTTTTGGGTGTAATTCTCCCACACTGGACTTTTTGCCTGCTTGCCAAATTGGCTTTCTTCTTCCTCTGTATAAGCGGTGAAAGTAAAATGTCTCCCCTTGTTTTAAATCATTTCAGCAAAAAAGTCAAAAATATCACATAGCCTACATTGTCGATTAATCGTTTAACATATGTTTGATCGATCAAATTCTTAAAGGTGATTAATCGATTGTAAATTAATCATTAACATCCCTAACATAATACACATGATACACACCAGGGTTACTACCAGGGATGAGAGTACCTGTTGAAAACAAACTAGCCTACAGTTAGGCCTAAATTACCTCACCTTGCTGACAGAATTAGGCTACTATTACAATTAGGCTACTATTACAATTACAAATTACAAATGAAGACCACTTTTATGACTTTTGAAGCTTGACTGTGCTTTTTTTAAATGCCATTTTCAGAAAATGCTTCGAAAGTCAAAAGTGGTCCTCATTTGTTGAAGATTATCTTGCTGAACACAAAGTTCGCTGTTTCATAAACCTTTGTTAACCACAGACCTTATTTCATGTATTTAACCAAAATTCCCATAAAGAAATTCCATTGACTTATAGGCCTACACGTACTGTAGGAACCAGGAAGTGCAGGGACTTCCGGGTAATCAGCTCTGCTTTCCCCCCTCCAGTCACCAACAGCAGTTTCTCCGTCACCAGCACACACTCTCCGACCCCCCCCCACTGGTCTTGCCTCCTTCTGTCCCCTCTCCCCTGAAGATGTACTCAAACTTATTATGTCCAACCGTGCTACCTCCTGCCCCCTCGATCCTATCCCCTCCTCTCTCCTCCAGGCTATCTCCTCTGATATTTCACATTTTCTCACTTCCTTCATCAATTCATCCTTGTCCTCTGGTTCTGTTCCCACTCTCCTCAAGACCGCTAGAGTCAAACCACTTCTCAAAAAACCTTCTCTAGACCCCTCCACCACCCATAGCTACCGTCCCGTGTCCCTTCTCTCCTTCATATCCAAAACCCTCGAACGTGCAGTCTCAGATCAACTCTCACTTTATCTCTCCCAGAACAATCTATTAGATCCCCTACAATCAGGTTTCAAGCCATATCACTCCACCGAGACAGCCCTCCTCTCAGTCACTCATGCCTTACATTCTGCCAAATCCTCATCCCTCTCCTCTGTCCTTGTTCTTCTAGATCTATCAGCAGCTTTTGACACCGTAAATCACCAAATCCTTCTCTCTACTCTCTCTCACCTGGGTGTTTCTGGTTCTGCACTTTCTTGGTTTACTTCTTATCTTTCCGATCGCTCATACCAGGTGTTATGGCGAGGTGCCCTTTCTCGACCCTCCACTCTTACCACTGGTGTACCCCAGGGCTCAGTCCTGGGCCCTTTCCTTTTTCTTTTGTACATTAGATCGCTCGGCCATGTGATAGCCTCTCACGGTTTCTCTTACCATTGTTACGCCGATGACACACAACTTTTCCTTTCTTTCCCCCCCTCTGACACCCAAATTGTAGCCCGCCTTGCCTCCTGCCTCAATGACATCGCAGCCTGGATGTCCACACACCATCTCAAATTGAACATTGATAAAACTGAGCTCCTCTTCCTCCCGGCTAAAGACTGTCCTCTCAGTGACCTCTCCATCTCCATTGAAAACACTACCATACTGCCCTCTCAAACAGTAAAAAACCTTGGCGTAATCCTGGATAACCAGCTTTCAAACTCAGCCTTCATCGCAGCCACTGCCCGCGCCTGCAGATTTTCACTCTACAACATCCGTAGGATTCGGTCCTGTCTCTCAATAGAGGCGACTCAACTCCTGGTCCAGGCATTGGTTCTCTCCCGCATGGATTATTGCAATGTTCTGTTGGCAGGGTTACCTGCTTCTGCTATTCGACCTCTTCAATTAATTCAAAACTCTGCAGCCCGTCTGGTATATAACCTGCCCAAATTCTCTCACGTCACTCACCTCCTCCATAAACTCCACTGGCTTCCCATTCTTTCACGCATCAGATTCAAGTCTCTGGTACTGGCTTACAGGGCACTCCACCGGTCAGCCCCTATATATCTACAGTCCATGGTCAAGCTCCAACCACTGCATAGCTCTCTCCGTACCTCCACCCGTCCTGTCCGTCTGGCCCCTCCATCAATCTGCGGACCTGGGGGTCACTCATCTAGATCCCGACTCTTTTCCTCTTTAGCGCCAAAATGGTGGAATGAGCTCCCCCTTTCGGTCAGTTCAGCTGAAACACTGCCTATTTTCCGTCGGAGACTTAAGACTCACCTATTTGGACTATATTTTGGCCCTTCCGGATCAGACCTTTCAGTAGAGCGCTGAAAGCGCTACAGTAGAGTGCTACTTTTCAGTTGTTGATTGTTCACCGTGCTTATTGTTTGCTGTGTCTTTATAAGTGATATTTTTATAAGTATTTGTTGTTTTTTACCTTGTTCATTGCTGGATATATTGTTCTGTATTGTTGCTGATAATGTGTATTCTTTGATTGTATATTGTACTGCACTGTATTGTATTGCATTGTAAGTCGCTTTGGACAAAAGCGTCTGCTAAATGACATAAAGTAAAGTAAAGTAAAGTAATCTCTTGAGCCGAACAATATCTTTCCATACTTTTGTGCAATTTCTACACTATTTCTATCACTTTCCATACATTTCCAGACCCGTGTATAAGACTCGAGCCCGGGACACACACACATGCACACATGCATGCATGCACGCGCACACACACGCGCACGCGCACACACACCCCCACACACACACACACACACACACACACACACACACACACACACACACACACACACACACACACACACACACACACCCACCCCCACACACACACACACACACACACACACACACACACAAGGAAACAGATGGAACAAGGAAGCGGTAAATGCACAATTCCTGCATCAACAACTAAACAAGTAAAGCGGTCATTCCAAACAAAGACAGCTTATGATAATAGAATAATGCTAATATGCTTTAAGGAAGTAATTTATTCCTCTTACTCCCCCCCTCTCTCTCTCTCTCTCTCTCTCTCTCAGATGTCCACCATGGTTTTTGCCTGTTTTCAAAACAATGGCACATTCTTCTTCAGCACATTGGAAAGAAACAACAGCAACGGGGCATTGACTGCAAAAGAGAGGGTGAGGCTTCCCCTTCTTCACTACGGGGAAAAATAAATGCATGTGAATTATCTACATAATATAGTTGAAGTTGTCTGTGTGTGTGTGTGTGTGTGTGTGTGTGTGTGTGTGTGTGTGTGTGTGTGTGTGTGCGCGTGTATGTCATCAGTGATGTCACTCGAATAGTTGTGATGCCATCAGTGATGTTTGGGTGTGACTCAAATCGTGACATCATCAGTGATTTGTGACGCAAAACGTGAGATCTTCACTGACATCATCATCAGTGAGGTCAGAAGCGGTGTCATGATTTGCGTCAAATTCCTGATGATGTCACGATCACCTTATTCTTTGCCCATACAAGGACGCTTCTGCATGCTTCATTTTGTAATCGTCTTTCCGGTTTTAGACACGGAAGTAGATTACGCCTACCGTAGTAATTTTTAGACTTGCCAAAAAGCTGTTTTCAAGCAAAAAAATAATAATATTATATATATAATATTTTGCAGGTGAGAACGTAACATATATGTGACCAGTTTATCAGAATAACACCTGAGTTAGTTTATTTAACGAGCAGCGAGGACTGGGAGCGCTGGCTGTGCTGGCCGGTCAGACTAGCTATCTGTCAAACCCTACTGTAGGCTACTGGCAGTGAGAAAACACTGTCGACGTGCTTTTGTAACTAACGGTAAATGCCGACCGGGACCGGGTACAGCCATCGGCTCCTCGCAGCAGTAACGCTATGAACATGTAACTGAAGTTGACCGCAGTGTAGCTTAATTCTGAATGTTGCCAAAATTCATTCATTATTATAGTGACGTTTTGTTTTGAAATTGGCCGCCAACTAGCCCTGAACGGGAAGAACAAATACAATTGCGTGTAACGCGGAAGAGAGAAAAAGTGGGCGTGGTGAGCGTAATTTTCCTTGAATTAAACATAGCTAAAAGCTGTTGTGTGGTGGCCTGCGCAGACAACAAATGTAAAAAGTCGCCAGTTAGTTTTTTGTACTCCTGAGCAAAACAAGGAAGCCATTGAGAATTGGCGAGAAGAAAAATGTGGATCTAGCTGTCAAGGAAGTTGGAGTGTTCATCTTCCGTATATACGATCTTTTTGTGCAACACGCAACCATGCACGCGACATACGAGAACGCCAGGATTGGAGGGGGGGGGTTCTGTTTTCCTAATTGTTTTCCCCCGTCTTGGGCGTGGTTTCTGAATGATGACGCGTTACGCAGTGTCTCTATACTCCTCCTTCTCTTTTGCCCTTCCTCTTTGAGCACTGCAATCTGGGCTTGCTAAACCCTGACATAAGGCTGCTATGGCGCCGCCCTAGGCCAACGCGGGGAAACTTGTCTATACTCCAAATCCTGTTTGTCTGTTTATGAAACAAAGATCATGAACAGAAACAGAAACATGCAAGATGAGCAAGGCACTTAATGGTTCATTCAGTTTTCATTATTTTGTTTTCAAATATGCTCAGGAGAAGAGTAATGATCTTTGTGATGTTTTTGCAAATAATTGAAATCGAGTTAAGACGGGTATTTATTAACTGTTAATGTACATTGTGGAAATGTTGATTGCTTTAATAACAGGGCTGCTTTAAATTAACAGTTCACCCAAAAATGAAAATTGTGCCATCACGATTGACTTCAGTTGTAGGCTACTGTACTGAAGTCAATGGTGACTGGTTTTCTCTCAAGTTGTGCTACAGTATTTCAATTTCAATTTTACGATCGTTTATTCAAAAATAGTTATTTATAATTTGCTTTGCTATATTCATGTTTTTATTACATTTTCTGTATCATATTACTATTTGCTGTTTGCTGCAGGAAAACAATTTCCCCACAGGAATGGTTTCATCATAACTTAACTGATCTGACCTTACCTTATCTTTCCAGACGGTGAGAGATATCCGCAGCTTAGTGAATGAGAGTGTGATCAAGTGTGAGTTCACCATCCCAAACCTCAACGCCACCAGCACCAGGAGCAGCCACGTCACCACATTCCGTGTCCAGGTGGCAACTGGAACTTTTATTGGCGGTGAGTGAACACACATGAACACACAGTATATAAGATCGTTTTGACTTGGAAACATTATACGAGGGATCAGCCGAGCAGCATTTTGCAACAAACCGCGTCACTGGGTGGCAACGGCAAAGGAACCCTATGGAGCGTGAGCTTTGGGAGGGTTGAGTGTCTGACTCTAGCCGGCTGACTCTGCAAATGCAGGAGGCGGACCCCTAGTGCGACCATGTACAATTTCCTCCTGCTCAGTCTCTTGATTTTATTCTTCAGCCAGTATCGTTGGTTTTGTTCTTCAGGCAGTATCTCTGTTGGTTTTCTTCTTCAGGTATCAATATTGGTTTTCTTCTGAACGCTGGCAATCTGAACCTGGCCGACCCTGATGCCACACCAGCCCCCGTCACCACCGCAGCCCCCGTCACCACCGCAGCCCCCGGCAACACCACAATGCCTATGACTACAGCAGGCAGTGGTGCTTTCCAACCTCATGGTAAACAGCGAAGTCATACAAGACATTCCACATTTACATTACATTACATTACATCTTTACACTTCAATCAATCAATCAATCAATCAATCAATCAATCAATCAATCAATCAATCAATCAACCAATTTTATATTTATATAGTGCCAAATCATAGAGTTAACAGGCATTTTACAAACAGATCAGGTAGAAGACCAGGCTCTATATTTTAGACCCAACAATTCTCACATGCATCGGCTATTTTACTGCACAATTTCCCAACAAAGAGCCTGCCCTTAGTAATGGCGGCAAGGAAAGACCCTTTTAACAGGGAAGAAGCCTTGAGCAGGCCTAGATGCTCTAATCCAGAGTGAGGTGCAATGAGTGAGTAGACACTGTTCAGCATCTTGCTCATGGAAGCGTAAGACCCATCTAGTAGAATGATAACTATAAAGATATCTATAAACTATTAATAAATCATTATTAATTTAAATGATTGGATTTTATACAGGGCCTTTCTAGATACTCAAAGCGCCTCACATATCGGTAGTACACTGATAGTGTAGCACCCACCTGGGTGATGCACGGCAGCCAGTTTGCGACAGAATGCTCAGCACACATCAGCCTATCACGGTGGAGAGGTGAGGACTGAATGAGCCAATTAGGTAACGAGGGATGATGAGAAGTGGCCATGATGGAAGGAAATTCCTGTGTGGGAATTTAGCCACGGCACCGGGGTGACACCCACTCTTGCGAAGAGTGCCGATGCATAGGGATCTTTAATGACCACATAGAGTCAGGACCTCGGTTTAACATCTTATCTGAAGCATGGAGCTCACTCAGTTATATCATTGCCGTGGGAACACAGGCATTCTAGATGTGAATGTGTGTTTAGAGAAGGCTCATTTACCCACACTGGCTGTTGTGGGAATTGATAGTGTGGAGTTAATGCAATGGTCAAATCTGATGACGGATTGAATACACTGTAGCGCTTTCAGGTCATAGTGGGTGTAATGTGCATATAGAAGAAACATTTGTATCCAGTGCCTGTTTTCTCTTCCCCTGCCAGCTCTGCTAGTCCTGCTGAGTGTCCTCGCAGCGTCTGTCACGCTGAGGACCTGAATGACACCATGGGACACACTGTGACAAGAAGGATACAATGAAGTCAGTTGATGGATGCTGGATTACAACATCAGAATATACCGACTCAGTATCGACAACAAGTATTCTATTTTTTTAATCTATCTAGGCAATCTATATCTATTTTTATTGAAGGTTATTTGGACATTTTGAACAATCTATTTTGCATTACCGTTTGTACATGAGATGTGTTGTGAACAGCAACACAGAGAAAGAGGCCACACAGTTGACCTGGGTCAAATAGCATTTGCAAATAATTATTTATGGCTAATACTGTAAGTCTGGACAGTAAGTATGGCCCGTTCCTTTATCGCAAACAAACTGGGATGTGGCGGTTGAATGACGTCACATCCGTTTTGTTAGCGTTCCATTTGCAGAAAACTGGGAGCTGGGAAGTTCACTGTCGATTTGCATCACATCCGTTTAAACGAGTCAGATCCGGCCACTAACCAGGGTAGCCATCGTTAGCAATAACAGTTGCTAACGAGGCATTTCATGGCATTTTGCGCATACAAACAATGCAGCAACATGTCCACACAGATAGAAGTTAGACAGTGCTGTGTGTACAGCTGATTTAATGAGACACAAACAAGACAGAAGTGCTAAAAAACAGTATTTACTACGATTATAACTACTGTTGTTGCGCCGGAGGAGCCATCTTGGATTTTTATTTTATTTTAGCACTTGTGACGTCACCGTTCGAGCTCATGACCTTTGAACTGTCACATTCCCATTTCCCAGTTTTAGAGGAAATTATTTTAAAGTAGGTTTTGTAATCTTATGTGGTTCATAAGATTAAAAACACACCCATCTGGCACTGCAAACAATGTCTACAATTGTTACTAGATCTGGTTCAAACGAGTTCTGCGCTGAATTTTTCCAAATCATCTTGATAGACAATAGACCTTGACTTGTAAAATAGCCTTGGATCTGAGATCTAAGATGACTTTTGGGAAACTCAGCCAAAACCACAATGTTTAGAGGAATACCTTAACGCTATCACTGAGGATGTCTGTTTGGCATTCCCATGTGTTTGTAATGTGAATGCCAACTCCTAAAACCCATGTAACCTAATGATTACTGTTCAATGCAACTCTTGAAAAATAAAGTTGAAACAATCTGTTTTGTGTGTGTAATAATAAAGCATGCTTCATCCCTGACATCACATTATGCAACCACACACACTTCTACTTTAGATGCTTCACAAGGCTCCAGTAAATGTATGAGAATTGCAGTCATTAAACTTACATAAAATAAAAACAAGCCTGTGAGAGTTCTGTGTGGATGATTGTGTTGGTGAAGGAATATAACCTTTTGTTCTTCCTCCTGTTGGATAGTGGAAAGACTTCTCCGAGTGGGTCGGCGACGATTGGACTGCTTTGACATGTTTTTCTATCATGTCAAACTTTTCATGTGTCTCAAATCGTTGCCTTTTTATTCCTTTCATTTTTCGTGCCGTCTCAAATCCTTGTACTTTTATTTCTTCCATTTTGGCCAGCAGAAGGCGAAGGAGATCTCCCTGTTCCATGGGAACTGCAGGGAGGGGGATGGGGCACATGTCCTTCCCTTTTCTCCTCCTCTGGAGCTGCCTCAACAGCCGTGTGGCTATGGCCAACCAAATCTACTTCATATTCTTGTCCTGGGAGTTGGGTCTTCCTCCCAGATTGTCTGAGAGTTGGGTCTTCTACTTTTCAGCCATGGTGGTGCTCAGGTCCCTGTTCAGGCGCCATTTTGTAGGAAAGGTTTTGAAGGGGTTCAGGAAATTAACACCACCATGGTACAATGATCAGATCGTATGAAAGGAGGGAGGTCCAGTCCAATCTGGCGAGGTTTTGAATGTTTTTATTGTGGCTGTTGCAGTTTGTTTTACCTGTGGTTCTGCAACAGATACAAATAAGAAAAGGTGTTATCAATCCAATCAATTACAGGTTATACAATAGATAGAAGGGAAACCATATCATTGATCAATAAACAATTTGGCCTTTCTCAAGTAATTCATACATATCACTACAGGTACCAGAGGATTCAAGAAATAACATTTCATATTGTAATATATATATACCGGTAACACCACCACCAATAATAATCCACCATTAACTATAATATTAAGGATAAATCTTAACTTACATTAGCGTTAACACAAGTAGAACAACTGCTCTTGGTGCAAGCAAGCTGTGTTCTGGCAAAGGCGAACAAACACTACAGCCATCAAGCTCCTATTAAGCAGAGGTGACTGCAGCAATCAAGCTCACTCTCAGCAGCAGCTTGGAGGGAAAGTGTGGCAGTGTTGGTCATGTGGGGCAGTGGAGGATCATGGGAAATAGAGTTCCACTTGGAGTAATCCTTTTCGACAGGGTAGTGTTTTCAACAGGGCGCACCATGCTGCCAGATTGGGTCTCAACAGCAACAAATGCGGGTAAAAGATGTTAGGATGAATGTGCCCATGTGCCCATGTGCCCCCCCCCCCCTTTCATTTTTCAAATTCAGAAAACCTGGCCCTCATTAAACACATTCTGGTCATGGATTTTCACCATCGATCTACCTCATGTAGCCTACCTCCTTTCCCCCCCCAATGCAAGTCACGCAGAAGGAAGCACTCTTAAAAAGCGCCAGTACACTGGTTTGGTTGACAGTAAAATTGATAATGCATCAGTGACAGACGTCAAATTCCATAAACACAAATTCTCTCCAAAAACCACAAACCAAAATACCATCACATCCAATTTTAATATTTTATTGCAATTTATTTCTTTACAGTTCAACTGAAACTGAATAGTATAAAAAACAGTGACATGAAAATACAGAACACACAAAGTCAAACAAACGTACTTCTTAGAAAAACAAAAGAAAACAAGTTTAACTTAAAACGATCGGTCTTTTGTGGCTGAATTTTTCATCGTTGCTTTAAGACATGTCAGTCAACCTGGGGTCTATGAGAACATGACCGTCCGTGTTTCCGCCTCCTGGTGAACTGAAGACAAATAAATGCCAGGTAAAAGCACATAGAAACCTACAGCTAGTTATTCCTGTTACAGTGATACCGGACAACTGGGGGAACAAGAAAAAAAAAGTTTGTTGGACGATGGAACAGTGGGGGTACACCATGCTTGTGTGTGTGTGTGTGTGTGTGTGTGTGTGTGTGTGTGTGTGTGTGTGCGTGCGTGCGCGCGCATGTGTTTGCTGCACATGTGTATCCGCAATATGGGTATTAAAACAGGAGTCCAAGTTCCTACCGGAAGCTGTGTGGATGCTGTATCCGTGTGTGTGTGTGTTTGTGTGTGCGCGCGCCTAGGAATCCTCTTCGCCATTCACACTGTCAACGTCATCGTCTCGGTCCACGTGCTCTCCTTCCTCCTCCTCTTCCTCCTCCTCTGGCTCTTGACTCTTCACCTGAACAATCACACATGCATGTGTATAAGCCACAGATACTTAGACTGGTCACATGACTTCACCTGAACAATCACACGTGCATGTGTATAAGCCACAGATACTTAGACTGGTCACATGACTTCACCTGAACAATCACACATGCATGTGTATAAGCCACAGACACTTAGACTGGTCACATGACTTCACCTGAGCAATCACACATGCATGTGTATAAGCCACAGATACTTAGACTGGTCACATGACTTCACCTGAGCAATCACACATGCATGTGTATAAGCCACAGACACTTAGACTGGGCACATTTAATTCCTGCGTTGTTCACACCGGGGTGATTTTCAGATATTCACCTAGGGATGCACGATATATATCAAACCGATAAATTATCGGCCGATAATGGGGAAATGTATCTTTATCGGCTATTATCGGTATCTGCTATAATAGCCGATATATAATCGGCTATAATAATATCTATAAAAAACGAGTCGTTTACAAGGAAAACTCCTTTGGATACCTTTAAGCATAAAACGCCATAGAAGCCAGTATACTATGCCTTGTTTCATTGTGTTTTATCTGCATACTAAGCAGCCACAGGCTTTACGGTTCTATAAAAGCCTTTATTTTTGTAATGACTGATGCACTTTTCTAATAATAACCTGTATTTAATACAATCACATGTCTGATTTGACAGATTATGTCAAAGCATTTCATTTGGATTCTGAGGCAAAATGCTCTATAAAAGCTGAAGTATGTTTGTTAAAGTCCCTGGAAACCAGAAATATTTCTTTATTATTTAGCATTTTGAGTTCATCACATCACAGGACCCTATGTTAATAAGCCACCAGCCAAATTTGAACGATGATGAACGTTGCAAAGTATATAAATTTAGGTTTGACAGGTGTGGCAAAACGCATGAGAATCGTTTATTTTTTAGAGTGTTTTTTCTCCCGCGGAATGTGTGGGCGTGTCCGTCTGCAGCAGGGACATTTATCTCCTCCGAGAGAGAGAGCGCGAGAGAGAGGGGGGGAGGGAAACGGAGAAAGAGATCAAGTTACACAGCACTTGCGAGTGTGTGTGTGTGTGTGTGTGTGTGTGTGAGAGAGCCACCAGCCTGTGTGTCTCTCGCTCTCTCTCACTAGTCGAGAGAGAGAGAGAGAGAGAGAGAGAGAGAGAGAGAGAGAGAGAGAGAGAGAGACTGAAACCCGACACCTTGCTAATCTCACAAGCATAGCGCTTGGCAGACGGCACACAGAGTGGGAGGCAGACGGACAGGCTCCCTCGCTGTCCGTCTCCCTCCCACTCTGTGTGCTCTCTCTCTCTCTCTCTCTGAGAGAGAGGGAGAGGGAGAGAAGCATAGCGCTCGCACACAGAGTGGGAGGCAGACGGACAGCGAGGGAGCGCTGTCACTGGGGGCAAAGAACAGGACAAAAGGAGGGTGGGTGCGGATTGCGCGCGTGTACAAAGGTTATATAGAGCTTATGACGTCATAAGCTCCTGTGTTTTAGCACCTCGCGCACTGCTGTCTTCAATGAGGAAGTACTTTGTAGAATCTTGTAGAAAAGTGGCGATTTTAAGGCTTTGGGTTGAAAGTAATGTATAATAATTTCGGAGGCACAAAATTACTAACATAAGACCCTAAATAACATAGTTAGAACGTTTTTGTGGATTTTGGTTTCCAGGGACTTTAAGTTTTTAGATGTACTTTACTATAAAAAATAAATAAATAAATAAATGAACATTTGAAGAGTCACAAGCTGTTATTTGTTCACAAAATGATGTCAGTTAGATTTAGTTAGGTCAGAGCTGTGGAATATGACATCCTCCATCTTTGCTCACTACATCTTAGCCTTTCTCATCCTCAGCTGTGCATACAAACTACAGGTTATGAGCTTCTTTTTAAAATACAAAGATGTGAAATTATCGGTTATTGGTATCGGCTGAACAAAAATCCATATTGTGCATCCCTAATACAAAGTCAATGCAAACGCGCGAGCAGATGAGATTTCGCCCGGGGCGGCGTGAATGAGGCGAGAGACGCACATTTTCGCGACGCGATTTCCGCCCGTACGCTCGAGTTGAAATTGTTCAACTTGAGCGAATAATTCCGTGCGAGTGAAGCTTTCCTTTCGCCTTGGTGTGAACATACAGGTAGGCAGGGGCACCCAAATTGATATTTAACATGGTTGGAATATGTAAACGACCTCAATATCCTCTGATATCGATCGATATTGCTCTTTTATTAAGTATCAAAATATCAACCAGTCAGTGTCCAGTATGGAGGCTCCTCCCTTTTACTTCAATGGAGTTTTAATGTCGCAAGGTCTTTAGATTTGGGGGGGGGCATGAAAACGAATAAAATGTTGGCTATTGGCCACTGTGATGCAAAAATATTGCTTTGGCAGGAACCATTTGAATGCAAAAAAAACAACACTTGCAGATAGGTGAACGCCAAGTGTATCCCTCTCACCTCCTCCTCCTCCAGCAGGTCTCCCTCCTCTTCCTCCTCCTCCTCCTCCTCCTCCTCCTCTGAGTCCTGGGTCTCCCTATCTCTCTTGATGCCCTCGTCCTTCTTGGTGCTGGGGTGCTGGGGTGACGTCACCTCTCCTGGCTCCGCCTTCGCACTCTTCACCTCTGCTGAACCAGAGGGCACAAGGTTAAAAAAAAAAAAATCAATGAATCAATCCTTAAAAGCATTGAGGCTTGGATAAATAGGCTGCCAAAGAGAAAACTGATTTGAACGGTTTATTGCAAAGAACTCTACTGTATATCTATATACGGTATTGTATACTGAAATACAACTGTTGTGGTTTACGTTCTTACTTGTTTGTGTGACTATTTGTCCATAGAAAAATAAAGGGGGAGTTTTCCCCTCAAAGATTAATGCCACCAGCAGGGGACAGTACATGCTGCTTCCCTCTTCACACAACAACAATACAATATTATTCACCCTCTGGCTGAGTATTTCTGCTTGTGTCTTTCCACCCTACCTGACTTCTTGCTGTGGTCCTTCTCCATGCGCTCCAGGCTCTCCAGCAGATAATCCACCTTGCTTTTAATCTGGGACAGTTCCCGCTTGATGGTCTGGAGCTCATCCACTTTCACTAGACACACACACACACACACACACACACACACACACACACACACACACACACACACACACACACACACACACACACAGACAGACAAACAGAGCGAGACAGAGAGAGAAACAAAATGAATTGTGGCTGAGGAACTTGACTTTGGTATGACAGACTGAGACAAAGCACACAGCAAATGAAGGGTGAATCCATAGCCTAAATGAGGAAGTTAAAGCTTGGACCACAGCCAGGGGCGGACTGGGATCATAATTCAGGCCGGGCATTTATACCAAGCAGGCCAGGCCGATACGGGCCAACGCGCGCGCGTCGGCGACCTGGCGCGAAAAATTTGGGCCGTTTGAAGCCCAATTTGGGTCGTTTGAAGCAAGATTTAGTGAATATAATGCTAACGCGATGATACATGTTACCTATTTGTTCACTAATAGAAACATCAACATTGCCTAGATAACTGCAAGTATAATATGAAGAAGTAAAACCAAAAACATGCCTCTGTACAAACGCTTCACAGCCAACTTTATTTAAGGAAGAGTGATCAGATCGTGCATACTGCGTTATTCTCCACAGGCTTAAGAACTACACGTCATAATAACAATAATAATAAACATCAACATATTCTCAGTTTCATTAAACATCTTCCTGTTTAAGCAAGCCCCTAACATTAAAGACATGGTAGTGTGTTCTGCTCAAGCTCCAACCTTTGTTTCTGAAAAATTAGGCCAACAATGGTTTTAGTCTCTATAGCCTATAGCCAAGTGTTGAGCAATGCAAAACTCAAGGCTCCAACACAAGAGTCCAGAAATGAGCAGTGGCCTGCTGTTCAGTGAGTGGCCTGACTGTGGGCACACACCAAAAAAAAGAAAAAAAGAAAAAAAAAAAGAAAAAAAAATTGCACGCCAGGCCTGGCCTGGCCAGGCCACCGGGCATTTGCCCGACGTGTCCGATTATGCAGTCCGCGCCTGACCACAGCATCTGCCTAATGAACACAGAACCAGCACAAGGTTGACTAAAGCGCTTACATCATAGTGCTACTGTACGTCACGGTGGATCACAATCTTTTAGGCTTGTGGCCCTACAGTGCAGGCTCTTGAAATAATATCTCCAATGTAGAGACATTTGAACTTTGACATCAAATGAGGATTTGTATTTTCCCCTTTCAGACCTAATGATTCATTACTGGAAGAAGCGTAGACGCTGCATATTTGACAGGAGAAAAAAGATTTTATCACACACTAAACTAAGCTTTCCCAACCCCCTTATACACAGACAGACAGACACCATGGAATCATGATTGCTAGTAGTATCAATTCTGTATGTAAATTAAACTCCTTCCCCATATTTGCCACCCTTTTTTCCGGTGCCTGCCTGTCTGCCTGCCTGTCTGTCTGTCTGTCAGCACTACTGGGCCGATTTTCATGAAACTTGGTGGAAGGGTGTAGCATGGGCCAAGGAAGAACCCGTTACTTTTGGGAGCGGATCCGATCCGAGCCAGGAAATAAATGTGCATATCACAGCAGACTGGACTATTGGCCCTGGCGGAGGTCTGCGCTCTCCGAGTGCCCTTCTTATTTTCTACGGTTATAATTGCCGATATTGTTTTTGTCATCTCCCTCCCCTGCGTCTAATCCCATTAGTGCTGCAACAACCCAGTTGAATAAGGTTTGTGCTGATCTAGGGTAAATGCAACACTGACTGGTTCTGGACGACGAAGTCCTCTGGCTGCTCTTGGAGGACGAGGAGAAGCTGGTCTTGTTGCGCCGGCTGCCTCCCCCGCCGCTGATGCTGACGCGCGGGCGCTTGGAGGGGATGATGGCCCGCGACAGGGGGGGAGGGGGAGGGGGCACGCGGGACGGGTACGAGTACACTCTGGGATCACAAACAGAACCAGAGGGTTATTAAGGACTGTGTGCCTGGGAATACAGAGTTGAGTAAAGTGTTGCAGTCCAAAATCAGGTATTTACTCAGATTTGCTACCTAGGCGCCTACAATGTGTTACTGTTAACAGTTAAAGATGACCTTAAGAGCTCTGTTGTTGAAGATGTACATAATTTTGAAATTAATATTTGTATACACAATTTATGATGTGGGTTTTGGTTCAAAGAGACATATATATATATATATACACACACACACACACACACACACACACACACGTATATATATATATATATATATATATATATATATATATATGTATAGACATATACATATATATAGACATACATGTGCACACATACAAATATATATAAATATAAAGACAAATAAGAGCATTAGGAGACGAAAAGAAATCTTCTACTCACCTGTCATAGTAATCTCTCTGAAAGTCATAGTCGAGGTCAAATGAGGAACTGCTGTTCAGGAGAAAAAGAACAAAAAGAACCAGTGTGAACAGACATGGAGAAGGAAACTGCACATTTACAGACATTTTTACAGATGGAGTTTTACATTTGACTTCCAACCATTTTCTTATTTACTTCACTGTAACCTTAATTCATGCCTGGCATTTTTGTGGCCTTGTTGACTTTGCTACATTACTTTGTCAATGAAGCACTTTGAAACAATGTGTGCATTCATGTGCCATCAGATATATTGAGAAAAACAAACTTCCATCTTGGAACATTCACATGAACTCCCTCCAAAGTTGGATAATCAAGTTACAAACTGGGAGAAAATGTTGCTACGCAGCTTTCTCAACCAGGTGAAAACACTAGGATGTGTGAGTCCGTATGAAAAGGCACTTTTCTTGCAAGCTTGTTGTTAGCCAAACTAAAACCTGCTTGATTGAAGTTAATCTAATTAGATTTCTTCGCTTTAGAACATTGGGTTTATCTTCAAAATAGTACATGAATGCAGTGCCTTTTAGCAGCCAAAAATCCCATACGTTGGGCCTTCCCATCAGCACACTAATGCACACACGCTTTGGAAAGTCCTGTGTAAGACTGACCTGTACATGTCTCCAGCTGAGCGCTTGTTGGTCTTGGACCTGTGTGGTTTGGGTTCTCCAGCCAGGTTGATGTCTGACGAAGATCAGAACACAGAATGTTACGACAGTCGGGACTTTAATACGGTCCCTCAAAACATCAGCTTCCCCATCTCGCATTCCCGCTGAGGCCGATTCCAGGCTTTTCGCACATTTTCATGGATACAATTTCAGAACTTTTCCATTAATTTTCAAGGCTCCTTAATAGAATTTCTATGTAATGTGAGGCGGTGACTTTGAATCAATAGCAGAAATGATTACTACACTGGGCAAATAGGACACACCTCTTTATATTGGATATTAGTATTTTAGAGTCAGTGCGTCACATTACATGGAAGCTACTGAAATAAAACTATGATATATATTTAAAAAAAAAATGAATATAAAATAGAGGAAGCACTAAAATCCAATATAAAGAGGTGTGTCCAATTTGTCCACTGTAGTAATAATCTTGTTAATTACATTACATGGAATGGTTGGAAGATCACTGTATCAATGATCATTCCATGACTTTTCCCAAAACCTTCAAGGATTTTACAAATTCCATGACTATTCCACATCTGGAAAATTGTATTTTTCAAACTCCGTGACTTTTCCAGGTTTTCCATGAGCGTGCGGATCCTTACCGAGCACTTGTCCGACGATCATGCGGCCGTCCTCGGAGGCGACGGCGTTGCGGGCGTTCCTCTCGTTTTGGTACTGGACGAAGGCGAAGCCCTTGTGGACGGAGCAGCCCACGATCTTGCCGTACTTGGCGAAGATGGCCTCCACGTCCGCCTTGGTGACCAGCAGGGTGTTGAGGTTGCCGATGAAGACCCGCGAGTTGAGGGAGCGCGGGTCCGTCTTATTGGTGACGTTGCTGGCCATCAGGGCGGCGGTGGTGGGCGAACGACTAGCGGGGAGACGAGAGAGAGACAGAAACAGACACACACATAAGTCGCGGTTTTAGTCACAGAAAGACTAACTCTCCCCTGGCTGAGGCGGTTCCCGCTCTGAAGTGTGGCTTGCTGGGAAAGAGCGTGAATTATGAGCGAGCTTTCCCGAGAAACCTAAACAGATTAAATCAGAAAAATAAAGCAGAAAGATGTATCCGCTGGGACAAAGGAGGGAGCCATTAGTTGCCTCTTTTTCATCAAAGCGATTTAGCCCACCCTTTCCGTAGTGATATGAAGCGTATGTATATGTATGCATATTAGGGGTGTAACAATACGCGTATTCATACTGAAACTTTTAGGTACGAGGCTTTAGGTTCAGAACGCATCGCAAAGCGAATTAATCTTTCACTGCTGAAAAGTGCAAGTCTTCTACAACGATATCATGGAAAAGTAAAAGTGAGCGGAAAAAGAAAAAAAAACATTGTTGTAAATTGAAACTAATATGCCTCCGCCAACAAGTGTGCAGTCTGTCCAGACTTTGATCATCAGACTTTGACTTTCATCCTTGAGTCCAAGTCGACGTTTGAGGCAAATTCTGATGAAATTCCGTCAAGGCGTTCCTCAGATATCGCATTAACGAACATCAGACGGACGGACGGACAACCCGAATCCATAATGCCTCTGGCCTGGCTATCGCCGGCGGAGGCATAATAAACATTTAAATTAAACTGTGAAGATAATCAAATCAAATAAAAAAAGTACATTTCTCTGACATTTCTACCTTTTTGCTGTATCGAAAACGTACCGAACCATGGCACCATAGTCGCATCGAAACCGAACCGTGAATTTTGTCAACCATTACACCCCTAATAGTATATGTATATATATATACACATCTGAATTCAAGACATAACCCTCGCCCACTTCCACACAATGTGGTACAATCACCATGTTTTAGTTTTGACACTATTTCTCTAATAAGGGAGGTGGTTTTCTGGGAATTTAAGTACTGCTGCATTGACTAAGAAGTAGCCGTAAATGTAACCTAAGTAAGTAGAGGCAAAGTTATTACTTGAGCTATACCAGTTGAGGTGCATGGCTACTGTTATCACACAGACTACACTTGATCAGGTGGGCTTCATCTAATTCGTTGCAAGTGTAATCTTGCAAGCTACAGTACACAGTCACATAATAAAACACATGTAAGACCGTTTCACTGTGATGAAGATGTTAGGCCATGCAAGAGCTTACACATGAACCTAATCAAAAAGCATCTGAATAAATGGGTTCCCACCTCAATGACATCCAATTAAATGATTTTTCAATTACTTTTACGGTTACTTGTTTGAAGAAAATGATGGACTTGTTTTGGGCAAAAACAAGAAAAAAGAAAAAGAAGAATATATCCTGCACAATAATATGCTCTAAAAACTTTTGTAGACATTACATTACTCATAATTTGACATCATATGGACGCATCATTTCTCAACGCATGTTAAGTGAAGAAATCATGGCAAAAGCATTTATTGGAACAACGATGCTCTCAATGCCCACGCCCATCATAGAGACAGTCCGCATGTCTGGGAACGCCCACAAAATGTTAAACGGCTGGCGCGCGAGTGGGGTAAAACCGCCGATATATCTCATGGGCTGACTCACCAAAAGACGGTGCTGCGGCTCTAAACTACAGGTTTGGGGGTTCTAGAGCAGAACACAAGACGTCTGCTCAGATGTGCGTTTACTGCGGTGGTTAAATCCCCGATCGTGTCTGCCTGGGCTGGGCTATCAGCTAAATTCTAACTTTGCTGAATGGATAGAACGGGGGTTTTTACCCCACCCTGACCACGCCCCCAGCCAGGCTGAGCCAGCTAACCAGCGTCTATTGTGGGCGTTCCTAGAGCCTGTATGGGCGTTCCCAGACATGCGGACTGTCTCTATAGGGTTTTCCTCAGGATGTGAAGTGTTAGGACAGAGAGAGGGCCAGAGAGCTGATGCATCATTTGGCTGCAAACATCTAAAAAAATAATGAATAAATAAATAAATAAGAAAACATCTTACCAACACCAACCCAAGTGTGTGTGTGTGTGTGTGTGTGTGTGTGTGTGTGTGTGTGTGTGTGTGTGTGTGACAGCTCAGGACCTGTAAGCATTCCAAGCACTTGATGTTATATAATATAGGACTTTTCAAATTGATGTTTAGAAACACTTTAGATACATATTATGTTGTATAAATGGTTTATGTTGTCATTCCTCTAACAGAGGGAAAAATAGATGCAGACACTTAGTAAAGGCAGTGGCGTTAAGAGTGGGGGCAGTGGGGAGTGTCCTGATATAACAAGAGTGAGAAACACAGTAGAGGCATCAACAGTGACCCCTGCTGACAGGACAGGGGGTTGAATAGTCATCACTCACTCCATGGCGTCGGTATCCAGGGCTGTCGTCGGTAGTGTGACACTGTGTGCGGGGCTGTTTGGACTGGTGGGGACGTGCGCTCAGCAAAATACAGGAAGTTGACCGTCACCTTCGCCCCCTGCGATTTATACTGAGGTGACAGAAAACAGGTGGTACAGTGTTATCTCGTACCAAGTCTTACCTGGATGGAATGGACACAGGGTTCATTGAGACAGTAAGACGTCTCCGTCAAGAAGACATGTGCAACTAGCTGTTTTGGGACGCTCACCGAGGCCCACTGCAGATTTCAGTGCAAGCGCCACACATACTCAAGTGCTACTTTACCATTCAATATAAACTATGGGAAGTGAACAGGGATGCACCCATTTATGGACCGATATTCGTCTAGTCAATTGCCATCGGCAAATAAGATGACCAATGGCAGTGGCCGATGTTGATCTGTTGTGAGGTAGGCTAAAAAGGCTTTTGAAACTGTTCACAAAACTAATCTGCCATGTGAAAGAACATTATATGGTTTCATCATGATGTACGATTGATTTTGAGCTCATTCAAAGATAGTGTGATGAAGGTCTCGTTATTTTAATTTGTCACAATGGGTGCATCCCTAGAAGTGACTTGACACTTTAGTTTCATGGACAGGGCTTGAACAAACCCTGGTACTCATTAACTATGAGACTTTTTATACTTAAAAATCTATGCAAAACAAACCCATATGGCCTACATTCTTATTCTAAATTGCACAGAAAAATGCTTTGGCTAGGCCTAAGTTGGCCCACAATACATCATATATGTCATATTTAAACAGAACTATGCACTTGGGTCATCTTTAGCTGCAGCAATTCGTACCATCTGTACAGAAAGACAATTGGCTCACAATATGATTTAGACCTTGTTTGGAGAGAAAAAAAAAGTATCCCCCTCGTGTTTGCAGAGCATCCACTTGACACAGGAGCCTTCCTTCCTACTGCAATCAGCCTATTTCACATTACACCCAAAGCAGCCATTTTGTGTCTAAAATGCAGGAAGTAACACGACATAAAAATTAGATGGCATGCACTAAATTGTGAAATAGGCGTATTCTCAAAGTGTGTGAACTGGAGACGCTTAATCTTAGTAGTCCAAAATTCAAGCTGACAAATCATGAAACTAAAGACATATTAGGCCGACATGCACTACTTTGATCAAGTTTGAAATCCTCCTAGATACAAAAAGAAAATGTATTTTCCAACACTAGGCATCGATTCCTAGGCTTGCCCGCTGTGCGGGCTCGCTTCGCCCGCCTTGCAGGTCGCCGAGCTGTCCCTGCAGCTCGCATACACAGCTCGGCCGCTGCGTGGCCTTGCCCGCAGCTCGGCCGCTTTGTGGCCTTGCCCGCAGCTCGGCCGCTGCGTGGCCTTGCCCGCAGCTCGCCTGCTCTATTGGCGCACGCGCACGGGGGTGTGTGTAGCACTGAAGATGCCACAATCAATGCCTATGACATCATCAGTGATGTCACCAGTGGGACCAAAATTGAAACAGAGAACATAATGCCCACTTGCTCTAAATCTTATGACATCACTGATGTCATACGATGATTTATGACATCACTGATGTCACAATGCCTCTTATGACATCACTGAAGATGTCACACAATGCCTTTCCTTTTCATAATAGATAACAAATTGAAATCAAATGTTCCCCATAAAAGCAGGTGAATTTAACTATCAATGGTGACTCAAACAGCAAAATAGATCTATGATTTACAACATTAAATTCATATAAAGTAGGCTTTCCAAGTAGGGATTGACTATAATCAGTATTATCGATCACAATAAAATAGGGCTCAATAACAATATAATGTATTTTTTTAGAGTTATGATATTTTCAATATAAAGTCCCTGACTCTGTGCAGTGCCCTTTCATTACAGGCCGCTGTGTCAGTGCATTGTGTTCAAGCCAAATGCAATAGACTTGGCACATTTGTTTTTCAGACACGTTTGTAGGAGGTGCACTGGAGACATCTGTTGTTGTGACATAAATGAGCATTCTTGGCAGTTTTTTCCATGGCCTTTATAGCACACACTAATTGACGAATAATATCGTAATAATTATCGTGTCGACTGATATGAAGTATATTGCGCTATAGATTTTGGGTGTATCGTCCAACCCTATTTCCAGTTCCTCCGTTTCAAGTTTTGTCATAGGCCTTCAGTCACTTCAGACTCATATGTGGGGGGATTTTAATTTGAAGTAATCAGATAATAATTGGGTATCCTATGTTAGCTGTTAATGGTTTCTAATACTGAATATATCAAATCTAAATGTAGGACAACTATATAAACGTCAAGTATGATGAGCTTCACTCCTGTTTTTTTTTGTTTTTTTTATTCTTTCTAAATATGTACCCAACATGGATAGCCTCCATTTTAGCAAATTCTCCACAACATTTTTTCAAAATCCGTAAACATATATTACACTTATTTGCAGTTAGTGCCACCCTCTCATCTCAGTTTGAGGAATGTTTATATCAAAATAGCTGGGCAGCTATTTAGGTAGACTTAATGGTGGTCTAGGAGGAATATTACCAGGGAATAGAGAATTATTTGAAACCCTATCTTCCAAGCCCCCCGTACTTGTATATTTGTTTCCCTTGTGTCTCTTAACCATTTGATACGTTTGTACCTTAATTCAGGGTTCCCACACGTTTCTATGGATACAATTTCCAAACTTTTCCATGACTTTTCAAGGATCCATAATAGAATTTTCATGTAATGTGAGGCAGTGACTGAATCAATCCCAGACATGACTAATATATTGGACAAATAGGACACACCTCTTTATATGAACTGGATTTTAGTGTTTTGGGTCATATACTCCATAGAGTGGGTGGATTCGAAGATCTGACCCAGGCAACTAAAATCCAATACCACATAGCCAATTACATTACTACATTACTTCAAACAGCTACAGAAAGTAAATTTGCCAATGTTACATTACGTGGAAAGTTATCCACAGAAGATTACTGTAACAGGGCTGGGCGATAAATTAATAGCAAATATATCGGCGTTAGACAATTCATCAATACAATAAGAAAATAGTTCAATTGATATGTCCCTTGATAATGGAGCATGTTACGAGTGACACTCAAACAGCCAATCCAAACAGACAAATCCTAAAGTTCCCAGCTGAACATATTTATTTACACAGCTGCAACACTCAATTTGTGTTTTTAATTGTCGTGTTAACATTAAAACTATTACCTGTCTGCATTGATAAATAAGCTGGTTCAAAATAAAGTGGTTAAATTCAACCTTTTTCTTGTGGTCTTTATTCAAAATAGGCCATTAAAGAAATATCAATAATGATCGACATTGACAGATATGAAATAGTTAATATCGATCATTGTTTGGCTATATCGCCCAGCCCTACTGTAACAAATACAATTAATTTCATTACACACAACAAAATTCCATGACTTTCCCTAAACTTCCAAGTATTTTACTAATTCCATGACTTTTCCAGGCCTGGAAAACAAGGTTTTGAATTTCCATGACTTTTCCAGGTTTTTCATGACGGTGGGAACCCTGTTTATAGTTTCTAGGCCTGTATACAAAGGCCTCTGTCTCAATAATGAAACACTGGCTTCAAGATGGATCTGCAACCAGGGGGAGGGAGGTGGAGGAGTGATTCGACTTTGTTACAATAACAGCCAAGATAGAAACGCACCATACTCTTTCAGAAACATAAGCCTTTAATTAATGATTTGTATTTTTGTGTAACAATACTGAGGCCATTGGCAAGTCCAAAGTTCCCAAATTCAGAAAAAAACAGCTCTTCAAGTGAGGAGGGGGGGAATCACTGGAAAAATCTATTCCACAAAGACAGCTCGCTCGCTGAGCAAAATCGGGGAATTAAAAAATGATCTACCCATCCATCATAGCGCCATCAGCAGGCTCTAGTGTGAAACAGGCCCTTAAAATAGGCTCCAAAAGCTCAAAGCCGGCTAACTCAGCTGGCCAACCACAACCAAAAAGCGTCAAAAACAGCATTAATCGGTGCATTTACTTGCTAAATCCAACAGCTCATTTTGTATTTGGGAAAATGCAATGAACAATGGATCAGGTTGTTGCAGTCACATTGCAGTTACCAAACCAGCCATGCAAGCTGGCCTAGCTGGTGGGCTGGCAGAAAAGCGCGACAAAAACAATCAGAAAGGTCTCCTCAACCGCTGCTACAAAAATATAACTATACAAGCTTGCAAAAGCAAAACTGCAACTACGAGGGGTCCCAAACGTCGTTTCTAAAAACCACAATGAGTGTTCGTGTTTGGAGGGAATGAGCATGTCCCGTTCGTTTAGCTGCAAGCTAGCTAGCTACCTCGCTAGCCAGCACACTACGTTCTTTCCACTCGCAAAATAGAAAAAGCATCGTTGAAAAAAAGCCTCAAAACAAAATCCAAAAACAAAGAAAATGAAGGAAAAATGGAAAAACGTCTGGAAACAAAATACTCACCACGACCTCTAAGAGTTAAATGGCTTGCTTTCAGTAAAATCTCAAATTGTTACTTAGGTCGTCCTTTCGGAACAGAAGCAATCCGATCCCCTTACTAGTAGCTGGGTAGGTAGCAAGCTAGCTTTCTTCTTCTAGCCACCAAGCTAACCAACGTCACTGGCGATGGCGCAGTAGTAGTCGGGGTGCTGGTTTTCTAATATTGAGCCGTCCGAGTGAGCGGGGTTTACGACTGACCAATGCACCAGAAGGAACACGCACCACCCGGTGTGGCGTGATAGTTAAAACGTGCTCACCCTTTGGCTTTGAAACGCCTGCCGACAAAACCCTCGGGGATACTTGGGAATTTGCTTATTTGTCTCTAAATGTGTCGTCTACAGTACACAACCAAACCAAATCAAACAAGGAAACAAACAAACAAGTTGTAAGCTATAGTTGGAAATTAGACGATCATAAATCTGTTCAGTGTCCCCCCCCCCTCAATTCTGTGATTTTATTTCTATTATCTGGACAAATCAGGGCAATCAAATAGAGATTGAATTACTATTAATTATAGTATTAAATAGTGTCTGTCATCTGCGATTCTTACTACTTTGTAGCCTACTAGAATCATGGCGGTCATCCCCCCAAAGCAGATGTGATGGACGATCCTGACGGTTAAGAATTTGTCCCATCTGACGAGAGCTTAATCAATATCAGATAGTACTGCAACACTGGAAAGTGAAATATCCTTCTTTGGTCTATCACCTAAATGACGATGATGATAAACAAAGATGATGAAGTAGGCTAAAGATAATTCTGTATGACTTCAAAAGTGATGTTGGCCTTCTCACAAAACTGAATAGATTCGTGAACCATCTTGCATTAAACCTATTGCCATTAAATTAACATAATATAAATGAGACTTACTTGGCCATGAGTGCAATACCGATGTCGGACACGGGAGGGCAGTGTTGTTACGAGGATAAATGTAAAATTGGGTCTTTTAACAAAAACATTTGGCAAGGTTAGAGAGATATTTTGACAAACTTCACATGAATGGTGATCAAGTTTGTTGCTACCAAGAAAACATGATGATAACATTTGGAGAAAACCTACAATGAGGCTGCCTGCCACACTGAAACACAATCTCCCACATAATGAAAAGCAGAATAAATGATTACTATATCCCACTTACATCATCTGATTATTGTATGTCCTCAGCTCACAGCTAACAGATGTCTGCAGAAGACAGAGAGGCTGCAGCAGTTTCTGCAGTGCAAAGGATACACCTGCAGTTGCAGTGCTTTCCAGTTCTTGTCAGCTTTATGCAGGTTTGTAAATAGACAAGTGAAGCGTCTCTAAATAATAGACCCTTTTCACGGGGGGGGGGGGGGCATTTTGTGTCGAAAAGGCAGGGTAAACACAGGTGCAAGCAAAACACTAATGAGGGTTTCCAACTTCCATGATTGGAAAGTTGGAAACCTTCATTACGGTTTTGCTTGCACCTGTTTAGGCTTTTCGACACAAAATGCCCCCCGTGAAAAGGGTCTATGGACCCAACCTTTTGTTATAGGGCAGTGATTCCAAAACTGGGGTCAGCTTTACAAAAATGCCCTTATACCTAAGAAGACATTTTAGGAGATTCTTAAGAAAGTCTGTGCTCGTAACTGCAATTCCCTCTATATCCCCCTTGATATTAGTCTAATCTCTTAATAACTTCTTTGGCTTCTTACTTACAAACTTACCTACCTATCAACTGTGATGTAAACAAGCATACAATTATTGGAATTTTTAGTTAATACCCTCTGTCTGTAGCTATCAAATTTAACCCCATAACCAACCTCTGCAGTCTAGGCTGGCTTTACACGGTGAAACTTTCAGGCAACTATTGCAGGCTACAAATTGCATGAAACATAATTAGTTGCAGGCTACAAATTGCATGAAACATAATTAGTTGCAGGCTACAAATTGCATGAAACATAATTAGTTGCAGGCTACAAATAGCATGAAACATAATTTTCATGCAACTTGACATTTACACAAAGCTATTAAAAAATAATCAAGTCTCATGCAACACGGTAGTTTGTTTCACTAACAAGCTAGCTAGATTGGTAACAGTAACAGTAATGTTTCATCTGTCATATTGTTTTTCCTTTGCTCTATCTCGCTACAGACAGTACATTACTGTATCAAGTGGGGAGTGTCATTCATTCATTGGAACTTGCATCTTTGCATCTTATTTTGTATCGTTTTCTAGCTGGACATAATATCAATTCGGACATGTTGTATCAGGTTTTCTTCTGCCACTGGCTGGCTACTTTCTTTCATTATGGCTGTCCCAGAGAATAGGAAGAGAGTCATGAGTGCATTAATAGCCTACTTATCAGCGTTTTGATTGGCTGTTGCATGAAACTAGTTTCACAAAGTTGAGAGTTTTGCAACTGCTGCAGCTGAGTTTCAGACAAGTTTCAAGTGCGTTGCAGAGGGCTTACCTCAGTTTCAAGTTCAACCAACTAAAGTTGTGTGAAAGTTTCACCATGTAAAGCCAGCCTAACAGGTAGTTATATCACTAAACTTAACATTAAGCTGGAAATGTAGCAAAGACACAGTAAGTCAAACTTCAATACTTTGAATACCTACTGAATTGCACAAAATGTCTTTAAATGAATTAATTCAACAAATGTAACACAATTGGAAACTTATCTTAAAGTTTAAAAATTAAGAACAAATTTGAGATCTTTGCTTCACGCAATCTGAAACTATTTGGAGAGTTAAGTTTATTTTTCCTTAGGAGGTTTTGTGAATCTGAAGTCCAGAGACAAATGGGCTCCCATAAACAAAATGAGGAATAGCTTAAATTAACGATTATGGACTTGACGTTACCAGTATGTATAAGAATGATGATTGTCATCAAGGGTTTCACTGTTCCGCACTGTTACCTTCCCACCTAAAGAGACAGACAACAAAAACCTTCAGAGATGGGGCTCCTGGGGCAAATCCTTTACTAAATGAAGGTCTGCGGTCTAAAACGGATCATTTTGAGGGTCTTTGACATTAACAAATTGGCAACTCCTGTTTGTATTGGGATTTGTAGTCCCCCTGTTCGGTTTTGGATGACGGCCCGATTTCCAGAAAGCCTCATTAGGTTTTGTCAGCACATCATATCCACTGAAATGCTTGGAATGGACTCAGACATGATATGAAAATGGGCTATAGAGGAACTAGATAGATCTATGTGCTCTTCTTGGCTTCATGCTTCATCAGCGTCACGGTTGAATTCACGCCCCGAATTTACCCCGAAGACTTCCCAATGTTTTTATTGCACCTGAGGATTAAGACAGAGAGACTGGATGAGGCCAAGAGCAGCTGTTTTCTGTATTTATGTTAGGGGATGAAACCCGTACAATGTCCCAATCTTGGTGGATAATGTGTTCTTTTGTCAATTGTTTTGGTACATCTGGTTTTGTTTTGAGCACCATCCCAGAGGACTTGTTTACATCATCTTGGGAATCAGAAATCTATCTCTCCCGACTTGCAGCTCCACTCTAATCACATCCACAGAGGAAAGATTTCTGTGTTTGTTTGCCTCCTTTGTGTATTTTTGTCCATCTTATTAATGTGAAATATGACCAGATGGTTGTCCGGCTGTCATACAAGATTTGATGTGACTGCAGGCCTAAAGGCCTAAATGACCAGATTGTCCCGACTTTGTTTATCTAATATGAAAACGTATAAACATGTGGATGATAATAGGCTACTTGACATTCATTGGAAAAAAGTTCCATCCTCTCTCTCTCTCTCTCTCTCTCTCTCTCTCTCTCTCTCTCTCTCTCTCTCTCTCTCTCTCTCTCTCTCTCTCTCTCTCTCTCAAGAAAGTCATAGTGTTCAGTGTTAGGTCCTTTGATTTTTGATTAATAACTATAGATGTAATCCATATGTGCCCTTTTGGCAGTAAAATAGCTCTGTCACTTGTGCCCCTCTGGGTCTCAGCCATTGAAAAACACTATAAAGTAAGGCAGCAACCATAATACATACAGTACATATTAGGGGAGACATCTTCCCAATATTCAGAGATTCTCAAAATGTCCCCCCCAATATCTTACTAATAGGGCAGCGCTCTGGCGGCATGGGGAGCCACAATTGCTGGAGTTGCTCAACTCGAGCAGCATGAGTTGGTTGCCCTTATACCACACACACACACACACACACACACACACACACACACACACACACACACACACACACACACACACACACACACGCACACACACACACACACACACACACACACACACACACACACACACACACACACACACACACACACACACACACACACACACACACACACACACACATTGTTGCTGGAGTTGCTCACAAAAACTCTACCAGTGAGTGATGGCATCACAGTGAGTGGCATCACAGATGACATGACACTTGCTCGAGTGAGCATGCATAATGCTTTGATAATAAAACAAATTGAACTCAATTGTGTTACTTGACAAAGTAACTGGTATAATATTATTTAAATCCTTTTGGTAAATAATAAGTTATATATTACTGAGTGCTAAAAGTATATAGGCTATTACATGATGTATGTTACTTTGGTAATGAGTTACCCCAACACTGTCACTGCTAGTCGTCATACCTCAGGGTCGAGGGAGTAAAGAAAAGAGAAAAAAAAGGCTACCATAGATTTCGATAAAGTCCTAAACATATTATGCATTAAACTGGCTCCATCTGTAGTTAAGTAGCCTGCTACAGTGGGGGTCGCTTCTTCTGGGCAAGAGGAAGAGTGTTGCTTCAAGCAGATCGCGTCAGCCAGCTCCGCGGTGTGTTTCAGTGTGAGTGTGTGTGAGTGAGTGGGAAGCATAGCCCGCATGGACTCAGCGCATTGCCCCCCATTAGGCTAACAAGCTGTGAATTATGGCTGGACGCACACACGGTAAGGAGCATGCAGCAAATAGATTGACACTATTTTGCGATGTAGCCTATATATCAGCTTGCAGTCTTAATGCGGACTTGTAGGGATAATGCAAATGTTACCAGATTTATATTGTAGCCCAATTTATACACTAGGCTACGCTTGCTAAAAGTGTTTTAATGCAGATTTGTGGAGCGCTTATTTTTATTACGCAGTTAATTCAGCAATTGTTGGACTTACTTTGACACGGAGCTGGAAAAAGTTAGGAAAGCTTACAGTGCAGGTTTGCCAGCTGTCCACAAGCACCCGATGTCACTGCAACTTCAGCCTACTCATCAAAATGAATAGTGTGGATGTAGCTTACATGCGCAGTCATGTCGCCTGTCAAAAGTGGGTATACACTTTACAAAAATATTAACAGTTAACTGTCTAGTAATCGTTTATTAATCATTTACTAATGTTGTTCATGTTAACTAATTCATGTTTATTAACTGTTACCCAAAAGTGTACTGTGTAGCCACATTGATCATTGGAAAAATGCCAAGGACAGAGCATAATAGCCTATATAGAACTCAGGGGGATACAATTCCATAATAGGCTACTGTTGTTAAGAAAAGTCTATTTTCTCATATCTATTTTTACACTCTGCTACACAGCACTGGGTTACACAACAACTTGTTTTGATTGTGCAATAAGGATTTGGAGAAGGCTAATAAAATACTGTAGTGAACTCTAACCCGAATGGGTCGCCGCAGTGATATTCCCCCCTTCATTACTTATGGGGCTCTTCCTTTCCACTCCTCTACAGCGCTGATTTATGTCGGCTAATGCAGTTGGAATGAGAGAGCCGCGCAGGGGGTGGAAATATGGCTTACTGGAAGTCAAACAGATGAGGAGGCTTGGTTTAATCATTAGTCTCATGGTAATATCGCTGACGTGCAGCTCCATGCCGGGGAAGCACCCTCCACTCCCAGTGTTCCCATTGCTCAGGGATCCAGCTCCACTGGTGAGACCTGGGACGTGTGTGTGTGTGTGTGTGTGTGTGTGTGTGTGTGTGTGTGTGTGTGTGTGTGTGTGTGTGTGTGTGTGTGTGTGTGTGTGTGCGTGCGTGCGTGTGTGCGTGCGTGCGTGTGTGTGTGTGTGTGTGTGTGTGTGTGTGTTGCTGTCGAATGAGCCAATTTTGCTTTTAACCTGATGTCTTCCTCATATCTGAGGCCTTTAAGGCAGCCATAAGTTAAGATATTTACTGTTCTGTAGCACATACTGATTTATATATCTGTGGGGGGTTGATGGTTGTTGGTGAATAGCGATGACTCATTGGCCAGGTGCTGAGATTTCTGGCTTCCTTTCACCCGCCATCCATCAAACCGTTCTCACTCTTGACCCGTCAGATATACTGTAGGCCCACATGATGTTCGATGAGGAACCCTTGCCGACGCCGTCACTTGCCGATGAGAAAGGTCGCCCCCTCCTGTCAGAAATCAACAGTGCGGGCGAGGCAATGGCTATTCACCAGTCACCTGACCACTAGTCACGTGATGACACTATCCCTGTCGCCTGATGGTGACCTCCAGCGGCATTGAACATAACATTTTTAAGTACGTCAGTGTCGCGCTAGCAAGAAGGGGTGTGAGTATAGCGGAACTGTGTTCCCGACTCCCAACTTACTGACCGGCCCATAAAACAGGTAGATTTAGCGTTTGTAGGTAGTGGCACGGTTGGTTGGAGCGTGAAGATGAGTGGTGTCGTGTGTGGGCGATTATGATGGGCCGGTCTGGGGGCCAAAATGCCAGGGCCGATTGTTCGTCCCAGTACACCCCTGCGCAGACCCAAACCATAACCCCAACCTTAACCAAGTTCTTTTAATTGCCTAACCTCAACTAAGCCATCATGGCAAAGGCCGGGTCCTGACCCTTGGGAGTGAGATTGCGTTGCCTCCATGATCTATACTCACATTTTCAACTGCTCAAATGGTGGGCGGCGTTAGGGGTGTGAACGACAGGTCGTGCCAAAAATTGTTTCCGGCTGAAATGTGTTTCACAGTGTTTTAGTGTTTTCCTCTCGACGGCTTTTCAAACGGTAAAAAAGCATTATAAAGACGCCATGAAGGTGCATTGAGAGTGTGATTTGTTGACGTATATTTCCAAATGAACCTGACACTGATTGGTTACGGCAGCATTCTACACCACAGACTGTATAATAATCACGGCTGTGATGTCCCGCTTTGGTTTGTGGACTCCCACAAACCAACTGAAGTTTGGAATTTTGACCATCACCATCTTGTTTTTTTTTTATAGCCAGTAGTGCGAGACCAGCCCAGCAAGCACGGACGGACCCGGACGAATCGAGAGAGCCCAATCGGGGCCAGCTCAAGTCATATCATGACGAGTCAGATCTGGCCCAGATTATCACTGTATCACTATTCAACTAATTTCACTCACCGGTCACCACTGAAATATCCACGAGGATAACTAAATGGTTGCAATCAATCACGTATTTCTCAGCCTGGGCTATTTATTTATCCAAAATCCGAGTGATCAGCTGCATGTGGACAATCTGCGCTGATGAACAAACTGTTTATTCGTGGAGGTGGGACTACAAGGAGATGAATTGCGGGGAATCCTGCAATTGTCTGCAATGTGTTTCGGGGTTCTTCTTACACAGATTGTAGACGGTCACACTGTGATGTCCGATCCAAGACTTGACGCCAACGTTTTAAATATAAAACAAGTTTCTGCCATAATCCTACATAGGCTATATTCGTGTCTCATAGCCTATAGGAGCACTGGGTAAACAAACGTTATAGGGTGACACTTGTAAATTTTGAGGGAATTCCTCAATGATTCTTTGAGATTAAGGTTTGAATTAAATTAGCTTTCATATTTATTAAAACTGTCCCGACTCCATGGATGTATACATGGATGTATACCGGTATAAAAAGAACAAGGGGTTCATGTTTTGAAACGGTAGGCTATATTACTCCAACATACAGCAGATAATTTCAGCGAGCAGTTGTAGTGGTAGAGTAGCGGTTCCGTAAATTGTAGATCCCGAGTTCAAATCTCACATGGGGCGGTATTATATATATTTTTAAATGTAGCATAAATTGTTAATCTGGACATAATTATAGCTTTATGTATAAAATTGCTGAATATACACTGTGTACATAGCAGAATAACTGAACATGCCCATTCATGGTAACGGTCATATTTCGACGTCAGCTTGACGTTCCCGCGTAGACGTCTAAATCATCCCCAAATCACCATGTGAACTGGCTTAGTCCTGAACGTCACTGAAACACGTCATCACAACGTTATCATGATGTAATTTTGCTTGCTGGGAGGGGTTAAGAGCCACAGCTCCACCTGCTATTGGTCCCTGATCGGTGAGCTGTGTGATCACTGGACAAGCGACCTGTCAATCACGCCCCAAAGCATAGTTTGCTTTATCGTCTATTTTACTCTAAATTGGACCATAATTGACAAAATGAGTAATCATGCTCTATTGAAGAAGAGTTGAAACTAATTGAGACCATAAACTCATAAGAAAGTGTTTACTGAGGTCATAAAACAAGTGAGAAGGGTCATTTCTCCATTGATTTCCATACGAGAGAGTGGCGTCAGCGGAAGACCAAAATGCGTGACTCATTAGCCAATGAACAGCCAGGAAGGGGTCTCGCGCTGCTTTTGAATGCTAAAATAAAGCTGATAATGTACAATTTGATTACGGTAGATTGACTTTGATTAAATTTGACTTTCAAAGTACAACACAAACTTTCCATTTTGCTGCAACTCGACAGTGCTGCTTAACCCAGGACCTTACTTCCTGGAACTCTTGAGAGTAAAAAACTGGTCCATTGGAGTGAATGGAGATGTCGCGACTCTTCTATATACACGGCTCTGAATAAAAATTTCCTTTTGCAGCCAATAGAGTCGCCCCATGCTGGCCATAAGAAATAATGCCGGTTTAAGGCACTTCCACACTGGCTTAATTTTTCAGCTCAGGAGGTTGCCCCTTGACCTGACGCTGCCACATGGTTTGTTACACAGAACCATGTGGGATGGGGTATTTGAAAAGGGCAGGCACATACAAAAGATACCTGGCAGGCGATTGGATGAAGTGCCTGTCTATCACCGTCTATCACAGGCTTGCTTCTCGTTGTCGTCACACCTAAATCCCGCCCATAGCTGCCTCTGGACGCTGATTGGTCCACCACACTCCTTGAATGAACTTAAACCAATAGTTTGGAGCGTGGCAAGATGGATTTCTGGAGCACAAATTTACAAATGCTTGGTGTGAACGCACGGTTAGTCTACACACAGTTGTGGAGAAATATTCAACAACTCTGTCGCCACTGCCTGAAAATAGTTTTAGGTAAAGCGCAGCCACAAACACTCCTTGAACTAAGCATGTTCATTTTGATATACAGTTTATAGATAATTTTTCTTTGTGAATCGGTAAAAAAAATATTTGTTCATTTCACGGGGTCTTTAGAAAACACGCATGTAATTGTATTATTAAAGGATAAAAGTGGCCTTCCAAACCAAAGTAGCTGCTTAATGAAGTGAAATCACACTTTTTGATCATCTTTTCCCAAACCATTGATTCTACAAAGAAGTTAGCAGGTCAGCTGTAACTTGTCGATGTTGCTGCAGTTCCTAATGGCCACCCATAAAGGTCGATAAAATCCTAGATTGCTTAACGCCCCTTTAATACTTACTGTATGTTTACATTAGACCAAGATGAACTAACATTGATTGAATTAGGATTTAGACTCGATGAGAAACTTTGAACATCTGGGATTCATTAATAAATAAATAAATAAATGTGCCTCCTCTTACACAAATATTTGCGAACATGTGTCTGAAAAAAAAGAATGAATCTGAATTTGTCCCATTGGATGTCAGTATTTACAGCCAGCTGGTGAAACGGCCTGTCACTTGTTTTGCTGCGCTGCCCAGTCCCTGTATACTTTTCAAGAACATTAAAAGTGATTTGCCCCATACACACACACACACACACACACACACACACACACACACACACACACACACACACACACACACACACACACACACACACACACACACACACACACAAAGAGCGCGCGCGCACACACTCTTACTCATTTCAAGCTTGGTTCAAAAAATATTTATGCTGGCCTGAGGTGCTCTTTTGCAACACCCAAGGGTGACACAACTGGATAGTATGACCCGTGGTGCGTATCAGAGGTGACGGTTTCAACATTGTTTTTCTGCTGTATATTAACTGCATGCCAGTATGTGTTTTTTAGACTCATGTTTACTTGGGGAAATTCTGCAAACTCCAAGAATTGCTCTTCTTAGTAAAATAGCATGAATTAGTGCATGGTATTATAGTCCAGCCATGGCAGATATGGATCTCTTGGTACAGTTTGTAGAGTATTATAGCAGATGACGATTATAAACTCCAGAGCTTTGCTGGGGGCTGTTTTCACAAGACTGTGTGTGTGTGTGTGTGTGTGTGTGTGTGTGTGTGTGTGTGTGTGTGTGTGTGTGTGTGTGTGTGTGTGTGTGTGTGTGTGTGTGTGTGTGTGTGTGTGTGCGTGCGTGTGTGTGTCTATATCCATTGCTAAGATTTGATCCCATATTTATTACGTTTTAGGCAGTTTTGCTCTTGGACAACTTGCAGTAACCTGATGCTGCCATATGGTTTGTTACACAGAACCCTCTGGGACCTCGTCTTTGGAAGATGTTTTGAAAAGGGCAGGCACGTTCAAAAAAATACCTGGCAGGTGATTGGATGAACCCTCTGTCTATCACCGTCTATCACAGGCTTGCTTCTCGCTGTCGTCACACCTAAATCCCGCCCGTAGCTGCCTCTGGACACTGATTGGTCCGGCACACTGCTGGGACAGAGTTAAACCAATAGCTTGGATCGCGGCAAGATAGATTTCTCGTGCGATCGTGATCTCACGAATCCAGCTGCCTCACAAGTTTACACTTGCAGTGCAGTGTGCTCAATGTTTATCATTAACAATATAAGAGTGACGGGTTGGGTGATTGATTTATTGATTAATTGATTGATTGATGGCTTAATTGCGTGCTTGCTTGCTTGATTGGTCAGTCGATTGATTGATTGCTTGCTTAATTGATTGACTGACTGACTGACTGACTGACAGGTTGGTTGGTTTGTTAGTGATTGATTGATTGATTTTAGTGATTGATCATCCAAATATACTTGTCTTCATTTGGTAATTCAAATAAAAGCAACATATGCCATATTGCTCTTGTCACACTTTGGGGGTTTTTCAGGCTTTCACTTGAGTTGAAGGATTTCGCTCCTCTGTGTGTTGAGAACATTCTACAACGTCTTGAGCCTCTGAGACACTTTCAGAGCTGGTGACGCTCAAAACTGCATGTCAAGCTTAAAGCAATCCAGTGTTCCTGAAAAGTTCACAGTTCACATCCAACAGTGAGGACTGCTGGACTGCATGCCATACACATGATTAAAAACTGTCAAGGATAACGCAATAATAATAACTAGGTTATTTCTCGTCTGGTCCTCAGTGGGAGTTTGGAGTCGGGGCAGAAAAGCAGCAAGACAGCAGCAAATTTGATTGAAACAATATAACAGCATAAAACAATATCGCATCATAATTTGATC